>NC_134691.1:90826359-91160026 GCF_050947455.1 Rhinoderma darwinii
TTTTTCTAATACGTTGTTTTATAAAATATAATATATAAATTTGCGCATAACTCTTTAGCAGTGGCAATCACTAAAGGTATAACCAGTATACAAAATTTATCAGTGATTCCAGTCACTTGCTCTGGAAAGCCATGCAGTATTTTAAAGTAAATTTGAACAGGGTCTATTGTATCCGAAGGGTTTATAAACAGAAAAATGCTTGCTAAGGCTACATCACACCAACTGATGGTGGTGCGGCAGAAAGCATCACCACATTTGCTACAAGTGTTTTTTCCATAGTTTAGTGGCAATGATAGCTGCTTCTTTATTAAAGAAACAGTTCTAGGACTATGTTCCTAGAACTGCTTGTCTGAATCCAGCCTGACGGGACCGCATGTAAAAACTGTAATCACTGCCGCTTGACTTCAACGGGCAAAAGATCTGCCATAAGCCCTGAAACCACTAGGTTTTTGTCTGCATTATCCAAATGGGATTTTTTTCTGCGGTAACCAATTTACACATTGCCACACTTGATTTTATTCAATACAAAATGATGATGGAATATAATATGCAGGGTTCTGGTGTGCATTGCCTATTCCGTAAAAACCGGAACCACTACCCAAGGCTTATCTTTCCTATACAGTATTGCTGCCATGTTGAGGTGACAGCTGTTTTATTCTACTCAGTAGTCTTTTAAGTGCAAATAAATGAGTCCCCCCTGATCTCGAAACATGTTTGCTTACACTGAAGTACTCAATTAGCGCCAGTGTGCGGGTGTTTGCAGGAGAGTTTAGCAGACATGTAAATGAGGTAAGAAATGGTGTGACATGATTAAATCACTTTACAGAAGTAGAAAAAACAAACCTGCAGGGAACTTAACACAAGTTATATATTTCCTTCCAAGGATGTATAGGGCCATTGTATACTATCTCTCACTACTGTGCGGAATTGTTACCAAATACTTTTATTGAATATTAATGGAGTGTTTTGTACAGGTGTACATGTGTAGCTGTACCTTATACATACATATTACTGTTTATAAAGATAAAGAGGTTAGTGTCGATCCAAGTGTGTACGTTCCTGTGTGTTTAACAAAATAATTCACTTCTATAATGTATGACAAATACTATTTTACCATCATATATTATGTGTATATAGAAAAATGTCTTATCGTGAATGTCTTCTTTACTTTGGAAATGTGCAAGTTAGTTTTTATATTAATATTGAGTTTGCCCAAGACTCTAATACTTCAAGGGTACAGAAAACTGTTAATACTGTATATAACATTTAAAAAAAAGCAATGCAGTAACTCTATTCCATCAGTTTTTGTATTACAAGTCTTAGAAATGCAGGGTTCTGTGTTATACTGCTAAATATGTAGTTGTGATGTCACAGAGTGCAGTGATGTCATCACAACCCTCTTACTGTACATAAGTAGACATGTGGATTATATATTTGTGTGCCTATAATAGGGGCCATTCCATTGCTTTGGGGCCTTGTGGTGAGGAGGCCATGCGCTACACCAGATTCCCAATTCCTAGAACTTGCAACGTTTGTGGCAATTCTGTCACATTATGCAGTATACTGCCCTGCTAATCTTCAGGAGTGAAGGGCCAATGTCACGAAATGGCAGCAGGAGAGGGCTCCTATTTTAAGAACAAAATTGTACCCATACTCCACATCCCCTGTATACAACCCTAGTATGGACTCAAACAGTTGCTACACTGGTAATGCATAGAATTCCTAAATTAACTTTATATAGTAAAGCAAAACCTGAAAAAGCTATCCTTATTTTTCCTTGTCAAACCTTCCTTGTTTTTCAAAAAACAATTGGCCATGTCAAATGCCCTCAGTGTATATATATATATATATATATATATATATATATATATATATATATGTCGAGATCTGCAATCATCCAGATGACAGGCAGATATTTGATCTGTTCTGATTATATTGCATGAAGAATCTTTTTTGTGTGTTCCTGGCGATGGAATAGGAGATCGAATATGAAACTTCAGACTACTCAGGGCTCATGCCATGCATCTGGATTCAATAAGACCACTCACGGATTTGAGCTACCTTCATAATGGGCAGCTTCAAGCAATTTGTTCAGCTTAGTTTAGTGGTAGCAACAATACAATATTCATTTAAATAAAAAGAAAAATCACATCCAATAGATATAACAGTTTAATAGATTATTAACTATTTTGTAGAATTTCTCATTTAGATAAAAATGTAAGTACTTTTTAAGTGCGTTAAGCTTCTCTGAAGGAGTACGGAGAGCTGATCCCCTTTGACTGGCACCTGATAATGATCAGCTCTTATCGCAGGGGAAGCTGTAGGCAGCTGCACAGATGAATTGGTGCCCATGTAATACAGGCATTCCAAGTGGTGGACACTCTATGCGGGTGTTCTCTACTCTGGCTAATAGAGCGGGTACCTGAGTAGGGGATGATATCTATATACCATAATATTGCACATGGATAGGAGTTGTCCTAATTGGGCAACCCCATATTGCAAGCCATTCATTCATTTAATCAATCTACTTTTTTTTTAACAGAAACGTCCCAACTATACAATTCATAAAGTATACCGTATAGTTATATTTCACTCTTGCCAAAAATCGACATCTGCTAAATATTTCAAAACTACTATTTTCTAAAAAATTGCCTTTTTATCTAGAACCCTGTATCATATTTTTAGTCTACAAATTGGATAATCCCTGTGGTAAATGTATGTGACTCATGCTATCAGCATTTTCTGTCTAGATAAGAATCTAATACAGTATAGCTTTAATACAGTAAACATCTCAAACAGGGAAAATCTCAGTATGCCTTTGATTAAAATTGCCCCTGGCCTTCATGATATGTCTGAAGTGCTGAAGTACAAAGAAAGGGCAAAAATAGGAGGGGGCACAATGTGTCCAAATCCTGCTGACTGACATGTAATTGGCCAGCATGATGCCGCTGTGACCATCAAGTGGAACAAATAGTATTAACTAGTATCTCAGTGCCGTGATTGTCCTCTCCTTCAGCATGATCCCACGAGTCCCTAGAAGGCTGACCTACTTATAATAAATAAATTGTTTTCTGGCTCTTCTCTGTTGCTTGATGGTGTTTAGCAGAGAACAACACATATCTTTTGGATATTTTTAGCGCCAATCTCATGGTTTATGTTGCATCACCCTCTCATATGACCAGATTTTATGGCTCCGTTTTTCTTGAAATCAATCATTTGTTCCAGTCTGAAAATCTGAAAACAAGTATTTTGTTTTTTCACCAGCTTAACATTTATGATCTCCTAATGATAGACGTGTTTAACACGCTGCGATCAAAATACAAAATACATAAGTGTTATTTAGTGCACTAACTATGAATTTTAATACAGTGACAATTCTTTAATCCAGAAATTCTGATAAGTTGGCACTATTTTCTGCACAAAATTGCAATATAATGTGCAATTTTACAAAACCAGAAGACTCAGCAGATAAAACTTATTAATATAAACCAGAGATATCAGCAGGTTATGGCCATTGCCCATCACACAAAAAATCATACTTATATGTGTTGAATGTAAACGTGATAATATATTTTATGGAAATTCGGAGAATGTGTCTTCCCTCTAAGGCATTCTATACACTGCACTATGAAATACTTAATAAAAGATGTCAGTGCACCTGTACCTCATACCACTCTCAGCATGTGTAATGTGTATTTAGCTTTGCACCTACCCAAAAAGAATTAGCACATTTGTGTGGATCAATAAACTTGTTTGCTGATCAGTGAGAAATCCTCTTGTAGTTTACATGTGATGCTTAAAAAACAACGGTTTCTCATTTTAATTCAAAGGTGTTGCAAATGGGCATCTTGTTAGTGACTACCTGTCACCTTATCATATTATACTAAGGGAATGTACAGATGTCGCAGAAATTTTCTGCTGCCGATTATTACGCAATGAATCTGCTGCAAAATTTGCACATGTGATGGTTCGTCCTGACGATGTGGACTTCGCAGCGACTTGCCGCAGGTTTCAGCTTTTGCATTGCAAAGGCTGAAAACGACAGCTTTTTTGTAACAGACTGAGCATTCTGGAGAATGTAAACTCCACACCGCAAGCTATTTTCTGCACCGTTGTTTTCTGGAACGTCTGCACTAAGTAAGCTAAAAAGCTACAGAAGCCAAAAGAACAAGAGTCTGCTGCGGATCTCCGCTGCAACATGTCCGCAGCGGAATTCCGTGGCAAATCCGCCATGTCTCAACATGCCCTAAGGCCTACTTCACACACAGAATATTTCTGGCAATTTTTATAGAAATGCAAGATAAGATATTTTAAGGCGTTTTTAGTGGCGTATTTCATTTAGTATTATTTTGTACATGCTTTTATTCTGGCATTTTTCAAGGCCTATAGATAAGCCATTGGCAAAAACACCTGAAAAAACACCATATCCAGCACATGCTGCGTTTGGAAAAAACGCCAGTGACAACAAAATTGCCTCAAAATCTACAAAAAACAGCAGCTGTATGTAGTACTTTTTATATTTTACCGTAGACATTAATATAACATCTGGCTGCAACAAAAAAAAAGCACCACAAAAATGCTTAGAAAAACGCCATTAAATATGCCACCAAAAACGCAGCAAAACGCTATGTGTGAATCCAGCCTTAGGCCCTGGATAAATGAACTTTTTCTTTTCTACATTCTCTAAATGTCCTCCATTATTCCTCACATACATTATTTTTCAAATGCTATACAGTAACGCAGCATATATTAACCACTTATCCATGGAACCGACCTAATGGATTATGATTGATGGCCAATTCATCCTTCCCTCTACCCTCTTATAATGTTAATTTGCTACATATACTGTTTGATACAAGTATATATTAATATCTGCATGGAAATAATTTTACACATTTTTATATGGCATGTTTTTAATACACTATGTATGTATTCCTTCCTCCAAGGTGACACAACCTATTCCTGAAAGGAGTTCTGTGGCAATACAAACACATAGCTCAACTAAAACAGAATCTGTAGGTGGAGGGGGTTATTTACATCATCTTGTACTAAGACGTAAGGAAAGGGTATAGAAATCCCTCTGGAAAAAAAACCTTCTTCATAGAAAAATGCAAATAAGGAAGGAATCCCCTCTTCCAGTAGCCAAGAATACCAAGATCAGCACGTGGGCACCAGACTAGCAGAATATACTAAGTGAGGATATGTCTTGAGATCTGTTAGTAGTGTTATACTTGTGTATCCACTAAAAACCACCTTGAAGGGAAGACACAGTTTATAATAAAAATGAACATTAATGTATAAACATTGCCTATAAACAATTATAGCCCAATATTTGACTTTCGGTTGTAAAAGAAAGTGGAATCGTCCTTCATTGTGGTCTTTATGGAAGCCAAGGACTTCACCGATTATTATATAGTGAAGAAAAGTTTAGCTTTACTGGGTTCAGCATCTTACAATTAACATATTCTCACTGCATGCAGAATGCATTTAGACTCCAAAAAGGCAACAAACGGCGCGAGAATGTGTTTCTAAACTAATACAAAAGAAAAAGAAGCACACAAGACTCGTAATGTAAATTGATTTCATCCTCCCAGGTTTGTTCCAACCTCATAGTTACCTTAGATATAGACCATACATCGCCATCCTAGGCCTCATGTTATTCAGAGAAGAGCATTATAAAACTGTGTTCTAATGTTTGCCCACTCAGGGAGCATTTTTGGATGTCATTTAATATCAATATATGAAGAGAAGGATTTACCTGAAGGCACAGTAGGCAGTGAATAGTGAATTGCAGCTTGTCAATGGTTTTGCTAGCATGTCACGATATTGTATTGAAAGTGTTTCATGATAAATATGTAAATTATGGGTATTTACATGTGAATAAGGCACTCATTTCACTGTGGGAATAAGAGGAGGACACCCAGGGGCACAAGGGGAAGGCTTCAGAGGGTTCTATGTGTTGTGAGAAGCACACCACAATGTTCTGCTTTATTTTATAAGAGCAGACAAAATGTTAAAGCTTTACATGACTTAGAGTGTGGCCTACAGATCTGTCCATCCTTACCTTTTCTTTTTATCTCAACATATCTTAAGATGTGTGTCGCGAGATGACCAGCTTTAAAAAAAAATACATGATTTTGCGATACTTTGTCACGAGATGTCTATACTATATGTGTCTATGTATGGCCACCTAGTGTTTGTCATGTGAATTGCTGCTTGGCAATGGTTTTGCTAGCATGTTGCAATATTGTATTGAAATTGTTTCATGATAAGTCCTTAACCAAATTCAAGCAAAGATATGGGTAGACACATCTGTACTTGATGGGCGAAACCTAAGGTGCCAGATAAGCTGTGCCTTCTGGCTCCTGTGGTGTAAATCTGGTACTGAATATTATTGCCCATATTTGATGATGATCCAGGTGCCTTGTGTTTGGGCCATGCAGCAGGATTCCAGCACAATTTACATACTATTATATATTACAAAATATAGCATGTTAAACAGGGGGTCAAATTCATTTTGTAATTGTTCCAAATTGTGTGTGTAAACCAACACATGGTCATATGTCACTTCAATATGACTGTAAAAATAAATAATTAGTGAGTACATCATGCCAATCTATAAATATTGTAGAAATATATTTGTCAATTAGATATACATTTTGTAAGACAAACTGTTCTAGGGCTGTATAAATGGAACTGGTTCTAGTTGTACAAACAAACGAATGTTCTTTTATAAATGGAACAGTTTGACACTCATGTGATAGAGCAATGCTGAATATAATCGCACAGATTTTCAAGGCAGAATGACATCATAATCATATGTTGTCTTGCCATAAAATAGGCAAAACTTGAAAAGAAAGCTGACTCTCTTCAGCTCTATACAAAACAAACCAATTTCAGAAACTCAACCATAATATGTACGAAGGTTAAAATTCCATAAAACATCTGTCCACTATTTACAGTTCTTGTTTTATTTGGAGCCATTAATTTCGTTTTAAAGATAGCAGTGTATAGAAGCAAATTAAGCCCATCAGTCCACCATAGTTTAGAAAAACAATCCATGTTTACAGTGTCTCAAATTCATGTCTCATCTTCTCAACCATTTCTTTATAAATCAAGTCCAAAACCCAAGTGTTCCACTAACAAAGCTGATTTTGTGAGTAATACTAAAAGGAAGCAATACTTAAGAAGGATTGTCTTTACAGAGCTGCTACCTTGAAAAGCAAGCTGTTCCGTTTTAGATTGTGTTGACTTAGAGAAATAACCATTTGAAACTCATTCCTACGCACCTTGTTATAATATTCACAAATGTTTCCTTCCTTACCTTTCCTTTTATCTCAACATATCCTGACGTGTGGAGCGAGATGACCACTTTTGAAAAACAATATGATTTTGCGATACTCTGTCACGAGATGTCTATGCTATATGTGTCTATGTGTGGCACCCAGTGGTTGTGATGTGAGTTGCAGTCTGTTAATGCTTTTACTAGCATGTCACGATGTTGTATTGTATTTGTTTCATGAGTGTTAGCGTCCTTAACCAAATTCAAGCAAAGGTAAGGGGGGGTCACATCTGTACTGTCATATTCCAAGTATGTACAGATGAATACATAGTTTATATTGTAGAGACCTATATAGAGATATTTTCTATAGTGTGACTTCCGAAATGAAAGACCTATTCATGGTAATGTTCTAGAGTACAGATGGATTCATAGCTGCAAGACCGGCAAATAGTGGCTTTATGGGCCTTTTTCACGGGGCAATTATCATATGAAATATTGTAATATTGAGTAATAGTTTGCAATTATTGGCTAGTGTAAACATGTCCAGCGATTGCACGACCAGTAAGAAGTTTCTCACTTGAAGTTGACTGAACCTTTTATGATGGTCTAAAAATTAAAGTTCGTTTGCGTTATATCCCCTCATATAAGAAGTCATCTGCTAGTCGTCAGCAAACGAGACAGGACGTGTGGAAATGTTGGCCGAGGCTCAAAGGAGGAAAGAAAAGCAATCTTACCATCGATCAAAAGGACAAAAATACATACGATTATTGTAACATATAGGTGCATGTCTTTCGAGCGTTAATAACATAAGTAGAAGGTTTCGCTTCGAGATGATAATGGAGCTAAAAGACTCACCCGACAGCAATATTTGTATATGCCATTTCCTTCCTTTCCATCCCTTTTGTTCTGAATACTGTTGCTAATATATCTTTTACATCAGTTATGATTGTTGGGGTCCTGCAGCAGTTACAACCTGTCTATATTTAAAAAAGAAAGAGCGTGCTACTAAAAGTGGGATAAGTGGGTCTTGTCCTTACCGCAAGTCATGTGGTTATGTTTGTATTTCAGGTGGTATTTGAGAATATAGCCCAAGTGTTAGGGATCTGCCAGGTACTTCATCTAGCTATACTCCTGGGATTAATCAATCCACACCTGAGGCCAGACCTGTTCGACTGACACCATCTCCCACCAACCAGGGTGGCAGGCTCAGGAGTGGGAGAGCCTATCGCGGCCTGGTCTCTCGGAGTTAGCTCCGCCCCCTGCCCTTTATTACCTGCCCTGTGCTCTCCCTCAGTGCTTGTAATTCTTTTGGATTCCTGGCCCCACTGCTGCTTGCTCCAGCCTGCTTCTGCCGTGCTTCTGCCTTGCTGCAGTTCTGCTTGACCTGCTTGCTTGCCCTGGCTTGCTTCTGTCTCCGTGCCCGCTCGGGTGTACTCACTTCGTCCTGGTCCTGACTGTTCGTTCGCCGCCCCGTTTCCTCGTGGCGTTCCGTGGCTACTGCCCCTTCCCTTGCGTGTTCCCTGTTTGTCTTCCTGTGCACTTAGCCAGCGTAGGGACCGCCGCCCAGTTGTACCTCGTCGCCTAGGGCGGGTCGTTGCAAGTAGGCAGGGACAGGGCGGTGGGTAGATTAGGGCTCACTTTCCCTTCACCTCCTTCCTGCCATTACATAATTACAAGCCCTTACCTAGTCTACCATTTCTCCTACGCTGACGCTATCATGGACCCCCTTGAGACCCTGACCCAGCAGATGCAGGGCCTCTCCCTACAGGTCCAGGCCCTGGCCCAAAGGGTCAATCAGGGTGACGCTGCTTTAGTAGTACCCCTCACCTCACCTCTAGAACCCGACCTCAAGTTACCTGACCGGTTTTCAGGGGACCGTAAGACGTTTCTCTCCTTCCGGGAGAGTTGCAGACTGTATTTCCGCCTAAAGCCCCACTCCTCAGGTTCCGAGAACCAGCGCGTGGGTATCATCATATCCCGACTCCAGGAAGGGCCCCAAGAGTGGGCCTTCTCCTTGGCTCCTGACGCCCCTGAACTTTCCTCTGTTGATCGTTTTTTCTCTGCCCTCGGACTCATTTACGACGAGACTGACAGGACTGCTTTAGCCGAGAGTCAGCTGGTGACCTTACGTCAGGGTAGGAGACCGGTTGAGGAATACTGTTCTGATTTTAGGAAGTGGTGCGTAGCTTCTCAGTGGAACGATCCGGCCCTAAGGTGCCAGTTTAGGTTAGGATTATCTGACGCCCTGAAGGATCTGCTGGTTAGCTACCCCTCGCCTGACTCCCTTGACCAGGTTATGGCCCTAGCAGTACGACTTGACCGACGTCTCAGGGAACGTCAGCTAGAACGCTTCAGTGTGCTCCACTCTGACTTTTCTGCGATTCCCCCCGAGGTCCCGTCTCCTCGCCCCTCCACGGAGGACTCGGAGGTACCTATGCAACTCGGGGCCTCCATGTCCCCTCGACAACGTAGGGAGTTTCGCAGAATGAATGGTCTCTGCTTCTACTGTGGGGACGACAAGCATCTACTGAACACCTGTCCCAGGCGCAAGAATAAGAAGCCGGAAAACTTCCGCGCCTAAGTGATCATCGGGGAGGTCACTTGGGCGCACAGGTATTTCCCGTTAATGTGAAACGCAATAAAATTTTGCTTCCCTTTCAGGTCTCGTTTGCTGGCCGGTCTGCCACGGGCAGTGCTTTCGTGGATTCTGGCTCATCTGCTAATATCATGTCTGTGGAATTTGCTATGTCTCTAAAGATGCCTTGTATTGATTTACCTTATCCTATCCCTGTAGTAGGAATCGACTCAACCCCCCTTGCTAATGGTTATTTTACTCAGCATACTCCTGTTTTTGAACTCCTGGTTGGCTCCATGCATTTGGAGCAGTGCTCTGTACTGGTGATGCAGGGATTATCGTCTGATCTGGTTTTAGGCCTTCCCTGGTTGCAGTTGCATAATCCCACATTTGATTGGAATACTGGGGATCTCACCAAATGGGGTAATGAATGTCTTATGTCATGTCTTTCTGTTAACTCTATTTCTCCCCGGGAGGAGGTAAACACGCTTCCTGAGTTTGTTCAGGACTTCGCCGATGTGTTTTCTAAGGAGGCCTCCGAGGTGTTGCCCCCCCATAGAGATTACGATTGCGCCATCGATTTGGTGCCTGGTGCCAAGCTTCCTAAGGGTAGGATATTTAATCTTTCATGTCCTGAACGTGAAGCGATGAGGGTGTATATCCAAGAATGCCTGGCCAAGGGTTTCATTCGCCCCTCGACTTCTCCTGTAGGTGCTGGCTTCTTCTTCGTGGGGAAGAAGGATGGTGGTCTTAGGCCGTGCATTGATTATCGTAACCTGAATAAGGTCACCGTAAGGAACCAGTACCCACTTCCTTTGATTCCGGATCTTTTTAATCAGGTTCAGGGAGCCCAATGGTTTTCTAAGTTCGATCTACGGGGGGCATATAACCTTATCCGCATCAAAGAGGGGGATGAGTGGAAAACTGCGTTCAACACACCCGAGGGTCATTTCGAATACCTGGTCATGCCCTTTGGGTTGTGTAATGCCCCTGCTGTCTTCCAGAATTTTATTAATGAAATCCTGAGAGAGTACCTGGGTAATTTTCTTGTTGTGTACCTTGATGACATACTGGTGTTTTCCAAGGACTGGTCCTCCCACGTGGAGCATGTCAGGAAGGTGCTCCAGGTCCTTCGGGAGAATAATCTGTTTGCTAAGACTGAAAAATGTGTCTTTGGGGTACAGGAGATACCATTTTTAGGGCAAATACTCACTCCTCATGAATTCCGCATGGACCCTGCCAAGGTTCAAGCTGTGGCGGAATGGGTCCAACCTGCCTCCCTTAAGGCGTTACAGTGTTTTTTAGGGTTCGCCAACTATTACAGGAGATTTATTGCCAACTTCTCGGTCGTCGCTAAGCCTCTTACGGACCTTACCCGCAAGGGTGCCGATGTCCTCCATTGGCCCCCTGAGGCCGTCCAGGCCTTTGAGACTCTCAAGAAGTGCTTTATCTCGGCCCCCGTGCTGATTCAGCCCAACCAAGAGGAGCCATTTATTGTGGAGGTTGACGCTTCCGAGGTGGGAGTGGGGGCCGTCTTGTCCCAGGGTACCAGCTCGCTCACCCATCTCCGCCCCTGTGCTTACTTCTCTAGGAAGTTTTCGCCCACGGAGAGTAACTATGATATTGGCAACCGCGAACTTCTAGCCATTAAATGGGCTTTTGAGGAGTGGCAGCACTTCCTGGAGGGGGCCAGACACCAGGTAACGGTCCTTACGGATCACAAGAATCTGGTTTTCCTAGAATCGGCCCGGAGGCTTAATCCTAGACAAGCTCGGTGGGCACTATTCTTTACCAGATTTAATTTCTTTGTTACCTATAGGGCTGGGTCCAAGAATATTAAGGCTGACGCTCTGTCACGTAGTTTCATGGCCAATCATCCTTCCGAGAAGGATCCCGCTTGTATTTTACCCCCTGGTATAATCGTCTCTGCCACGGATTCTGATTTAGCTTCTGATATCGCGGCTGATCAGGGTGCAGCTCCCGGGAACGTCCCTGGGGACAAACTGTTTGTTCCCCTGCAATACCGGCTGAGGGTACTCAGGGAAAACCATGACTCCGCTCTATCTGGTCATCCTGGCATCTTGGGCACCAAACACCTCATTACCAGAAACTATTGGTGGCCTGGGTTGCCTAAAGATGTTAGGGCTTACGTCGCCGCTTGTGAGGTTTGCGCTAGGTCCAAAACCCCTAGGTCCCGACCTGCGGGCCTACTACGTTCCTTGCCCATTCCCCAGAGACCTTGGACCCATATCTCCATGGATTTTATCACCGATTTGCCTCCATCTCAGGGCAAGTCGGTGGTGTGGGTGGTAGTCGACCGCTTCAGCAAGATGTGCCACTTTGTGCCCCTTAAGAAGCTACCTAACGCTAAGACGTTAGCTTCTTTGTTTGTGAAACACATCCTGCGTCTCCATGGGGCCCCAGTCAATATAGTTTCTGACAGAGGGGTACAATTTGTTTCCTTATTTTGGAGAGCTTTTTGTAAAAAGTTGGAGATTGATCTGTCCTTCTCCTCCGCCTTCCATCCCGAAACTAATGGCCAAACGGAAAGGACCAACCAATCCCTGGAACAATATTTAAGGTGTTTCATCTCTGACTGTCAATTCGATTGGGTCTCATTCCTTCCCCTTGCTGAATTTTCCCTGAATAACCGGGTCAGTAACTCGTCAGGGGTCTCCCCGTTTTTCTGTAATTTCGGGTTTAACCCAAGGTTCTCCTCCGTCTCCCCTGGTTGTTCCAATAATCCTGAGGTAGAGGAGGTTCATCGGGAACTGTGCACTGTCTGGGCCCAGGTTCAGAAGAACCTAGAGGCGTCCCAGAGCGCACAAAAGATTCAGGCGGATAGTAGACGTTCTGCTAACCCCCGGTTTGTCGTCGGGGATTTGGTCTGGTTGTCGTCCAGGAACTTGCGCCTTAAGGTCCCGTCCAGGAAGTTTGCTCCCCGATTTATTGGACCTTATAAGATCATTGAAGTCCTCAACCCTGTATCCTTCCGTCTGGAGCTCCCCCCATCCTTTCGCATACATGACGTCTTCCATGCCTCCCTCCTTAAACGCTGCTCCCCGTCCTGGTCCCCCTCGAGGATACCTCCTGTTCCCGTTCTCACCCCTGAGGGGGTGGAATTCGAGGTGGCCAAGATTATGGACAGTAGGATGGTCCAGGGCTCCCTCCAGTACCTGGTCCATTGGAGAGGATACGGGCAGGAGGAGAGGACTTGGGTACCTGCCCGTGATGTTCACGCTGGGGTATTGATCAGGAGGTTCCACCTCCTCTTCCCCACTAAACCGGGTCCCCTTAGTAAGGGTCCGGTGGCCCCTCATAAAAGGGGGAGTACTGTTAGGGATCTGCCAGGTACTTCATCTAGCTATACTCCTGGGATTAATCAATCCACACCTGAGGCCAGACCTGTTCGACTGACACCATCTCCCACCAACCAGGGTGGCAGGCTCAGGAGTGGGAGAGCCTATCGCGGCCTGGTCTCTCGGAGTTAGCTCCGCCCCCTGCCCTTTATTACCTGCCCTGTGCTCTCCCTCAGTGCTTGTAATTCTTTTGGATTCCTGGCCCCACTGCTGCTTGCTCCAGCCTGCTTCTGCCGTGCTTCTGCCTTGCTGCAGTTCTGCTTGACCTGCTTGCTTGCCCTGGCTTGCTTCTGTCTCCGTGCCCGCTCGGGTGTACTCACTTCGTCCTGGTCCTGACTGTTCGTTCGCCGCCCCGTTTCCTCGTGGCGTTCCGTGGCTACTGCCCCTTCCCTTGCGTGTTCCCTGTTTGTCTTCCTGTGCACTTAGCCAGCGTAGGGACCGCCGCCCAGTTGTACCTCGTCGCCTAGGGCGGGTCGTTGCAAGTAGGCAGGGACAGGGCGGTGGGTAGATTAGGGCTCACTTTCCCTTCACCTCCTTCCTGCCATTACACCAAGAAAACTTGTTAAGGTTGGATTCACTTAGCTGTTGTCCACACGTAAAATTTCTGCAGCATTTCCGCATAAACTAGCAGACACTCCATTGCGGAAAATCCGCACCATTTCATGCGTTTTTTACTGCGGAAAATAGTGCCGATTTTGCTGCGCCCACTTTGCTGCTACTGTATTCCGCTGCATATTTTCCGTCCGCAATTCCGGACGGAAAATACGCAGCAAATCTGTTACGTGAGGACAAGCCCTTAGGGTGAGTTCACACTGAGTTTTTTATACAAGTTTTTTGACGCGGAAATCGCGTCGGAAAATGCGCCAAAAAACGGGTGAAAATGCCTCCCATTAATTTCAATGGGAGGCGGAGGCGTTTTTCTTCTGCGAGCGGAAAAACGGGCTCGCGGGAAAAAGAAGGGACATGCCCTATCTTCAGGCGCTTATACCGCTGATCTCCCATTGACATCAATGGGAGGCAGAGAAAGCGTATTTTGCAGACTTTTGCAGATTTTTCACCCGCGGCGCTCAATGGTCGCGGGTGAAAAATGCCACGGGTGAAAAATGCCATGAAATGGAATTTTGAGGCAGATTTTCCACCTGCAAAAAATTCTGTGTGAACTCACCCTTATACAGTTTTGATTCAGTTTTTTGAGTCACACATAGAAAAGAGGGGCACCGTATTTAGATACTGGGTTAGGGCAGGAATCTGAATTTTTTCCCCGGGTGTAGCAAAGTCTAGCTACGACTCTATGCTGGATTGTGTAATACTCACATATTAACAGTTATTACAAATTATTCACCAAGATATTCAGGAGCACTATACAGCAGTCAGAGTGTGGAAATGAACAATAGTATTGCTTAGGAAATGGACAAATATGTTACTAGGTTGAATATGAACTCAGTGCTAAGCCAACAAGCCACCAACTTTTGCCATTAAAAAAAAAAAGATGAATTATGCTGTAATGACAGGGTAGGGAGACAGACAGATGAGCCCTAATCTACCCGCCACTCAGTCCCTGCCTACTTGCAACAACCCGTCCTAAGCGACGGGGTACAACTGGGCGACGGTCCCTACGCTCAGTAAGTGCAAGACAGACAAACAGACAAGGGTACACAGAAGCGAGGGAAACGGGGCAGCTGCCCACGGAGACACCATGAGCAACAAGAGTAGTGAACGAGCCGAGTCAAACCAGGAGAGAACGAGGTACAAAACGCTGAGCAGGAGAGTGGTCAGAAAGCCAAGGTCAATAACAACCATATGATGAGTAGTACAAGCAGCAGCAGCAAGCCAGGAAACAAGCATAGAAGAATCACAGGCAAAGGAGGAACAGGAAAGGCAGATATAAATAGACAGTGGGCGGGAGCTAGCTCCGTCTGGCCAGGCTGTGATAGGCTCTCCCACTCCTAAGCCTGCCATCCTGAGTGGTGGAAGATGGAGTCAGTCTCACAGACATAGGAGCAGGTGCAGACTGATTGCCCACGGACGTCGACACAGAAGCTGTGTCTGGCAAATCCTTTACATATGCACTGCTTAGTGAGGAAATGGTGATAGTCCTGATAAGGTTAAAATAAAAGTACAGTACACTTTTTTTTAGAGATTTATTCCAATAAATATTGTTAATGTGTTACCATCTACAGTGTCATCCTGTGCCCTCAAGGGTTGACAACGTTACTTCATACTATATTTCTCATGTGAAAAAAAAAAAGTTGATAAAGATCATAGACTTTTCTTTAAAACAGTTTGCTGCCCTAACCTTGTATCTAAATACCCTGGCAAAGGTAGAATGGCTTTTCAAAACCCCCGACCTTAGCTCCTGATCCACATACCCCGACTGCACCCTCTTAACTATTCTCCTAGATGAAGGCACCAGATAAGGTGCAAGTAGGGCTAAGGGCCTGTTCACATCGGCGTTGGCTTTTCTGTTGAGGGGTTCCGTCGGAGGTTTCCGTCGTGGAACCCCTCAACGGAAAGGCAAACGGAAATCTTAGCTTCCATTTGCATCACCATTGATATCAATGGTGACGGAAACATTGCTAATGTTTCCGTTTGTCACCATTCCGGAAGGTTTCCGTTTTTTCAACGGAATCAAAAGCGCAGTCGACTGATATCAATGGTGACAAATGGAAACAATTAGCAATGTTTCCGTCACCATTGATATCAATGGTGATGCAAACAGAAACTAAGGTTTCTGTTTGCCTTTCCGTTGAGGGGTTTACCCGACGGAAACCTCCAACAGAACCCCTCAACGGAAAGCCAACGCTGATGTTAACAGGCCCTAAGTGATTGCATTTATGTGCAATAATAAGAGTATTAGCTTTGCGAGTGCCGTGTAGGGCAGCACAGTTTTAAAGACCACTGGATTATCAGGAAAGTATTCCTGCCATACAAAAATTCTTCTTTTATGTCAAAATTTAATGAAAGTTTGGTATGGAGAGAGGAAGTTACATGCTACAGCTGCTGGCATGCTGCTCATATTTTTGTTCCTGCCCAGCTCGCTGATAGTGGCAGAGGGAACAGCATATTAGACGTACAGTTACACCATATGTCGGTAAGGGGTTAATGTTTTGCTTGATTGCCTTATATGTTTCTATATTACTTAGTTTATAATAATTAAAGATTATCATGTAGTGCTTAACCCTTTAGTTTTCATTGTGTGTTTCATGGGAAAATGTCACTTCGGCCTCTTTTACACACACTTTTTGTGTGCCATTTTTTTGGCAAGTTTTTAATAAAATTGTTCATGCTTTTTATGGCATTTTGGTGGCATGATTTGCTACCTGCACTTCTTAGGTGGCGTTTTCATATTGCAAGACATGTGATTAAAAGGTCATGTGATGCAAAGATTCCTCTTTTTGCATACATGATATATATTCTGAAAAAAGCCACCAAAAACGCAATAAAAACAATTCCACAAAAAACTATGGATGTCTATAAGAGAAAAACACCACTAAATGCTTGAAAAACATCCAAATTCAGATTTGCTTTGATTTTGAAAAAAACTAGTCAAAAACCAACTATATGCAAGATTATGAATTTCCAATTAAGAATATAATTTCATTTTATAAATTCATCAAAACAAATATGTACATATAAATATAAAAATGAGTACACCCACAGACTAGAAAGGAAACAAAATGTTGGGCAACTCTGATGTCAGAGAAAGGTGAATAAATTCATAAATTCCACAATATGTTCAGCGTAGACCATAGATAAGACGCTGTGTACAAGGATGTAGAAGAAGCAAGTCTCCCTAGAATAGGAAGTAATGGTCAGTTGTGAGACAAGTGCTGCAAGAAATAATGACCCCCAAGGGAGCAATAGTAATAAAACAGCCAAAGTATAATGGAATATACAAATAGAACTGGCGATCAAAGCCTAGACGAGACACTAAAGAGCCCGCCACGCCCAATACGCTTTTCCCCTGGGCAAAGCTTTTCTTGCAAAACGCGCATCAAAAATATGGCAAATGGCACACAGAAACTGTATGTTAAGGAAGCCTTATTGGGAGATTAATAGGTGTTGAGTAAAAAGAAACACAAGACAAAATAACCCCCCCAAAAAAAAGAACCGCAATGTTTGTAGTGGCCACCACGTTTTTGGCTAGAAAACAAATTGGCAAAAAAAGGCTACAAAAAAAACTAGCATTTATTTCTTTATTTTTTTAGAAACACTGCTTGTGAAGCCACCTTAATATATGCTTTGTTTTTCAAATGCGATTTGCGGGCGGCTCGCGGGTGACACTCCGCTGCAGGTCGACCCTGAAAATCACGGCCGTGCACATGGCTACGGTCGGGTGCATGAGGACTTAGGGCCCGTGTGCTGTCCGTGTTTCACGCATCAGTTACATAAAAAAGCAGAGAAATATATATTTTTTTAAAAAGTGCTTGCATGCACGTGAAAAACACATGCAACACGCTAAGCACACTGATACCAATACGCAACGCACACGGACATGAAATGTAGAAAATAATGCTGCATTTTTTACGCGCGGAATTCGTACACGCTCATCTGAATGTAGCCTTAGGGCCTTTTTACTCCGGCCAGTATGGGCCGTAAAAATGAGCCCCTTGATCAGAGCTCATTTGCTTCTTTCAGGGTGTATTCACATGGTGCGGTTTGGCGCATTTTTGCTGCCAGCCAAAAAGCGCACCGAAAAAATGCATGCGTTTTTTTACAACAATTTACAAAGTATCGGCAAATTGTGGTAAAAATGTACCGTTTGAACACCCTCACAAGGAGCTATGATCAGTACTGTATGGGGACAAGTGATTGTTATTATTAATATTGTTATCGGCTGATCGTTGCCCGGATTACACAGAATAATTATCGGGAACGGGCATTTATATGAATGCTTGTTTGCCCGATCATTGGCCCGTGTAAAAGGGCCTTAATTGACCTATGACCAAGTCATTGCAAAACATTTTGTAGTGAATATGAAAAGCATTAACCATTAGGGTATGTTCACACGTACACGTCCGATACGCCTGAAATTACAGAGCTGTTTTCAGGCGAAAACAGCTCCTGAATTTCAGACGTAATGGCATGTGCAGGCGTTTTTCTCAGCATCCATTACGGACGTAATTGGAGCTGTTTTTCTATGGAGTCAATGGAAAACGGCTCCAATTACGTCCCAAGAAGTGTCATGCACTTCTTTGACGCGGGCGTCTTTTTTAAGCGTCGTCTTTTGACAGCGGCGCGTAAAAAAAATTACCGTCTGTACAGTACATCGTAAAACTCATTCAAATGAATGGGCAGATGTTTGCTGACACTTTCAAGCCGTATTTTCAGGCGTAATTCCAGGCGTAAAACGTAGTGTGTGTGTGAACATACCCTTAAGTTGCAGCTCAATTCATAGCTTTCTTCTTAGAAATGTATTATGTATGCAAAAAGCTGCAGGTAGGATAGACTTATTTTATTTATTGTTATTTTTGGATTTTTAAAGTAATATTATATTTATGTCTTCTGGCCTTGTTTTTTTAAAATATTTAATTCATTTAATTTCTACTTGGTGGGCACGATCCACCAGTCTGTGAGGCATTATGGGCCTTTTTAATATCATCTGTGGGGGTGGTGGGGCTATGTCTGTGACCAATAAGAAGAGACAGTCATATTTACTGATTGTTTCAAGACTAGTCGTAGCTCAGAGGCGCGTTCTCTGCTTTTCAATTAATCTCATACCGTTACTTAGTCACACTAATATAGCTGTAGGCTTTCTGCCTATAGGTGGTCCTGCAGTAATGAAGCTTTTAGTGTTCCAGGTACAGCAGTGCTTTAAGCAATGAAGACAAATGTTCCACTTTGCTGCAGCGATCAATATGCTTCATAGTCTTGCCTAAGGGATTGCTTTTTTGATTTACAGGCACAGATGTAGCCAATAATACCCAATAGAAAGTTTAACTTTAATGAATTATATCTATTTATGACTAAAATATAACATAAATCCACATATCTGAAATGTTAATACAGCACCTTACACTTAGCGCTGTAGTAAACCAGGCTCATACAAGGCAGGTTTGTTAGTGAATGGGAATTTATAAAATTGCAGCATTCTCTCTGTTTGGCATTTTGACCCTCTAACTTTAATGCTGATTTAATAATATATACATAAATAAAAACACACGTGTAAAATTATATTCTGTAGACACTATTTTATATGTATAATTAGATGATAGTTTCATCCTTAAAATGTTTAATATTTTATTATACTCAACAATCTAACTTCAAAACTGAAGTAACCCCTTAACGCCTTAAAGGGGTTTTCCAGGGACACTACATTTTCTTGGCGGGCAGTGCACGAGCACTGAGGAATAGCATGAACGATAAGAAAATTGTGCCGGCATTGAAGCATAAGCAATGAATGGGGCGGGCATTGAGGAAGTTGTGGACCAATAGGATGCCTCAAACCCGGTACTTCTGACCTATACCTGGGTTTTAGGCATCCTATTTGTCCACAGCCTCCTCAATGCCCGCGCCATTTATTCTTTGCTTATGCTTGAATGCCAGAACTGTGTCAATACTCAGTGAGGTATCGACACAGGTCTGTCTGCTTAGTAACGCTCGTGCATGAGCGTGCGTCGAAGCAAAAAAAAAAACAACCACTAGGATGAAAAGCAGAACTTCCGGCTGGACAGAGAAAGGGTGAATAGGAACAAATTCGTTCTGATTTTTGACAGAATGCATATTAGGAAGTTTATTTAACCCCTTAAGGACAGAGCCTATTTTGGCCTAGTGGCACAGCCGATTTTTGCAAATCTGACATGTGTTACTTTATGTGGTAATAACTCCGGAATGCTTTTACCTATCCAAGCCATTCTGAGATTGTTTTCTCGTGACACATTATACTTTATGATACTGAAAAAATTTGGTCGTTAAATTCAATATTTATTTGTAAAAAAACACCAAAATTTAGAGAAAATTTTCAAAAATCCTAATTTTTCTACATTTTAATGTATCTGCTTGTAAAACAGATAGTAATACCACACAAAATAGTTACTAGTTAACATTTCCCATAGGTCTACTTTATGTTTGCATAATTTTTTGAACGTCCTTTTATTTTTCTAGGACGATACGAGGCTTAGAACTTTAGCTGCAATTTCTCACATTTTCAAGAAAATTTCAAAAGGCTATTTTTTCAGGGACCAGTTCAGTTCCGAAGGGGCTTTGAGGGCCTTAACTATTAGAAAATCCCCATAAATCACCCCATTTTAAAAACTGCACTCATCAAAGTATTCAAAACAGCATCCAGAAATTATTTTAACCCTCAACTATTTTGTGTTTTATTACTATCTGTCTTATATGCATATACATTTTCTGTAAATTTAGCTATTTTTCACAAATAAACACTGAATGTATCGACCAAATTTTACCACTAACATAATGTACAATGTGTCACGAGAAAACAATCAAAACAATGAGAAAATAATTGTTTGGATTAATAAAGGCATGCCAAAATTATTACCGCATAAATTGACGCATGTCAGATTTGAAAGATGGGCTCTGAGGAGATTTCCAGGGATACAGCATATTTGTACTAATACTCTTTCTCAAAATTAACCCCTTACCGCACCAGGACGCACCAGTACATCCTGCATTGCAGTGCTTTAAGGCACCGGGACGTACCGGTGCGTCCTGGCTAAAAACTGTCACCCTATCAAAGGACAGGGTGACAGAACTATGCCGTCAACTGTTTATGACAGTTGATTGGCACAGTAAGACGGCAGGGGACCAATCACAGCGGTCCCCAGCTGGTGATTGCTGTGATTGGACAGTCACAGCAGACTGACCAATCACAGCTCCCTGAGTAGGTGTATGTGATGGAGCTGGCTCAAAAGATGAGCCAGCACCATCATCACCGGGTACCACCTGTCTGACACCCCGCTGTAACAGCCAGGACCGGAGCTAGGCTCTGATCCGGCCGATTAATTCCTTAGATGCAGCGATCAAAGCGATCGCTGCGTCGAAGTGTCTTCTAGCCTGTCGGCAACCATGATGGTTGCCACGGGCGCGGGTGTCAGCTGTTTGTCACAGCTGACATCGTGCTCTAACAGCCAGGACCGGATCTAGGTTCCGATCTGGCCAATTAACCCGTTAGATCGCACCTTATGGTTGCTAATGGCAACCATCGGCACCCGCGGGGGTTCCGATGGTTTGCTTAGGCAACCGTAGACTAACAATCGCTTCCTAGTATGGAATAAATAATAATCTGTAGATATGTGACCAGTGTCGCACGGATAAATGGTGCCAGATCTTATCCCCTTTTGGAACACATTCTGCAACTTTTGTGTCACAATATTTTTTCCACTGAGCTGTGTTAGGGATTTTTTTTTACAAAATCTTTCGTTTTTATTGGTACCAATTTAGGGTACATGTGACTTTTTGATCAGTTTTTATTCTATTTTTTAAGTGGTGACTAAAAAACAGCAATTCTACTCTTGTATATTATTCCTTTTTTTACAGCGTCGGTGTGCTATAAATAACATATTCACTTATTGTGCGGGTTTAAATAGTTTTTTTTTTTGTTTTATGGCGTTTGCACAATAAAATGCTTTTTTAAAAAAAATCATTTATTTTTTTGTGTTGCCATATTCTATGTGGTCTTGTTTTTTTGCGGAATCCAGCCTAATAGTACATCCTGGAGCGAGAAGGGGTTAAAGAGGTTATCTCGTGAAGACAGCCCCATCTCTAAAGCCACCACAGCGATCAGCTGATCGCACAGATCCAGCTGGTGGAACCCCTGTCAATCAGCCGTTATCGCTGGGGAAAGTTTCCAAGGTGGACTGTAGTATTACAAGTCAGACATTTAAATAAATGGCTGACCATGTAATACATTGATGCCAGAGCAGAAGCTGGTCTTACTATGAGCTTTGACTATCATAGAAGGAAATCTTTAGTGGGGCTTATAAATAACCCTTTCAAATCATAAATCAAATTCAGGTTACTGCTGCAATACATTGGGTCAGATTTACTACTGTGTCTAGAATCTGTTAAAAAAAAAGGGAACGTTGGCGCAAATTGGCACAAAATAAATGTGTCTCAGAGGAAAATGGAGTGGCTTACCAAAAAGAGGCGTGGCTTAAACAAAGCGTAAAAAAAAAAACGGTTATGAAATTCTGTTGCAAAATAAGCCAAATCAAAGGTGGTGTGAGAAAAAGTATTTAACAGGTTGTGCAAGATGTGCCAAAATTATCATAAAGCATGCACCACTGCGAAAAATGTGGCACATTTTGTGACTGCCTGGTCTAAGCAGTTTAACTATTAGGGTATGTTCACACGCAGTGTTTTTAGACGTAATTCGGGGTGTTTTACGCCTCCAATTACGCCTGAAAAGACGCCCCTAATACGCCTACAAACATCTGCCCATTTCTTTCAATGAGTTTTTTGGTGTTCTGTTCCCACGAGCCTTCATTTTACGCGTCGCTGTCAAAATACGGCGCGTAAAATTACGCCCACGAAAAAGAAGTGCATGTCACTTCTTGGGACGTTTTTGGAGTGCCGTTTTTAATTGACTCAAAAACAGCTCCAATATTGGCCATAAAATACACCGAGAAAAACGCGAGTTGCTACATAAACGTCTGAATACAGCTCCGTATTTTCAGACGTTTTTGGTCACTGCGTGTGAACATACCCTTAGACAGCATTAGGGCTTGTTCACACGAATGGGTGTCAACTCGGCCATGAAAAATGTTAGTTTTTCATGGCTGATTTGCATTCGTGTGGGACCCGTTTTCACGGATCCATCATAGAATTGAGTCTATTGAGGGATCCGGAAAAATGGCCATGTGAATAGCCCCATAGACACGCATTGATTTTAATAGCTGATTATCCCGCTCGTGTGAGTAAGGCCATAGTAAATGTGGGCCATTGACTTTTATTTATTATGACTTAGAATCCGATGTAAATTACTCACTATGTGACAATGACACATTAATAATAATTCTATGTTGTCTGTTTGAGTCAGGTTGAATCTGCTGATTTGTACAAAAAATAAAGAACACATTCATGATCTGTAAAACCAAATAAGAAGGGGTCATCAAAGGCCATAGCCTAAGGTGGTAGAATCTGAAAGAGTGATAGATTAGTCGCAAATTGCATACATATGCACAGTCAACATTACCTGTGAACTAAGCTGCTTCTCCTTTGTATTTGGTAGCAACAATGTAGCAATGTTTGATTACTGTGTAGACCCCTTCACACCAGTCACATTGTAATTATCTTTATTACAACGTGATGTAAAGGTGACATATAAAATCAGAAAGAGGGTATTGGATTTTACATTTTGTGTAGGGCAGTGATTAACCTATTAATGATCGCTCTACATCTTTTCACGCGGGGAAGTTAATGTCCTAAATCTTGTGTGCTTTCTTATTACGGAGCATTGTACAAATTGTATGATTGCAAGTCAGATACTTGGCTGACAGCCAAAAGAAAATGATTTTTCTTTGATTTTGCCCTTCCCATCCCTATATGCTCCACACTATATGATCATCTTGTATATAGTTACATAGTTACTTGGTTGTTACTAATATTATTTATTTGGCGCCATCAACTTCCATATTGGAAAAAACTTATTTCAAAACACAATGTGGTACAGATAAATGAAAGAATTGTTTGCAAGATACTTTTCGTAAGAGCCCTACCCATATGGGCTCACAATCTATAGGATGATAAAAGACACCAAATTGAACTTTGTAAGATCATATATACATCGTTCATTGCTAAATTATTTATAGTCCAGAATGCAATTTGTCATTAAAAAAGCATTTAGCCCTTTTTTGAAAATCTTAATTGTATCTGCCATTACTATCACTTGGGTTAGAGCATTTTATAGTGAAACTACTCTGCGCGTGCAAAATTTGTAATACCCTCCGTGATCACATGACTAATATGACTCCTCCCTGTATCAGATGTAGTGTATCAGGGCTACTGGGTGTCGCATCTGGCTGAAATTATGTGGTTACGTGACCATCACACCTGATGAGCTTATTAGACATCCCGTTCCAAAACCATGGGCGTAAAAATGGAGTTGGGTCCACTTTTGTGTCTATAATTTTTTGCCCATTTAGCCAAAGTGCCTTTGTGAGGTTAGGCACTGATGTTGGACAAGAAGGTCTGACTCACAGTCGGCATTACAATTCATCCAAATGGTTTTCAAAGGTGTTGAGATCAGGGCTCAGTAACATGTCTTTATGGACCTTTCTTTGTGTACAGGGGCACACAGTCATGCTGAAACAGGAAAGGGCCATAGTGTTACCACAAAGTTGGAAGCATACAATTGTTCAAACTATTTTTGAACATTAACATTAGCCTTCACTGGAATTAGGGCCTACAAAAAAACTGAAAAACAGCTCTAGGCCATTATCTTTCCTCCACCAAATTTTACAGTAGGCACTATGCATTCTGGTAGGCATCAACCATACCCAGAATTGTCCATTAGACTGCCAGATAGTGAAACGTGATACATAACACTAGAGAACACATTTCCACTGTTCCAGTGTTGACATGCTTTACAGCATTCCAGCCGACACTTGGCATTGTACATGGTAATCTTAGGCTTGTGTACAGCTCCTTGACCACGCAAAACCATTCCATGAGGCTCCTGATGCACAGTTCTTGTGCTGATGTCACTTCAAGGGGCACTTTGGAACTTTGTAGTGAGTGATGTAACAAATTAAGGGATTTTTACGCTCCACGCTTAAAGAGGCTCTGTCATCACATTATAAGTGGCCTATCTTCTACATAATGTGATTGGCGCTGTAATGTAGATTACAGCAGTGTTTTTTATTTAGAAAAATGATGATTTTTGACGGAGTTATGACCTATTTTAGCTTTATGCTAATGATTTTCTTAATAGACAACTGGGCGTGTTTTACTTTTTGACCAAGTGGTCGTTGTGGAAAAAAGTGTATGACGCTGACCAATCAGCGTCATACACTTCTCTCCATTCATTTACTCTGCACATAGTGATCTTACTAGATCACTATGTGCAGCCACATACACACACTAACATTACTGAAGTGTCCTGAGAGTTAATAGACATCACCTCCAGCCAGGACGGGTTGTCTATTCAGAATCCTGACACTCCGGTAACGTTTGTGTGGGATTTACAGCACAGCAAGTGTATTCTCACGAGATTACGCTGTAAATGACAGCCCAGCGTGATCTCGATGTGCTGTGCTGTAAGTCCCACACAAACGTTACTGAAGTGTCGGGATTGTGAATAGACATCCATAAAGCTAAAATAGGTCATAACTCCGTCAAAATTGATTGTTTTTCTAAATAAAATACACTGCTGTAATCTACATTACAGCACCGATCATATTATGTAGGAGATAGGGCACTTATAATGTGGTGACAGAGCCTCTTTAAGCATTCGGTGGTCCAGCTCTTTAAGTTTGTGCGGTCCACCGCTTCATAGCTGACCAGTTGTTACTCCTAGATGCTTCACAATAATAGCGCTTACAGATGACCGGGGCAGATCTAGCAGATCAAAAACTTCAGAAACTGACTTAGCAGAGGTTGGCATCCGATGACTGCCATGTTTAAAGAGCTTTTCAGGATAACCAATACTACTACGGCTGTGTGTTTGATTATGTGTACCCGTTTGCACTAGGTGTTCCTGAAACACTTGAACTCAACAATTAGGAGGGTTCATCCACAAACATTTGGCCATATATATATATATATATATATATATATATACATTTACTTATTTACCAAGCTGTTTTACGTTTAGTGTTCAATACAATGAATGCTAAATGTTAAAGCCATCAAATTCGTTTAAAGAAAAAAAAACTTTTTAATTAACTAATTTATTCGTTTGTTAGTTATTAAATGACCAGTAATCAGGGAAAAGGCCAAAATGTGTCCATTTTAGTTGGCCTTTATCTTATGTTACTAATATTATTAAAGAGATTGTCCCAACTAGACAACTCCTCTAAAAACAAGCCACCTCAGCAGTTGATCCAGCTACTGAAACCCTCAGCCATATTAGCTACATTTGACCGCACATTTTCCCTGCAATGGCTGCTATAATAGAAATGTATTACACGACACTCACCCAAATAAATGGATGACCCTGTTATATATGGTAGTGCTGAATCTGGCTAATAGGGGAGAGTCCTGAGCAGGGCCGCCATCAGGGGGGTATTAGGGGTACTACTGTAGGGGGCCCGGCCAAACTTAATTGAAAGGGGGGCCCGGCAACTGCCGCGACTTGCCTTTGGTAGAAAAAAACAGGCCCCTGCAATGGGGCCTGTTATTTTCACCAAAACAATGTCGTGAGCTGCGGGCCCCCCTCTCAACAAACACCGCCGCGAAACACTGCCCGCTGGCGCGCGCTCGAGCGCGCGAATGACCGCAAGCGCGCAACCGCGCACGCATGACCACAAGCGCGCCCACGCGTGAACGACCGGAACGCAACCCGCTCGTGCCCGCCGCCAACTGGGAAGGACAGCCACACAGGGACAGCGGCGCACAGTCTAGTTACCTGCTGGCCCGCCTCCGACTCCGCCTCCTCGTCCTTCTCCTCCGCCTCCTCGTCCTCCTCCTCGGCCTCCTCGTCCTCCGCCTCCTCGTCCGACTCCGCCTCCTCGTCCGACTCCACCTCCTCGTCTGACTCCACCTCCTTCTCCAGAGCGTAGCTGCGTAAGGAGAGGGGGAGGAGTCCAGTTCTTGCGCGGCGGCAGGAGTTCTACGATCCCCGCCATTTTCTGGAGAGACATCGCCTGAAGAGGACTGGAGAGGGAGCAGCTCTTCTGACACGGTGAGTAAAGTGTCAAAAAGTGCTGTTTATGTATGGCCCTGTTCACACAGAGTATTTTGCAGGCCGAAAAAAATCTGCCTCAAAATTCCTTAAAGAATTTTGAGGCAGATTTTGACCTGCCCACACTATCTTGCCGCGTTTTTTGCTGCGTTTTTTGCCCACGGCGATTGAGGACAGCAGACAAAAAACGTCCATTGATTTAGATGGGAGGTCAGAGGCGGAACCGCGGCAAGAAAGGACGTGCTGCTTTTTCTTTTTTCCGCGACTGGCTCCCATTGATTTCAGATTAAATCAATGGGAGGCGGTTTTGGAAGTTTTTTGGTGCTGATTCTAACGCAGCGTCCGAGTCAATATCAAGGCCAAAAAACTCTGTGAACTGGGCCTTATTGTTAGGGCTTATTCAGACGAACGTGTAATACGTCCGTGGAACGCGCAGGATTTTCACGCGCCTCGCACGGACCTATGTTACTCTACGGGGCCGTGCAGACTGTCAGTGATTTTCATGCAGCGTGTGTCCGCTGCGAAAAACTCAGGACATGTCCTATATTTGTGCATTGTTCGCGCATCACGCACCCATTGAAGTCAATGGGTGCGTGAAAATCACGCCCAGCACTTCCGTAGCAGTATAAACTATGAATGAAAACAGAAAAGCACCACGTGCTACAAACATACAAACAGAGTGTCATAATGATGGTGGCTGCACGAAAATCACGCAGCCGCGCATCATACGCTGCTGACACACGGAGCGGTTATGGACCTTTTGCATGCGCAAAATGCCACGTTTTTTGTGCGCGCAAAAAGCACACGCTCGTGTAAATCCGGCCTTAGGGTAGGAACACACTAGGCATGAACACTGCGGATTTTATGCAACACATTTTATTGTGGAAAATCCGCAGCATATTACAGTCGCATCCACACGCTGCAAAAATAATGGACATGCAGTGTGGCTTTTGGCTTTTTAAGTCACAGCATGTCAATGTATTCTGTGGAATCGCTGCTCCTCTGTTGCGGAAATGCTGCGGTTCTGCCGCAAAAATCACACATGAGAAAAAAAAAAAAGGCACTTTTTTAAATTTAGAAAAAAGTTTAGACTTACCCCGGCCGTAGTCCTGGTGACGCGATCCTCTATTCTTAGCGCAGCCCGGCCTCCTGTCATGATGTTTCATCCCATGTGACTGCTGCAGCGTCATCCCAGGAGGCGGGGCTACGTTCAGAAGAGAGAGATGCGTCACCAGGACTACGGCCGGGGCAAGTCTAAACTTTTTTTTCCCTGCAGGATTCCCGCAGCGGACATGCCTTACGAAACCTGCGCCACTATTTGGTGCGGTTTTGCTGGCAGAATTCCCTGCGGCTACCGGGGCGGATAAGCTGTGTAGTTTTACTCAGCGTATTCGCCTAGTGTGTTCCTACCCTTATGATGTCGCTCCTGGAGCTGCTGCCTGTCTCTAAATAGGCAATTGGTCCAGTAGAATTTGGAATTATTTTATTTTGTGAACCAGCTTAAAAAAATACAAAACTTTTGTGTTAGGGCCTGTTCACATCACCGTTCGCTTCCGTTCCGGGGTTCCGTCTGAGGTTTCCGTCGGGTGAACCCCGCAACGGAAAGTGAAAGTGACAGCACAGCTTCCGTTTCAGTCACCATTGATCTCAATCGTGACGGAAACATCGCTAATGGTTTCCGTTCGTCACCATTCCGGCTGGTTTTCGGACGGAATCAATAGCTGAGTCGACTGCGCTAATGGTGACGGAAACGGAAGTTGTGCTGTCACTTTCACTTTCCGTTGCGGGGTTCACCCGACGGAAACCTCAGACGGAACCCCGGAACGGAAGAGAACGGTGATGTGAACAGGCCCTAACACAAAAGTTTTATATTTTTTTAAGATGGTTCACAAAATAAAATAATTCCAAATAACACCAGGATCGCGTCACCAGGACTACGGCCGGGGCAAGTCTAAACTTTTTTATAAATTTAAAAAAGTGCCTTTTTTTTTTTCTCATTTGTGATTTTTGCGGCAGAACCGCAGCATTTCCGCAACAGAGGAGCAGCGATTCCACAGAATACATTGACATGCTGCGACTTAAAAAGCCACACGGCAGGTCAATTTTTTTGCAGCGTGTGGATGAGATTTGTTCAAATCTCATCCACTCTGCTGCGACTGTAATACGCTGCGGATTATCCACAATAAAATGTGTTGCATAAAATCCGCAGTGTTCATGCCTAATGTATTCCTACCCTAAGGCCGGATTTACACGAGCGTGTGCTTTTTGCGCGCGCAAAAAACGTGGCATTTTGCGCATGCAAAAGGTCCATAACATCTCCGTGTGTCAGCAGCGTATGATGCGTGGCTGCGTGATTTTCGCGCAGCCGCCATCATGATGACACTCTGTTTGTATGTTTGTAGCACGTGGTGCTTTTCTGTTTTCATTCATAGTTTATACGGCTGCGGAAGTGCTGGGCTTGATTTTCACGCACCCATTGACTTCAATGGGTGCGTGATGCGCGAACAATGCACAAATATAGGACATGTCGTGAGTTTTACGCAGCGGACACACGCTGCATGAAAATCACTGACAGTCTGCACGGCCCCATAGACTAACATAGGTCCGTGTGAGGCGAGTGAAAATCACGCGCGTTGCACGGACGTATTACACGTTCGTCTGAATAAGCCCTAATAATTAGGCCCAGTTCACAGAGTTTTTGGGCCTTGATATTGACTCGGACACTGCGTCAGAATCAGCACCAAAAAACTTCCAAAACTGCCTCCCATTGATTTAATCTGAAATCAATGGGAGCCAGTCGCAGAAAAAAGGAAAAGCAGCACGTCCTTTCTTGCCGCGGTTCTGCCTCTGACCTCCCATCGAAATCAATGGGAGGCAGAAAATGCGTTTTTCCCTGCGTTTTTTGTCTGCTGTCCTCAATCGCCGCGGGCAAAAAACGCGGCAAGATAGTGTGGGCAGGTCAAAATCTGCCTCAAAATTCGGTGCGCGGTTCCAGGCTGTCGCGGGTGCGCATTGCAGGGGCCTGTTTTTTCTACCAAAGGCAAGTCACGGCAGTTTGCCGGGCCCCCCTTTCAATTAGGTTTGGCCGGGCCTCTCACATCAGTACCCCTAATACCCCCCTGATGGCGTCCCTGTGTACCATGATATAGTGCTGGACGGAGTACCGTTAACAGGCGGTGCCACGGTAGGGGGGCCCAGAAAATTTAGCTGTAGGGGGCCCTGAAATTCCTGATGGCGGCCCTGGTCCTGAGCAGGGGACCTTCCTCTATGACATCTATATCAACCTCTTTAACATATCATGCAGTCAGTTAATAGAAGATCTGATAAGATGTGAACGCAAAAAATATATTTTTACAGGAACCCCCACTCTGCAATTTAATTAATTGTGTTATAGATTATATATTGCCTATATGTATTAACCAGGGATGGGATTCGGCCGGTTCGCCCCGGTTCTCCCAAACCTGTTGTCAAAATGACAGCCGGTTCACAGAACCGGGATGAAATGGGAAACCGGAACCAGTCCCCTGCGCTCAATTGTATTCACATCCTTAGGACGCGGATACAATTGATTTTCTTAGCGCTGCCTTGTGAGGCACAGGATGCCTCACCATTCGGTGCTTCAGCGATGATGCAGTGGTTCCACTGAAGGAGGCTTGGCGACGTTGAAGGACAGCGTGTGAAAGGTTACAGTTAAACATATAATTTTTTTTCTTTTACAGTGAGCAGTGTTGGGGGCCCTAGTTACAGGGGGCAATAGCTACATGGGGCACTAGCTATAGGAGGCCCTAGCTACAGCGACTATATAGGGGGCCCCATCTATAGGGCACTATATAGGGGCACTATCTACAGTAAACGCTACAGAGGACGCTACGGGGGCACTACCTACAGGGAACACTACAGGGGGCACTATCTACAGTGAACGTTACAGGGGGCCCTATCTACAGGGAACACCACAGGGGGCTCTATCTACTGGAGATGCTACAGGGGGCACTATCTACAGAGGCACTATCTACAGGGACTGCTTAAGGGGGCCCTATCTACAGTGAATGCCACAGGGTGCCTTATCTACAAGGAATGCTACAGGGGGACCTATTTACAGGAAATACCACAGGGGGCCCTATCTACAGGGAATGCCACAGGGGGCCTTATATACAAGGAATGCCACTGGAGGCCCTATCTACAAGGAACACCACAGGGGGCCCTATCTACAGGGAATGCCACAGGGGGCCCCATCTACAGGGATGGCCATAGGGGCCCCTATCTACAGGGAATGGCACAGGGGGCCCTAACTACAGGGAACACTATAGAGGGCACTATATACAAGGGATGCTACAGGGGGCACTATCTACGGGGACGCTACAGGGGGCAATATCTACAGGGAACGCTACATGGGGCCCTATCTACATGGAGCACTATCCACAGTAGACACTACAGGGGGCACTATCTACCGGTGGACCCTACAGGAGGCAATAACTACAGGGGACTCTATAGGCCGCACTATCAACAGGAAACACTACAGGGGGCCTTATCTACATGGGACTCTATAGGGGGCCTTATCTACAGGGGATGCTACAGGGGGCATTATTTACAGGGGACTCTATAGAGGTCCCTATCTACAGGTCCCCTATTTACATGGGACTCTACGGGGGTCCTATATACAGGGGACTAATCGGGGCCCTATCTACAGGGGATTAAGGGGGGCCCTATCTACAGGGCACTCTGAGGCGGGCCCTATCTACAAGGGACTCTATGAGGGGCCCTATCTATAAAAGGCCCTCTATACATGGGGCACCATCTGCAGGGGGCACTATTTACAGGGGACTCTACAGGGGGCGCTATCTACAGGGGGCACTGTTTACAGCCTGTAGACTACAGGGGGCACTATCAACAGGGGCCACTATCTATAGGGGCTATTATTTACAGGGGACTCTATGGAAGGCACTATCTACATGGGGACTCTGAGGAGCACTATCTACAGAGGGCTCTATCGGGAGCACTATCTACAGAGGGCTCTATGGGGAGCACTATCTAAAGAGGGCTCTAAGAGGGGCACTATCTACAGTGGGCTCTATGAGGGCCACTATCTACAGTCCCCCATTTAATACCAGTGTGTCTTTTTTAGGGTTACCCCGAGAATAGAACACACCATCATACCACCCATTACTCCTGCAGAAGTATCGATATTACCCATTATCCCTGGCAACTCGATCCTTCAATATCTAAGTCCTCGAATGAAACACATCTCGTCACCAAATCCTCCAGAAAAAGACACCGTAGAGGTAAAAGAGGGGGGAAACACACCCACGAATACAATAAAAAAGAGAAGCAATATAAGGACGAGAAAAAACAAAATGAAACAATAAAACAACATCAGGACACAACCAACCCAAAACCACAAAACTATTCAATTTATCCCAATATTTACTTGATCAAAAAGAGACTGAAGTGCTATCAAAAGGTTTATCATTTTGTCCCACCTCGGAACCTGATGATTTTAAGCTATTTTTAGATCTAAACCGATTCATTAAGAAATTAACCCTAGAGAGACACTTTCTAATACAAAACAACAAAAACAAAACAGATGAAACACCCATTCACCATGAAATTGAATATCGTCATGTAGACGTGAAACCTACTTCCTCCTTCTACCCCCTCGCCAGTAGAGGACATCACCTTGAGACATTTTTGTCTCTCATTTCCATTGACTTTAGGGAATTAGGAAAAAAGTCAGAGAGGCCATATAGGAAAAATAGCCATTTTTGCACTAATAATAAACATAACCTAACCAGAACAGAAAGACAAGCCCACAAAAAGATCCAGAATAATAAAGACATAGTGATAAGGGCAGCAGATAAGGGAGGGTGGATTGTAGTACAGGACAAGAGCATGTACATTGCTGAAGCCAACAGAATTCTGTCAGATTTAGATTACTACGAAATATTACATTCAGACCCCAGCATGGCCTATTCAGTAGAACTTAATATTATGACCAAAATAGCCTTCGATAAGGGATTAATTAACAAAAAGGAAAGAGACTTCATCAATATTAAAGAAGCCCAACTCCCATTTTTTTATCATCTACCCAAAATACATAAGGATGAACAAAATCCACCAGAACGCCCCATCATATCAGGAATTCACTCACTCATCTCTAATTTGTCACATTATATAGATCTTCACTTACAGCCTTATGTACTCAAATTACCCTCATATCTCAAGGATTCCACCCAGCTTCCTAGAGAAATAGATACACTTGATATACCCCCCAACTGTAAATTACTCATTTGGATGTCACATCATTATATTCAAACATTCCCTATTCAAAAGGTATTGATGCAATAAATAGCACCCTGTCCAATGCAGGTATATTAAAATCCGCTCAAATCCAGTTCATTACCGAATCTATCCATTTTATTTTAACACATAATATTTTCTCTTTTAATAAAAAAATATTTAAACAGATACGTGGTACTGCTATGGGGAGCCGTTTTGCCCCGATCTTCGCCAATTTATATATGGGACTATTTGAGTCCCTATATATTCATACTAATAAGATTCACCAACAGAAGATGTTCTTCAATAGAAGATTCATAGATGACCTCTTCATCCTATGGGATGGTACAGAAAACGAGGCCACTGACTTTGTACAATTCATCAACAATAATGATTGGGGTCTTGCATTCACCATTAACTTTTCAAACAATAAAATAGATTTTTTGGACCTAACTATTAATATTAACCTAAGGAGCATCACCACCATCACACACTTCAAAGATGTGGACACCAACAGTTACATCGAATTTTCTAGTGCCCACTTCAAACCATGGCTCACAAATATACCCCATAGTCAATTTAAAAGGATTAATAATAATTGCAGTTCTAATAAAATCTTTTGTCATCAAGCTAATATACTTAAGAAGAGGTTCGAGGGAAAAAAAAGTATCCAAAACAAATTATAAGATCATCATATTTATCCTCCCTAATCACTACACAAAAACCCCTCCTTTATAAATCGAAACCGACAGCAGATGTTTCACAAACAACTAGACTAAAACATAACTTTATCACTGATTTTAATAGTGGCAACAGTAACTTGAGGACCCATTTTAGAGAAACACTGGAACATCTTGCGTAGTGACCCGGTACTAAAATCTATCATACCTGCGAGACCAGGCTTCACCTACAGGAAAGGGCGCAGTATAAAAAATATGTTAGCACCTAGCCGACTAATAGAAACTGTCATAAATCCTGCCACAAACTTCATGACAAAAATAGTAGGTTCCTTTAGATGCAACTCAGCGAGGTGCCAATGTTGCGACACCATCAGCCACAGAAAAACTTCTTCAACATGCAACATTACAAAAGAAGATTTTCCAATCAAACAATTCATGAACTGCGCTTCCAACTATGTCATATACCTATTGGAATGTACTGTCGGCCTCCAATATGTGGGTAGAACCATATAGTCCCTAAGAACAAGAATTAACAAACACAGGTCTAACACCAATAATAATTTTTTGAAACACAGTGTATCAAGAAACCTCCATTACCATCATGAGGGAGCTTTTTCATTAACAGTAACACCTCTGGAACAAATACCAAACACCACCAATAACAGGTTCTTCCGTTTAAAAAAAACGGGAGGCTTACTGGACTTATAAGTACCATAGCTTGAGTCCAGTTGGACTGAATGAAACCATCGAAAGTACCAATGACACCTAAAAAAAACCTCACTGGAACATGTGTTACCCAGAACTAATAGATAAGTTCCACCGATACAAAGTTTTTTTTCATTTAGAACTGGATAGAAAACACCTAGATTGCATATAAGAACAAGGAAACAAAAAGGATACCCTTTTCCTAACGTAACATCTAGATTACAAATTAATACAAGTAATACAGTAAGCATGTACGGTTAAAATCGATTGATTATACTGATAAACCCCCTATCAGTTGCACACCGACAGCATTCCTGCTTTCCTCCTAATAGCAGATTTCACCTTGCATATATATATATACACCAAACGAATATTACGTAACCAATAGTTTTTTATAGCAATTATGAACTTCGTTTCTTATAAACCTTTTTTTATGAGAATTTGGTACAAAAAAAATGCCTGAGTTTATATATATAATTTAGGCGATCATATATTTCCTGCACAGGAAAAAAGGCTATTATTATAGGTAACACATGACAAGCAGTCCTGCACCCTTGTTACAAATTTTTATATAAATTAATTTGAATGTTTTTTTTATATATTTTTTCCACTTAATTACGAAGAAATGGAACATGGGTTATGAAAATGAAATACCCCTCTTACTCCACCCACCTGAGCGTATAAAACGAGATATATGGAGGACCAATATGGAACGAGATATACGTTTATCCTAAACAAGCATCAATACGATGCAATGTACTGACAACACAAAAAAGTAAAGTGTACATACGATAAAAAAACATTCTTTTAGAAATAAATGCTTGTACATCCATTTATAAAAGTAAACTGGATGGAAACTTTGGATAATAATCCACTACAACAAAAACTCGGGCATTAATTATATTCTAAGAGTTGGAAACATTGCAATGAATAAATGTACACTGATAATTGAAAAACTGAAAAATATGAATGTTATGTACTGCTTTGAGTACACTTGGTGTTAATTTTAAATGCCATATGGAGGGTTTTAAACCCGTAGCAGCTTTTGTGATTCGCATTGTAAAATCAACTGCTCTGCACCGGTTCTTCCCCAGTTTTTTTTATTGTATATAGTAGCACCTTACACGTTCAAACATTGTAAACTGACCTGATGAAGGGACCAGTCCGATCCAGAAACGCGTTGTCGTTTGAATAAAAAGATCACCTTGATCAAACTTACCCAGCCTCGTTCCTTGTCCTCCTGAGCCTGGCGCCATTACCCAATACTACGCTGCCTTTTTCCTGTTCATTCTACTATCTACAGGGGGCTCTATGAGGTCCACAGTCTACAGGGGTGCATTGTGAGTGGCACTATCTGCAGGTGGGCACTGTGTGTGTGGTGCATTACTTTAGTGTTTGACACAATTTTATTCATGGGCAAAGTGTATGGTACTATTATATTCAGGAGCACAGTGTGTGGCACTATTATATTCAGGGGCACAGTGTATGATGCTATTATATTCAGGGGCATAGTGTGCGGCACCATGAGAATTTTATCTTCGTTTATATGTTTGGAAATGTTGGAAAAGTGAGCTTCCGAAGACATCTGAGTGGCAAACTCTGCAGAAATGGGTCGTGGCCAGGAGGCGTCATCGTAGAGGTCTGGACCAGATGGAAAAGAGAAGAGAAAAAGAATGACTCCAATCTGAGAAAACGTAACCTGTGAGTTACTAAATGTAAAATGTTTATTCTCCCTGTGACTGATCAGTACTGTAGTCACTGTATGATCTGCAGCTAAATGATGGGTTTATTGTTCTTTTTTTTGTGAAACAGCAACTCTCAGAATATCCTTACCAGTGTTCCGGCTATACTGGGAGCTGTAGTTATATTCCGTACAAACTTATACGCCAGGGGTTAAACTGAATTTGCAAATGATCTCTGTACTGAGCTGTATTTGTGCTTGTGCTGTATATATGTACTGAGCTTGGTTCTGGCCCTGCATATATGTACTGAGCTTGGTTCTGGTGTTGTATTTATGTACTGAGCCTTGTTCTGGTGCTGTATATATATGTACTGAGCTTGGTTCTGGAGTTGTATATTTGTACTGGGCTTTGTTCTGGTGCTTTATTTATGCACTGACCTTGGTTCTTGTGCTGTATTTATGTACTGAGCTTGGTTCTGGCATAGTATTTATGTACTGAGCTTGGTTCTGGCGTTGTATATATGTACTGAGTGTCACGATCAGTGGGTATGTTGACCTACTAGGCCACACCACCTTAGCGGAGTAGCAGCTGGCCAAACAACAGTCCTAGTCCAATAGTACTTTTAATAGTCCAGACAGTAATGGAGGCTGACACAGATGAACTTGTAGACACCAGACGTGGTGTATATCAGCAGGTGTGACAGGTGGCACAACACGGCTCCAACAGGTTAAGGCACAGGAACAGATATAGCACGGGATGCAGGATACAGTTAGCCTTGCACGGGAACAGGATAACACTAAGGGACCATTTGCTAAAACTAACATGGGTAAACACAAAAACGTTCAGGCAATGAGTGAAAGGGCAGAGCCCTTTTTATAGTCCAGGGTGATTGTAATGGATTTGCCTGACACAGCTTCTTCGTCGACGCCCGTGGTTAATCAGCCTGCATCTGTGCCTAGGTCTGTTAGAGTGACTCGATCTGCTACCACTCAGGCTGGGAGGCTGAGGAGTGGGAGAACCTATCACAGCCTGGCCAGACGGAGCTAGCTCCCGCCCTCTGTCTATTTATACCTTCATTTCCTGCTCCTCCTTTGCTTGTGATTCTGTCTGGTTTCCTGGCTCTGCTGCTCCTGCTAATACTATTGACATCTGCTTCAATTTGACCCTGGCTTTACTAATTACTCTCCTGCTCTGCGTTTGGTACCTCGTACACTCCTGGTTTGACTCGGCTCTTTCACTACTCTTGTTGCTCACGGTGTTGCCGTGGGCAACTGCCCCATTTCCCTTAGCTTCTGTGTACCCTTATATGTTGGTCTGTTGTGCACTTATAGAGAGTAGGGACAGTCGCCCAGTTGTACGCCGTCGCCTAGGACGGGCCGTGCAAGTAGGCAGGGACTGAGTGGCGGGTAGATTAGGGCTCACCTGTCTGTCTCCCTACCCCGTCATTACAGTGATCATGGGCAAATTACAGATCTTGCCCATGTGTGTGCACTGGCCCTTTAAGGCCAGAGGTGAGCCCGCGCGCGCACCCTACGGGAACCAGTGCAGTGATGCGGCAGTGAGTCTCTCTGGAGGGAGATGCCGCCCGGCACTCACTCGTCCATGGCTACGGCCGTCAGGGGGCAGGCAAGAACGACGGTCATTGAAGAGAAGTTTGGGATAAACTGCCGGTAGAAGTTGGCGAATCCCAAAAAACGCTGTATGGACCTCAGGCCTTGAGGATGTGGCCTTTCCAGGATGGACTTTACCTTCTCAGGATCCATCTTGAGGCCTTGGTCCGAGATGATGTAACCCAGGAAGGGTAGAGAATTCTTCTCAAAAATGCACTTCTCCAGCTTGCCATACAAACGATTCTGCCTTAATCGCAGCCGAACTTGACGGACATGCCTCCGATGAGTGGTTGGATCTGGAGAAAAAAAATCAGAGTATCATCAAGATAGACCACAACACAGACATAGAAAAGATCTCGGAAGATATCATTGACGATTTCTTGGAAGACCGCGGGAGCGTTACACAGACTGGGCATTACCAGGTATTCATAGTGCCCATCTCGAGTGTTGAATGCCGTTTTCCATTCGTCATCCTGGCTGATCCGGATCAAATTGTAAGCCCCACACAAGTCTAGTTTAGAAAAAATCTTGGCTCCTCGTATGCGGTCAAATAGTTTGGAAATTAGTGGCAACGGATATTTGAAATTGACCATTATTTGATTGAGTCCGCGGTAGTCAATGCAAGGTCGAAGAGATCCGTCTTTTTTCTTGACAAAGAAGAACCCGGCCCCGGCCGGGGAGGTGGATTTTTGTGTGAAATCTCTCCCCAGATTCTCCTTGATATAGACCGACATAGACTGAGTCTCTGGCAAGGAGAGAGGGTATACCCATCCACGGGGAGGGGACGCATTTGGAACCAGTTCAATGGGACAGTCATAAGCCCGGTGTGGAGGAAGGGTCTCAGCCTCCTTCTTGCTGAAGACATCCACAAACGGAGAGAACTTAGGGGGTAATCCTGCCAATGACTGAGGCAGAGGAAGATGGACAGAAAGGATCTGTAACAGACAGTGGCTGCGACATTTGGAGCCCCATTGGAGAACTTCTCCGGAATTCCAGTCCAGGACTGGGGCATGTAGTCGGAGCCAAGGCAGGCCCAGTAGGACAGGATTGACGGCTTTAGGCAAAACAAGAAACAAAATTTATTCCGAATGAAGGGCTCCAACTTGGAACTTCAGCGGCTTGGTTTCAGATATGATCGGGTTGGGCAGAGGCAGTCCATTCACCGAAGCAACAGCCAAAGACGTTTCCAAAGGGACTGTATGTAACTGCAGAAGATCCACTACATCTTTGGATGAAGTTTGCTGCGGGCCCAGAGTCCATATAGGCAGAGAACCGGTGTGTCTTCTCGCTGGACACTATGGTCACGGGGATGGACAGTCTTGAAGATAATTTTTTATTCAGTGCCGTTCCACCTAGGGTTGTCTCTCTAACCTATCCTAGGCATTGGAGTCTTTTTAGCTTCTGAGGACACAAATACACAACATGGCCTCCGAGGCCGCAATACAGACAAAGTCCCGAAGTGCGTCTGCGTTGTTTTTCCTGGGCTGACAATTTGACCTGGTCCACCTGCATGGGCTCGTCTCGTGGAACAACTGGTGAGGGCAACAGGGATTGCTAAAAAGCAGGAGCCAGCCTGGGGAATCTTCTCTCCCGACGAACCTCTTGGGATCGCTCCCGGATCCTCATGTGTCACTCCGGGTAACAAGAACAAAGAGGTCATCCAGGGTAGGTGGCAGATCACGAGCGGCAAGTTTGTCTTTAATCTCAGAAGACAGTCCCTGCCAGAATGTAGCCACCAAGACCTTGTTTTTCCAGGACAGCTCTGCCTCCAGGGTGCGAATCTGGATGGCTTACTCGCACACGGATATGTCTCCCTGGCAAAGGGTCAGCAGAGATGCAGCTGCTGATGAGACTCGTCCAGGTTCCTCAAATACAGTGCGAAAAGTCTGTAGGAGACACTGGAAGTCACAGGTCTCTGGTCCCTGACGCTCCTAGATAGGATTCGCCAATGCTAGGGCCTTGCCCGTAAGGAGAAAGATGATGAAAGTGATCCTTGCACCATCGGAAGGAAATGCTCTGGCATGTAGACTGAAGTGGATCTGGCACTGGTTCAGAAATCCCCTGCAGGTACTCGCTTCTCCGTCGTAGAGAGGAGGTAGTGGCAATGAAAATTGGGAGTCGGCACCGCTACTGACAGGAGGTGCAGTAGGAGGAATAGCCGGAGCAACAGGAACAGGTGTGATGGCTGCAGCTTGCGCATTCAGTCGCTGTGCAATGGAGTTGACTGCCAGAAGGAGTTGGTCTTGTCGTGACTGAAGGTCTTGCAGGTCTGCCTGCATGGCTTGTGATGTCGTCATGGTCTTGGGTTGACCAGCGGGGCCCATGGCCTGAGCATACTGTCACGATCCGTGGGTATGTGGACCCACTAGGCTGCACCGTCGTAGCGGAGTAGCAGCTGGCCAAACAACAGTCCTAGTACAATAGTACCTTTAATAGTCCAGAAAGTAATGGAGGCTTGGCACAGATGAACTTGTAGACACCAAACGTGGTGTATGTCAGCAGGTGTGACCGGTGGCACAACACGACTGCAACAGGTTAAGGCATAAGAACAGATATAGCACGGGATACAGGATACAGGTAGCAGGACACGGGAACAACGGGAACAGGATAACACTAAGGGACTATTTGCTGAGACTAACATGGGTAAACACAACAACGCTCATGCAATGAGTGAAAGGGCAGAGCCCTTTTTATAGTCCAGGGTGATCATGGGCTAATTACAGATCTTACTCATGTCTCTGCACTGGCCCTTTACGGCCGGACGCGAGCGCGTGCGTGCACCCTACGGGAACCAGTGCAGCGATGCGGAAGTGAGTGCCGGCGTCTCTCAGGAGGGAGATGCCACCCGGCACTCACTTGTCCATGGCCGCGGCCTTTGGGGGGCTGGTAAGAACGACGGTCCGCGACTGTGGACGTTACACTGAGCTTTGTTCTGGTTCCGTATTTATGTACTAAGCTTGGTTCTGACATTGTATATATGTACTGAGCTTTGTTCTGGCGTTGTATATATGTACTGAGCTTGCTTCTAGCACCGTATCTGTGCATTACCCGGGAGATTTGTTGCAGCTTACGGCTGAAATCGCACTGTCCTCTGCCCTTCTCACAGAGCACATTCTAACTAAATGGGCTGAGCACGCTTAGGATATTGAATGTGGGCGTATAGGTCTATACGTAATGGGGGGAGTTTAATATAATGAGTGTGGGTACATATGCATGTTTATGTAGATATATACATAGTGTGGAAATCGAGTTAAACATTCTGGACAGGGAATTTCTTTATTTAGAGTCCATTTTAATATAGGGCGTATTTGAAATATTGTCAATTTTTTATTTAATTATTAGAATGATTTTCCATGGCGCGATACACCGCAAAATACCGCAATGCCGTCCCGTCCGGCGTGTATGTCCTTGTCGGCAAAACAGGGAACCTGTTGTTAAAAATTTGAAGCCCACCCCTGGTACTAGACAACATTACACGTGACCTTTTCAATCTTGCCCTACTTTAAGAAGTGCCTTCCTTCCCTCCTTGACGCGGCCAGCTCCATCTTGAAACCTGACCAGATACACAAAGCAAGGGGATATGGGAAAGAAGAAAGGTCAGGGCATTATGCAAGTGGGGCAAGTGCACACAGTAGATGTTAGATAATTAACAGAGTTAGTCAAGTGGAAACTTGTCTACCTTTAGGAGTTGTCAGAACTTTAGAGTAACATATTTGACCAGATGTCAATGGAACGCTGCTGCACCAATTATTATCCATGGGGCTCTTGAGTGTGAATCTTGCAAATATGGTTGAAGAATTCTTGGATGAGGATATTGGAGTCTGTAGGGCACAAGTCTAAGGCCTCATGCACACAACCGTAGCCATGTGCACGGCCATGATTTTCGGTTTGGCCGGCCATGGAGTGACACCCGCGAGCCACCCGCAAATTGCGGGCCGTGCACATGGCCCCGTCCATTATTTCCTATGAGCCTGTATCGCAGAACACAGCCGTAATAAGACATGTCCGTTTTTTCTGCGGTCCAGGCTCTTGGGCCATGCATGGACCGCAAAAGCACGTTCGTGTGCATGTGGCCTAAGCATTCACAATTTAAAGAAGCTATTCCTAGCTTTTTTTTCCCTCTATGATTACATAGTACAGTGCATGCATAGGTCACCATTTTTTTAAATAATTTTTACCTTTGTCATCTTACATTGCGTAATTGCCCCCATATTGTTCCAGCATCATGTGACCGAAATCAGACTCACTAAACTGTTCTTGAATTAATGGCTGGACTGGAAGCCAGTTTGGGCGAATGTTGGCCAGATCTGAACTACAGTGTAACGTCACTCAGAGCCCGCTCCCGTCCCGTACCCCAACCTCAGTGCCCATGTATTTAGTGCCACACACCCCACCCTGTAGATAGTCACACACATCCCTCCTGCAGATAGCGCTACCCCCTCTTGTAGTTACCTCCATTATGTCTCCCTATGGGAGCGGAATCCCCAGCCAGAGTGTTGCTGATGCTCTGGCCTGGGATTCTACTCTAGGAGGAGCCCCTGACGTCAATATATATATTTGGATAGAGGGATGGGTGGCTACCTTAAGGGGGGGTATGGCACTAACTACATGGGCACTGTGGCACTATATGGGCACTATCTACAGCGGACAGTTAATGTTTTTTGGCGGGAGTTGATAGGCTTCCCTGTCATGTAGGACTTGCAGTCACAGCCCTGGAAGAACGGGAGGAGGAACTCGACTAGATTCCTCTAGCTATCTCCCCTTTGTACAAGGCATTATGGAAGTTGTAGGAAGGAGAGACTTGCGTGGGAACATGAGTTTTACGCTGCATCAGCCATATCCGGACCAGAGGGAAGTAGTCCAGACAGTAATGGAGGCTGACACAGATGAACTTGTAGACACCAGACGTGGTGTATATCAGCAGGTGTGACCGGTGGCACAACACGGCTCCAACAGGTTAAGGCACAGGAACAGATATAGCACGGGATGCAGGATACAGTTAGCCTTGCACGGGAACAGGATAACACTAAGGGACCATTTGCTAAAACTAACATGGGTAAACACAAAAACGTTCAGGCAATGAGTGAAAGGGCAGAGCCCTTTTTATAGTCCAGGGTGATTGTAATGGATTTGCCTGACACAGCTTCTTCGTCGACGCCCGTGGTTAATCAGCCTGCATCTGTGCCTAGGTCTGTTAGAGTGACTCGATCTGCTACCACTCAGGCTGGGAGGCTGAGGAGTGGGAGAACCTATCACAGCCTGGCCAGACGGAGCTAGCTCCCGCCCTCTGTCTATTTATACCTTCATTTCCTGCTCCTCCTTTGCTTGTGATTCTGTCTGGTTTCCTGGCTCTGCTGCTCCTGCTAATACTATTGACATCTGCTTCAATTTGACCCTGGCTTTACTGACTACTCTCCTGCTCTGCGTTTGGTACCTCGTACACTCCTGGTTTGACTCGGCTCGTTCACTACTCTTGTTGCTCACGGTGTTGCCGTGGGCAACTGCCCCATTTCCCTTAGCTTCTGTGTACCCTTATATGTTGGTCTGTTGTGCACTTATAGAGAGTAGGGACCGTCGCCCAGTTGTACGCCGTCGCCTAGGACGGGCCGTGCAAGTAGGCAGGGACTGAGTGGCGGGTAGATTAGGGCTCACCTGTCTGTCTCCCTACCCCGTCATTACAGTGATCATGGGCAAATTACAGATCTTGCCCATGTGTGTGCACTGGCCCTTTAAGGCCAGAGGTGAGCCCGCGCGCGCACCCTACGGGAACCAGTGCAGTGATGCGGCAGTGAGTCTCTCTGGAGGGAGATGCCGCCCGGCACTCACTCGTCCATGGCTACGGCCGTCAGGGGGCAGGCAAGAACGACTGTCATTGAAGAGAAGTTTGGGATAAACTGCCGGTAGAAGTTGGCGAATCCCAAAAAACGCTGTATGGACCTCAGGCCTTGAGGATGTGGCCTTTCCAGGATGGACTTTACCTTCTCAGGATCCATCTTGAGGCCTTGGTCCGAGATGATGTAACCCAGGAAGGGTAGAGAATTCTTCTCAAAAATGCACTTCTCCAGCTTGCCATACAAACGATTCTGCCTTAATCGCAGCCGAACTTGACGGACATGCCTCCGATGAGTGGTTGGATCTGGAGAAAAAAAATCAGAGTATCATCAAGATAGACCACAACACAGACATAGAAAAGATCTCGGAAGATATCATTGACGATTTCTTGGAAGACCGCGGGAGCGTTACACAGACTGGGCATTACCAGGTATTCATAGTGCCCATCTCGAGTGTTGAATGCCGTTTTCCATTCGTCATCCTGGCTGATCCGGATCAAATTGTAAGCCCCACACAAGTCTAGTTTAGAAAAAATCTTGGCTCCTCGTATGCGGTCAAATAGTTTGGAAATTAGTGGCAACGGATATTTGTTCTTGACCATTATTTGATTGAGTCCGCGGTAGTCAATGCAAGGTCGAAGAGATCCGTCTTTTTTCTTGACAAAGAAGAACCCGGCCCCGGCCGGGGAGGTGGATTTTTGTGTGAAATCTCTCCCCAGATTCTCCTTGATATAGACCGACATAGACTGAGTCTCTGGCAAGGAGAGAGGGTATACCCATCCACGGGGAGGGGACGCATTTGGAACCAGTTCAATGGGACAGTCATAAGCCCGGTGTGGAGGAAGGGTCTCAGCCTCCTTCTTGCTGAAGACATCCACAAACGGAGAGAACTTAGGGGGTAATCCTGCCAATGACTGAGGCAGAGGAAGATGGACAGAAAGGATCTGTAACAGACAGTGGCTGCGACATTTGGAGCCCCATTGGAGAACTTCTCCGGAATTCCAGTCCAGGACTGGGGCATGTAGTCGGAGCCAAGGCAGGCCCAGTAGGACAGGATTGACGGCTTTAGGCAAAACAAGAAACAAAATTTATTCTGAATGAAGGGCTCCAACTTGGAACTTCAGCGGCTTGGTTTCAGATATGATCGGGTTGGGCAGAGGCAGTCCATTCACCGAAGCAACAGCCAAAGACGTTTCCAAAGGGACTGTATGTAACTGCAGAAGATCCACTACATCTTTGGATGAAGTTTGCTGCGGGCCCAGAGTCCATATAGGCAGAGAACCGGTGTGTCTTCTCGCTGGACACTATGGTCACGGGGATGGACAGTCTTGAAGATAATTTTTTATTCAGTGCCGTTCCACCTAGGGTTGTCTCTCTAACCTATCCTAGGCATTGGAGTCTTTTTAGCTTCTGAGGACACAAATACACAACATGGCCTCCGAGGCCGCAATACAGACAAAGTCCCGAAGTGTGTCTGCGTTGTTTTTCCTGGGCTGACAATTTGAGCCGGTCCACCTGCATGGGCTCGTCTCGTGGAACAACTGGTGAGGGCAACAGGGATTGCTAAAAAGCAGGAGCCAGCCTGGGGAATCTTCTCTCCCGACGAACCTCTTGGGATCGCTCCCGGATCCTCATGTGTCACTCCGGGTAACAAGAACAAAGAGGTCATCCAGGGTAGGTGGCAGATCACGAGCGGCAAGTTTGTCTTTAATCTCAGAAGACAGTCCCTGCCAGAATGTAGCCACCAAGACCTTGTTGTTCCAGGACAGCTCTGCCTCCAGGGTGCGAATCTGGATGGCTTACTCGCACACGGATATGTCTCCCTGGCAAAGGGTCAGCAGAGATGCAGCTGCTGATGAGACTCGTCCAGGTTCCTCAAATACAGTGCGAAAAGTCTGTAGGAGACACTGGAAGTCACAGGTCTCTGGTCCCTGACGCTCCTAGATAGGATTCGCCAATGCTAGGGCCTTGCCCGTAAGGAGAAAGATGATGAAAGTGATCCTTGCACCATCGGAAGGAAATGCTCTGGCATGTAGACTGAAGTGGATCTGGCACTGGTTCAGAAATCCCCTGCAGGTACTCGCTTCTCCGTCGTAGAGAGGAGGTAGTGGCAATGAAAATTGGGAGTCGGCACCGCTACTGACAGGAGGTGCAGTAGGAGGAATAGCCGGAGCAACAGGAACAGGTGTCGTGATGGCTGCAGCTTGCGCATTCAGTCGCTGTGCAATGGAGTTGACTGCCAGAAGGAGTTGGTCTTGTCGTGACTGAAGGTCTTGCAGGTCTGCCTGCATGGCTTGTGATGTCGTCATGGTCTTGGGTTGACCAGCGGGGCCCATGGCCTGAGCATACTGTCACGATCCGTGGGTATGTGGACCCACTAGGCTGCACCGTCGTAGCGGAGTAGCAGCTGGCCAAACAACAGTCCTAGTACAATAGTACCTTTAATAGTCCAGACAGTAATGGAGGCTTGGCACAGATGAACTTGTAGACACCAAACGTGGTGTATGTCAGCAGGTGTGACCGGTGGCACAACACGACTGCAACAGGTTAAGGCATAAGAACAGATATAGCACGGGATACAGGATACAGGTAGCAGGACACGGGAACAACGGGAACAGGATAACACTAAGGGACTATTTGCTGAGACTAACATGGGTAAACACAACAACGCTCATGCAATGAGTGAAAGGGCAGAGCCCTTTTTATAGTCCAGGGTGATCATGGGCTAATTACAGATCTTACTCATGTCTCTGCACTGGCCCTTTACGGCCGGACGCGAGCGCGTGCGCGCACCCTACGGGAACCAGTGCAGCGATGCGGAAGTGAGTGCCGGCGTCTCTCAGGAGGGAGATGCCACCCGGCACTCACTTTTCCATGGCCGCGGCCTTTGGGGGGCTGGTAAGAACGACGGTCCGCGACTGTGGACGTTACACTGAGCTTTGTTCTGGTTCCGTATTTATGTACTAAGCTTGGTTCTGACATTGTATATATGTACTGAGCTTTGTTCTGGCGTTGTATATATGTACTGAGCTTGCTTCTAGCACCGTATCTGTGCATTACCCGGGAGATTTGTTGCAGCTTACGGCTGAAATCGCACTGTCCTCTGCCCTTCTCACAGAGCACATTCTAACTAAATGGGCTGAGCTCGCTTAGGATATTGAATGTGGGCGTATAGGTCTATACGTAATGGGGGGAGTTTAATATAATGAGTGTGGGTACATATGCATGTTTATGTAGATATATACATAGTGCTGAAATCGAGTTAAACATTCAGGACAGGGAATTTCTTTATTTAGAGTCCATTTTAATATAGGGCGTATTTGAAATATTGTCAATTTTTTATTTAATTATTAGAATGATTTTCCATGGCGCGATACACCGCAAAATACCGCAATGCCGTCCCGTCCGGCGTGTATGTCCTTGTCGGCAAAACAGGGAACCTGTTGTTAAAAATTTGAAGCCCACCCCTGGTACTAGACAACATTACACGTGACCTTTTCAATCTTGCCCTACTTTAAGAAGTGCCTTCCTTCCCTCCTTGACGCGGCCAGCTCCATCTTGAAACCTGACCAGATACACAAAGCAAGGGGATATGGGAAAGAAGAAAGGTCAGGGCATTATGCAAGTGGGGCAAGTGCACACAGTAGATGTTAGATAATTAACAGAGTTAGTCAAGTGGAAACTTGTCTACCTTTAGGAGTTGTCAGAACTTTAGAGTAACATATTTGACCAGATGTCAATGGAACGCTGCTGCACCAATTATTATCCATGGGGCTCTTGAGTGTGAATCTTGCAAATATGGTTGAAGAATTCTTGGATGAGGATATTGGAGTCTGTAGGGCACAAGTCTAAGGCCTCATGCACACAACCGTAGCCATGTGCACGGCCATGATTTTCGGTTTGGCCGGCCATGGAGTGACACCCGCGAGCCACCCGCAAATTGCGGGCCGTGCACATGGCCCCGTCCATTATTTCCTATGAGCCTGTATCGCAGAACACAGCCGTAATAAGACATGTCCGTTCTTTCTGCGGTCCAGGCTCTTGGGCCATGCATGGACCGCAAAAGCACGTTCGTGTGCATGTGGCCTAAGCATTCACAATTTAAAGAAGCTATTCCTAGCTTTTTTTTCCCTCTATGATTACATAGTACAGTGCATGCATAGGTCACCATTTTTTAAAATAATTTTTACCTTTGTCATCTTACATTGCGTAATTGCCCCCGTATTGTTCCAGCATCATGTGACCGAAATCAGACTCACTAAACTGTTCTTGAATTAATGGCTGGACTGGAAGCCAGTTTGGGCGAATGTTGGCCAGATCTGAACTACAGTGTAACGTCACTCAGAGCCCGCTCCCGTCCCGTACCCCAACCTCAGTGCCCATGTATTTAGTGCCACACACCCCACCCTGTAGATAGTCACACACATCCCTCCTGCAGATAGCGCTACCCCCTCTTGTAGTTACCTCCATTATGTCTCCCTATGGGAGCGGAATCCCCAGCCAGAGTGTTGCTGATGCTCTGGCCTGGGATTCTACTCTAGGAGGAGCCCCTGACGTCAATATATATATTTGGATAGAGGGATGGGTGGCTATCTTTAGGGGGGGTATGGCACTAACTACATGGGCACTGTGGCACTATATTGGCACTATCTACAGCGGACAGTTAATGTTTTTTGGCGGGAGTTGATAGGCTTCCCTGTCATGTAGGACTTGCAGTCACAGCCCTGGAAGAACGGGAGGAGGAACTCGACTAGATTCCTCTAGCTATCTCCCCTTTGTACAAGGCATTATGGAAGTTGTAGGAAGGAGAGACTTGCGTGGGAACATGAGTTTTACGCTGCATCAGCCATATCCGGACCAGAGGGAAGGAGAAAATAACAGCGGAGCAGTAAGAACGGTAGGACAAAATTCCTATTGCTAGCGATACAAACAAAAGGCTGTACAATTACAGTACTTAAGGTAAGATGACAGGCAGCCTTAGCAAAAAAAAATGACTTTAACAGAAAAATTACTTGATGGTAGGTGATTTGGTTCGGTTTGATACAGGATGTAGTCATCAATCCATTACAGACTTATACTGGAGTATTGTAAAATTTTTAATCTCTCCAATGTATACCTCTCTGAGTCTGGTTTAAACCCTATTGTCTCCAGGTAACACGTGTGGTGCTAATATCATTCACAGCAACTTTATCTTACAGCCGTGTATGTGAGTTATTTAAACTCACTGGCGAATGCACTCACCGTTCTCCATGATCACCGCAGACCCTGGTTCCGTGGAGCATGGTTGACGGCATCCAGAATAATACTCACCACTCTGTTTCCTGTCTTCTGTATTCACTACATCACATATTGGCCACTCTCTCACCGCACTGTGAGCGGTGAGCTCGTTGGTATCTGTCGCGAGGTTCCTTACCTGTCTGTTTCCCTGTGTGTCCGAACACGTATGACACTGCTGCATACAATGCATCCCACAACCACCGAGTGGGGCCTCTCCACTGCTGGGCTTTGACACAGCCCGGTGAAGAGACTTGGCTGCATAGCAGGCACCAGTTGCACGTTCATTTTTACTTTATATTACCAGTGTCAGAACAGGGTTTAATTTAGTACTTGTGCAGTCTAATTAATGGATAGGAGTTGAATAGATAGCCTCCAGATCTCTGCACAGTTAATAAGGGACTAGGGCACCTTTTTACGTTGCTCACCAGCAGTATAGGTTTGCTCACGTAACAGGCTCTTGACATACTAGGACCTAACAGTCCATAGTGCAGAAATAGGGGACATCTGCACTTCACGGTTATTTTACATTGGATTTTTAATTAAGTACATTAATAAAAAATAAAAAAAATATTTTTCAATACTCCTTATTGGTCACACAATTTTTCTTCCTTTTCCTCCCTCCCTTATATTTGACCTTATGGGAGTTTAGGCTGGCCTAATCCACAGGCAACAAACAAGGGTGGATTTTATTGCTGTGGTTAAGATTTGATTATAAGGCAGGACTCATGTGCAGGAGGTTGTATGGCCGCACACATAGGCCACATCGTATCTCTACTATGGAGCTGCAGAGACTCTATGTGCCACTGTACAATGCTCCGTTACCTGCTGAATGTTAGGCTACATTCACACGAGCATATCAGATTCACGCTCGTGAAAAACGCGCGTGAATCTGGTCTGTTATTCATCAGTGTACTTTGCGAGGGCATGCGTTATTCACGCACTCGCAAAGCACATATTTTTTTTTATTATTATTTTCAATTTAATTGATGCGCAAATCACGCACCGCACACGGATGTGCATCCATGCGTGGTGCGTGATTTTCATGCACCCATGGACTTCAATGGGCGATAGGTGCTTGAAAAACGCACCAATATAGGACATGCAGTGAGTTGTACGCAACGGACACACGCTGCGTGAAAACTCCTGCATGTGTGAATGGCCCCATTGAAATCATTGGGTCATTGTGCTGTGCGTGATTTTCATGCACAGCACACAAACGAGTTTTACTGAATGAGCCCTTAAAGATATTCTCCCCTAAAAGCAATTATTTAAGAGGAACAGACTACGGCATTTAATGCAAGTCACTATTTTTAGTTCTGTCAAATTCATATGAAATCTGAAAAATCTGAAAAAACCTCCATATGCCTCTGCATAAAATCGGAGGAATGTGTGGGTACAATAAAGCCCCTCTGTTGAAGCCCCAGCAATTAATGTTAAGAAGCAATAATTAAATACACAAAAAAAAAAAGAAGACAGTAGAAGAAAACTGCACATCATGAATCCTGTGAATGATAACATGTGAAAGCTACAAGGCAAGGAGAATTGGATTAAATAATGAAGCATGACTAAGGAAAGAAACATTGCAGGGGGACTAGTCAATGTAACAAATAAGATAATGTTACATGAGATCAAGTAAATGAAGCGTGTTAATGTCTTCTTCTGTAACCCTTCTCCTGCTGAACTGGATATGATTGTCACAAAGGAAGCACTTTGGTTGTGTATATACATAATTAATACTGTACTTTTGTTTGTACTTAAAGTACTTTTTTAACATTGCGTTAGTGGAGAAAATAGGAAATGGTTTTTTTTGGAACTTTTAATATTATTATTTTTTTTGGAACATTAAAAAAACATTATTTCACAGTTTTTTTATTAGTCCCCCTAGGGGACTTGAACCAGCGATCGTTGGATCACTTGCATGCTATACTGCAATACTAATGTATTGCAGTATATCGTAATACTGACAGTCTCCTTTGAAGCCCTGCCAGAGGCAGGAGGTGGGCGCCCCCCTGATTCTAACAATTGAAATGCGATTGACCACGGCATTTAAGGTGTTAATTGAGCGGATTCAAAGTGATCTTTGATTCCGCCCGTTGCAGTGAGGTGTCGGCTGCATAACACAGCTGTCACCCGCTGAGTATGGAGCACGCTCAGCCTGTGAGCCCGCTCCTTACTTCCCCTTAACGGCTGTCACGTACTACCGTAGTATGTGACATGTCGGTTTAAGGACTAAAATATGTAAGCACATTAAATAAAGCCATCAATTTTCTGTTGAAAATACTCTATTCTGCTGTTTATTAGGTGTACTGTGCCTTGAGAAAGTATCCCCCTCCTTGATTTATTGATTATTTTGTTTTGTTGCCTTACGACCTTGAAGTAAAATCGATTTTTGGGGGTTTTGGACCATTTGATTTGCACAACATGCCTACCACTTTGAAGGTGCATTATTTGTTTTTTTAGGGTATGTTCAATGTATAGTTCAATGTACTTGATGCCCCGCGCCGTTTCTGCAAGAACATGAGATCAATGTATAGTCAAATTTTTATTGTGGGCTAAAGAATCGCTTTTATTCAAAAAAGAACAGGGAACTTTAAAGTATACACCTCTTAATGTGAATACTTTGTGGAGCCACCTTTTGCTCCAATTACAGATCAAGTTAGATGGGTTGCGATGCTGTAGAACAGTCTTAGGCTGGATTCACACGAGCATGTTACGTCCGTAAAGGACGGAACCTATTTCGGCCGCAAGTCCCGGACCGAACACACTGCAGGGAGCCGGTCTCCTAGCATCATAGTTATGTACGACGCTAGGAGTCCCTGCCTCTCCGTGGAACTACTGCCCCGTACTGAAAACATGATTACAGTACGGGACAGTTGTCCTGCAGCGAGGCAGGGACTCCTAGCATCGTACATAACTATGATGCTAGGAGCCCGGCTCCCTGCAGTGTGTTCGATCCGGGACTTGCGGCCGAAATACGTGCCGTCCATTACGGACATAATGTGCTCATGTGAATCCAGCCTTAAAGTCATGCCACAGATTCTCAATTGGATTGAGATCTGGGCTTTCACTAGGCCATTTTAAGATATTTAACCCCTTTAGGGCGCAGCCTGTTTTGGCCTTGTGAACACAGACAATTTTTTCAAATCTGACATGTGTTCCTTTATGTGGTAATACCTTTGGAATGCTTTTATCTATCCAAGCGATTCTGAGTTTGTTTTCTCGTGACATATTGTACTTTATGATAGTGGAAAAATTTGGTTGATAAATTCAGTATTTTTTTGAAAAAAACACCAAAATATAGAAAAAATTTGCAAAAATTAGCATCTTCCTAAATTTAAATGTATCTGCTTGTAAAACAGATAGTAGTAGTACCACTCAAAATAGTTACTAGTTAAGATTTCCCACATGTCTTCGTTATGTTTGTGTCGTTTTTTGAACTTTAGCAGCAATTTCTCACATTTTCAAGAAAATTTCAAAAGGCTATTTTTTCATGGACCAGTTCAGTTCTGAAGTGGTTTTGAGGGCCCTATATATTCGAAATCCCCCATAAATCACCCCATTTTAAAAACTGAACCCCTCAAAGCAGTCAAAACAGCATTTGGAAAGTTTCTTAATCCTTTAGGTGTTTCACAGAAATTAAAGCAAAGTAGAGGTGAAATTTAAAAAATTTCATTTTTTTCACTAAAATTCATTTGTAATAAAAAAAAAATCTGTAACACAGAAGATTTTACCAGAGAAACACAACTAAATATTTATTGCCCAGATACTGCAATTTTAAGAAATATCCCACATGTGGCCCTAGTGTGCTAATGGACTGAAGGACATACCTCAGAAGCAAAGGAGCACCTAGTGAATTTTGGGGCCTCCCTTTTATTTGATTATATTTTAGGCACCATGTCAGGTTTGAAGAGGTTTTGTGGTGCCAAAACAGTGGAAACCCCCCAAAAGTGAACCCATTTTGGAAACTACACCACTCAAGGAATTTTTGTAGCAGTTTAGTTAGCATTTTGACTCCACAGGGTTTTGCAGAATTTAGTGGAATTTTTCCACTAAAACGTAGAATTTTTTTATTTTCACAAGGGATAAAGGAGAAAAAGCATCCCTTGTAGATAGTGCCCCCCTGTAGATTGTGCCATACAGCCCCCTGCAGATTGTGCCATACAGCTCCCCTGTAGGCAGTGCTATACAGTCCCCCCTATAGACCGTATCACCTCCCTTGTAGATAGTACCCCCCTCCCCCTTGTAGATAGTTCCATACAGCTCCCCTTGTAGATAGTGCCCCCCACCTCCCCCTGTAGACAGCGCTATACAGCCCCCTGTAGACAGTGTCACACCCCCCTTGTAGATAGTGCCAACCTTACCCCCTGTAGATAGTGGCCCCATCCCCCTTATAGATAGTGCCATGAAGCCCCCTTGTAGAAAGTGCCCTCATCTCCCCCCTGTAGATAGCGCCATACTGCCCCCCGTAGATAGCGCCATACAGCCCCCTTGTAGATAGTGCCATACAACCCCCCTCCCTGTAGATAGAGCCCCCAAACAAATAAAATAAAAAAAACTTTATACTCACCTAGGCCCCATTCCCGCGACGAACGGAGCCTCTCCAAAGCATCAGCACCGATGGGATCCTTGCGTAGGCCGGTGTGATCCAGTGACATCATAACGCTGGCATGTGCAGGGATTACGTTCCTGCGCCTGATAGGCTGCAGGCCGAGCGTAGCCTGAAGCCTAGTAAATGGCAGGGCAGGGAGATACCTCCCTGTGTTCAACAGTGTCTGCGTCCTATGATACTATTGAATGTGGTGTCACTACCGCTGTAGCAGCCGGAGCGACTGCTAGCGACACCACCGGGCATGGGGGGGGCGTAGCAGCCACTATGGCTCCTACAGTGGTAGTTACTGCTGCAAAGCCAGGGATGTTGCAGCTTTTACTGAGCATGTGTTCGATTTCGGGTTGGAGGGACACTGATAGAAGCTTTTCATCTTTAGGTGGGAGTAGTTTTACATGAATACACTTGGTCTCATAAAATGCAAATTTTAATATCCGGCAGGAAAACTTTAAAAAAAAGATAGACATTTCTACACTGATATTTTGTAATAGATGCAGTTTATATTGTGAAATCTGGTGACAGATCCTTTTTAAGGATATTTTCACACCTATTTATCCAAATAATAATGCAATTATTTTGGAAATATTGTATAAGCTACAGTAATATTATACAACTATAAAAATCACAATACAATTGTATTGCTGCTATGTGAATAGCAATGGTAATGAAAATAACTTAAATAAAAAACTTGTGTACGTTACGTTGTATTTTTGTATAGGAACACATACGTTTACATTTCATGCTATTGTAGGTACAAGCAGGAGGCCTGTTTAGCCTCGAGGCATCTAACAGGGCATTAGTAATTAGCAAATTCTTCCTTCCCGTCTCATTGCTTTACATTCTAAGCTTTGAAAGAAAGGTGTTCTTTTCATCCGCATGTAAAAGGGAATTTGTATGTACAGCTAACAAGTGAGATAAATGTGTCAAAATGATTTAGATTTGAAGTGAAAGAAACATGTGTCTTTTTTATTTATTTTTTCCTACTCAATGCCGACTAAATAAAACCTACACAGACAAGAAACACATTAATTCATTTTAGTAAATAGAAGTGACTCTTGTTCTTTGCTTTACTTCTTGAAAGGGACATGTGATAATTGAACATCTTAATCTGTAGCATCATTATTGTTCATTACATAATTTGTTTTATCTTAAAATCAGTATATATAATAGGATAAGATGAGGGAAAGAATTTTCAGAATTTAAAAATAGGATGTATGGACTTCAAAATAAAATAACAATTTCCAATGTTGCTAATTTCCTCACTGTTCCTCTGCTGGGTGATAACATGACATCCATAGTGACATCCCATCACTGAATGTGACCTTGTCAGCCAATTTAAGGTGAACAATGTCTTGTCACTGTGGACAAAATGCCACCATATTATTTTTTAATGCAAATATGTCATTAGACTAGCAAAATTGAATTTCTCGATTGACATAACAATTAAAAAATATAAAATCAACAGTGTCAAAAATCTGATCCATGTTGGGTTTCCTCAGCATTTGCAGCAGATATAATGCTAAGATTTCATAATATAAAAAGCATACAGACATGACAAAGTATATAGTGAAAAAGATTTGACAAGGTATAAAGTAAATGAAAATGTTTTCAATTGCACTGAGAGACATTACATGGGACCAAGTAAAGGCAATTAGCCTAGTCTGGGTCAAGTGTTGTCCAAGACATACCAGTATATCAGCACCTCCCAAGTCATGACTATGGGCTACCCAAACCATATTCATAAATAGCACAAAGGGACACCGGATTATTACGATAAAAAGTGTGAAATGTTTGCAGACCGTTATTTACAGTCGGAGGAGGAGTTTAGGAGAGGGGATAACGGCAATGAACTTTTGATAGCAGTGGCCAGTGAGGGATAAGTAAAGTTCAATAGGTGAAATGCTGGTGACAGGTTCCCTTTAACGCAGCTCAACAAATAGTTTGTATGTTACAAGTAGAGATAAGCAAATCAATTGTACACAAATCGAATTCGGTCCGAATTTCCCAAAAGTTTCAGATTTGCTGAAATCCAAAATTTTTGGGGTTCGTGGTGCAGCCGCAATTTACTGATTAGAAATAGGATTATATGACCTCAGACGGGTTTCCCCACAATGCCTTGCAGACAGCCTTCCCAAAATATACTGCCCCTATCCCCCTCTCTAGCACATCCAATCACGGGGGTATATAGGGCGATGACATTACAAATGCTGACTTGGCGTTCCAGGAGTTGGCCACTTTATTTTTTTTCTCACTAAAGTGTAAGCTTTACTAATAAATAGTTATTAGACGATCAGCTCTGATGTCTTCCTCTGTGAAACGGCACCCTCTTGTTAGTACAGCCTTCTCCACAGACTATATGGCGCTCCCGCTCTGAACATGGCCACTGATGGAGGGGCATGTGATGATGCACATCTATCAACGGCCTCCAGTCAATAACACTGCACATGCAAAGGCAACTAGCACATCTTCAAGATTATTGTGTCTTGAAGACATCCTTCCAGAGCGATCCTTAAAGAGACCATACCCCTATTAGGAGCTTAGACTTGGAACTGTGTATGTGCCACCTTGTTCCTTGGAACATGTTCTGTGATTGCGCAGATAGTATGTGATGTGCACTTGCACATAACCAGCTGTGGGAATCGGGATCCATGAGGCCACTGTGACCTAGGCGCTCAGCGATTTTCCTGCAAATTGGCTGGTGCACCCTAGAGGTATCCTATGTTTACAAGTCAGGCTGTATTGTAGTGGGTAGCCCCTGGAGCCCGTAGTCATTATGGCGCAGCCTGATTGGGTGGGGCTTCTGTGGAGACGAGATCCCTTACACCAGTTTGAAGACCGTTTCATTAAGTGTGTACCGTTGATAATTAAAAAGAAAACAGTTGGTTTAACTGCGACTTCTGTGTCATCTCTTCTGGAAAACCACGCTACATGCCTCTGTCTAAACAGCCTCAGTATTGAGTCACACAGTATGTCTCACCTCAGTATGTCAATTATTTTCGCCCAAAAAAAAAGGAATTGACCTCTCATACAGGATTTGCTGCAGTTCAAGTTGCATCACATTTATCTAAATAAATTTTTAGAAATATATTGCAGATACAGGGGCATTGTGATAAAAACATTGATACATAACCCCCGGTTATATTGCACGAAGTAACTACCCAGGAATAACCTAAGGAATAAGTTGACTATTATACTTAGAGGTGTTGTCCAGTTTAGAGAGCCCACTGTCATATATTCTTGTTGGTAATTCTGAGTTAATTAAGGGGGGGGGTCCCCTGTTCAGGATCCTCATTCCTTGGCCAGAGTGAAGTGCGTCTCTTGCTCTGCATTACTGCTAGCAGTGGAGGGAGGACAAAGCAGTGTGAGAATGTGGATCATGTTACATAGGTTGACAAAAGACACAGGTCCATCAAGTTCAACCCTCCTCAATCAATTACCCATCATGCATTGCTAGATTAATTATAACCCTCAATGACATTCATCAGTATATAAACATCTAGCCTTTTTTTAAATCCTGACATAGTATCTTCCATTACTACATTTACGGTAGGGCCAGGGGCGTTGCTAGGGTATTAAAAGATCTGGGGCACAAGGTAAATATATTTACCCCCCCTAAAAATAAATTGATTTTTACATACATATCGGAGATAGCATATCTATAAGACTAAGGCTACACTGCTGGATAGAATTGGATGCATTGTCTCAGCAGACAGTATCATACATCATAGGCTTAGATACATGGCCCCAGCAGTCAGTATCATACATGATAGGCTTAGATACATGGCCCCAGCAGACAGTATCACACATGATAGACTTAGGGCTCATTCAGACGAGCAGGATTATCGTCCTTGTGCTGTGCGTTGAAACAACGCACAGCACATGGACCCATTGATAGCAATGGGGCTATTCACACATACGTGAGTTTTGACACAGCGATTGTCCGTTGCGTGAAATTCACTGCATGTCCTATATTGGTGCGTTTTCACGCACCTAGTCGCCCATCGAAGTCAATGGGTGCGTGAAAGCCACACGGATATACATCCGTGAGCTGTCCATGATTTATGCAACAATTACACGGAAAAAAAGTTCTTGCAAGTGCGTGAAAAACACATGCCACACGAAAAGCACACGGACAGATTTACGCAAGATTTTTATGCATGTAAATCTGTCACGCTCGTGTGAATGTAGCCTTAGATACAGGGCCACAGCAGTATCCTTGTACTAACCCTCAGAGGAAAATTTGGCTTTCGGGGGCCCCAAGCAAAGTTATGTCTTGGGGCTCTAATTGAGACACCTGTAGAGAGTGACCCACACAATGCCCCCTGTAAATAGTGTCACAACTCCCCTGTATGGTTCCACACACTGTCCCCCTGCCATACATCCCCCTTGTAGACAGTGCCATGCAGTCCCCTGTAGGTAGTACCACATACCCACCTTGTCTCAGCAGACATTATCATACATGATAGGCTTAGATAAATGGCTCCAGCAGACAGTATAGCACATGATACTGTCGACTGCGCTATTGGTTCCGTCAAAACAACGGAACCCTGTCACAACGGTGACCAACGGAAACCATTAACAACTTTTCCGTCACCATTGAGATCAATGGCGAGGGAAATGGAAGCTAAGGTTTCCGTTTGCCTTTCCGTTGAGGGGTTAACCTGACGGAAACCTCCGACAGAACCCCTCAAATGAAGGGCAATGCTAATGTGAACAGGCCCTTTCTGTTGAGGAGTTACCCGATGGAGACCTCTGACGGAACGCCTCGATGGAAGGGCAGCGGTGATGTGAACAGGCCCTTATTAATGTTTTTTTTTGTGTTTGTGTTTTTTACAGGTTTGGTCATTGGACTATGTCGGATTCGAGAACTACTTCAGGTACAGCATTTTTTTATTATCAATAAAATGGTTAACGAGGGTTGAGCGAGGGTTTTTTATTTCAATAAACCTATTTTGTCTATGTCTGTATTTTTTTTTTACTTTATCGCTACCGCCTTAGTAATCGACCGGTGAAAAAGCTAAAACTAACCCCCATTATTACCCTGGTACCCACTGCCACCAGTGGTGCTGAGAAGAGCCGGGTACGATCCAGTACCCGTCCATCTGTAGTGATGGTCGGGCATTGGGGCGGCCGCAGGCTGGCATTATAAGGCTGGGTTCACACGTGGCGGAATTTCACTTAAATTCCGCTGCGGACACTCCGCAGCGTTAATCCGCAACGGAGCCGTTTCTGCATTGACTTCCACTTCTATTTAGAAGTGTTCGTTTAGACGATGCGTAACATTCCGCTGCGGAGCATAGGCTGCGGAGCGGAATTTGGTGTCCGCAGCATGCTCTGTCTGTTGCGGAGCAGTGGCGGACTCATGGCGGAATTTCTCCATTGACTTCAATGGAGATTCTAAGTTCCGCAATGAAGTCCGCAGCTGTCATGCACATGTCATGTGTGCTGCGGATGCGTCTTGCTTTTTTGCCATGACATTTCTTCATTCTGGCTGGACCTATGTATTTCTAGGTCTACAGCCAGACTGAGGAAGTCAATGGGGCTCCCGTAATGACGGGAGCGTTGCTAGGAGACGTCTGTAAATAGTCACTGTCCAGGGTGCTGAAAGAGTTAAGCGATCGGCAGTAACTGTTTCTGCACCCTGGACAGTGACTACCGATCACAATATACAGCAACCTGTAAAAAAATATAAGTTCATACTTACCGAGAACTCCCTGCTTCTGTCTCCAGTCCGGCCTCCCAGGATGACGTTTCAGTCTAAGTGACGGCTGCAGCCAATCACAGGCCAAGCACAGGCTGCAGCGGTCACATGGACTGGCGCGTCATCCAGGGAGGTCGGGCTGGATGCCGAAAGAGGGACGCGTCACCAAGACAACGGCCGGTAAGTATGAAATTCTTTTACTTTCACTAGGGAAAGTGCTGTCCCTTCTCTCTATCCTGCACTGATAGGGAGAAGGGAAGCACTTTTCCCGCAGTCCGCAGCAGCTAGTCCGCATCAATTTACTGCACATTTTGTGCAGATCCGCAGCAGAATCTGCAACGCAGATTCTGTGCGGCATTGATGCGGACAGTTGCGGAGGAAATCCGCCACGTGTGGTCATGCCCTTAGGCTGGGAAAGTCCAAAACCAGTGACCCTTCCCACCCTGGTAATGCTAGCCTGCTGCTGCTGTGTTGTATCTGGCTGGTTATGAAAAATGGGGGGAACCAAACGTCAGACATAGAAAAAATATTTTATTGAAATAAAAATCCCATACACAATCCTCATTAACGATTTTATTGAGAATAAAAATAAATGCTGCTATCGAAGTAGTCCAACAACTGAACGTGTAAAAAAAACTTACCTTTCCTGGGTCCAGTGCTGGAGCCGCAATGTCAGCGGGCTGGGCCCTATATCTAAGCCCATCATGTGTGATACTGTCTGCTGAGCCACTGTATCTAACCCTATCCATAGCTATAGGGTCGTAGTGCTATAGATATGCTGTCTCCTATATACACATATGCATAGAGACACACATTTTTTTGGGGGGGTATATGTTTTGGGGCTTTCTCGCCTGATGTTTTAGACCCTAGTGACGCCCCTGGCTGCTAGTGCTGCATCGTTGGGTCACTTAGGAGGCCCAGTGATGCAGCTCAAAGCTTCGGGCACTCGGCGTTGAGAAGTTTGGGGGGCCCAAGGAGAACCTTTGCATCGGGGCCCATGAGCCTTTAGCTACGCCCCGGGTGATAACAATGAGGCTGGCACTATGAGCACTATTATGTATTGTCAGTTGGATCTATGACTATGACCGTGAGTGATTTAGATGTATAACCAGAGCATTGAAGGAAAACTTCAGTACTCACATAATTTTCCAATGATGAGAAAGACAATTTTTTTTTTGTCAAAACCTTTCATCCTTTCTAGCTTCATTTGTGGGGAAAAGGAGACATTTCACTCGGAAAGGCTAGAATGGCCCCTGCTTTTGACTACTTTTTAGATGGTGCCTAAAACAAAACTTTAACAACTTGTTGATTAACCATTTCATGACTGAAGGTGTTTTAGACTTTTATATCCAGCGCAAATTTTCAAATTTTGTAATGCTGCATTCTAAAAATTATTATTTTTTATTATTTCTTAGTTTACCTAAAAACTTTTTAGGTCTTAGGTCTTAAAAATGGACGAAAGCAGGGAAAAAATAGTTTTTCCAAATTTTTCTGTGCTTTGTTTTAACTCCTTAAGGACGCAGCCTAGTTTGGGCCTTAAGGCTCAGAGCCCATTTTTCAAATCTGACATATTTCACTTTATGTGGTAATAACGTCGGAATGCTTAAAACTATCCAAGCGATTGTGAAATTTTTTTCTCGAGACACATTGGGCTTCATGTTCGTGGTAAAATTTGGTTGATATATTCAGTGTCTATTGGTGAAAAATTGCAAAATTTATAGAAAATTTGGAAAAAATAGCATTTTTCAGAATTTAAATTTATCTGCTTGTAAAACAGACGGTTATACCACCCAAAATAGTTACTAGTTCACATTTCCCATATGTCTAATTTAGATTGGCATCATTTTTTGAACATTCTTTTATTTTTCTTGGACGTTACAAGGCTTAGAACATAAACAATTTCTCATATTTTTAAGAAAATTTCCAAAGCCTTTTTTTTTAAGGTACCTGTACAGTTCTGAAGTGGCTTTGAGGTGCCTATGTATTAGAAACCCCCATAAAAAAAACCATTTTAAAAACTAGACCCTCATAGTATTCAAAACAGCACTTAGAAAGTTTTTTAACCCTTCAGGCATTTCACAGGAATTAAAGCAAAGTGGATGTGAAATTTGCAAATTTTATTTTTCTTGCTGAATTTCAATTGTATTCAATTTTGTTTTCTGTAACACAGAAGGTTTTACCAGAGAAATACTACTAAATATGTATTGTCCAGATTCTGCAGTTTTTATAAATGTCCCACATGTGGCTCTAGTGCGCTCGTGGACTAAAACACAAGCCCTAGAAGCAAAGAAGCACCTAGTGCATTTTGAGGCCTCTTTTTTTATTATGATATATTTTAGGCAGCATGCCAGGTTTATAGAGGTGTTGAGGTGCCAAAACAGTAGAAATCCCCCAATAGTGACCCATTTTGGTAACTACACCCCTCAAGGAATTCATTTATGGTTGTTGTTATCATTTTGACCGCACAGTTTTTTCACAGCACCTATTTGAATTGGGCTGTGAAATTAAAAAAATGATGTCATTTTTTCCAATAAGATTGTTGGAGTCCAGATTTTGCTGGATTGGTTTTCAGGTGACATGTCGCATTTGCAGAGCCCCAGAGGTATCAAAGCAATGGAAACCCACCAGAAGTGACCCCATTTTGGAAACTACATCCCTCAAGGAATTCATTTATGGTTGTTGTTATCATTTTGACCGCAAAGTTTTTTCACAGCACCTATTTGAATTGGTCTGTGAAATTAAAAAAAATTCTTTTTTTCCAATAAGATGTCATTTTTGATCAAAATTTCTTATTTTCACAGGGAACAAAATACCCCATTTTGTTGCCCAATTTGTCCTTAGTGCGGCAATACCCGATTTGTGGTGATAAACTTCCATTTTGGCCCATGGCGGGGCTCAGAAGGAAAGGACCACCATTTGGCCTACTGAAGCTTTTCTGGTGATAAGTCATGTATGCAGAAGCCCCTGAGGTACCAGTTCAGTTGAAACCCCCGAGAAGTGACCCCATTTTAAAAACGACACCCCTTAAGACATTAATCTAGAGGTGTGGTGAGCATTTTGACCCCACAGGTACTGTGTAAAAGATAATGCGCAGCAGATGATGCAGAGTGAGATTTGCAATTTTCTATATATATATGCCATGTCAGTGTCCGATATAGTGTGCCCAGCATATGCCACCGGAGATATACACCCCATAAGCTGTAATGTGGGTTCTCCTGGGTACGGAAATACCCTACATTTGGCTGTTATCAGCTGCCTGGGCACACGGCAGGGCTCAGAAGGGAAAGATGAGGGGGATAAGCTGTGCGGAGTGCATCAGGGTAAATTAAAAATTAAGGGATGTATGATAAATTCAAAAACAATCTTTCATACAGAGCCCTGGTTTTTCGGGACACGTGTCGCATTGGTATGTTGTGTCCTTCCTTATCCCCCTCTTTGAGCAGACTCTGCACATCTTTTGACTTTTTCCCTTCTTGCCAGTTTGGGGAACTTCTCCTGGAAAGTGTTGCCCTGGTACGATGCGTGTGGCCTGGCTTCCAGAAGTACTTAGTGCCCCCCCTTCTTGGTCCCTAAAGATTAGGTTCTTGATAACCACCTCTTGATATTCCAGGAAAGTTCCCTTCTGGCCTGCACATCGACGTAGAACGTACGCATTGTACAATGCCATCTGTATGATGTGCATGTTTTCCGCATGGCGCTGTAGGGTTTCAGGACTTGATCTGACAAGTCCAACCCTCCCATGTACCTATTGTAGTCCAGGATGCAGTCTGGTTTGGGGGTCTCTGTACTGGTACCTCGTACAGGTACATGGGTACTGGTGTGGCCATGTATTGTTGTCAATACAAGGACATCTCTCTTGTCCTTGTACTTGACACACAATATATTGCTGCTAGAATGTGCCCTGCTCTCACCCCTTCTGAGTGTTTGCCCAAGTAGAGACTTAGGGAGGCCTCTCAGATTTTTTCTAGCAGTGCCGCATGCCACAGTACTTCTGGAAGCGAGGCACTTGAAGAGTTGGACGCTGGTATACAAATTATCCAGGTAGAGGTGGTAACCCTGGTCCAGCAGTGGGTGCACCAAATCCCACACAATTTTTGCATTAATTCACAGTAAGGGCAGATTCAGACGAACGTTGCGTTTTTGCGCACGCAAACAACGCAGCGTTTTGCGCGCGCAAAAACCACTTGACAGCTGCGTGTGTCATCCGTGTATGATGCGCGGCTGCGTGATTTTCGCGCAGCCGCCATCATAGAGATGAGGCTAGTCGACGCCCGTCAATGTCCAAGGTGCTGAAAGAGCTAACTGATCGGCAGTAACTCTTTCAGCACCCTCGACAGTGAATGCCGAACACAATATCAAGAAACCTGTTAAAAAAAAAGAAAAAGTTTGTACTTACCGAGAACTTCCCTCCCGGCCGTTGCCTTGGTGACGCGTCCTTGGTGACGCGCCTCTCTTGACATCGGGCCCCACTTCCCTGGATGACGCGGCAGTCCATGTGACCGCTGCAGCCTGTGCTTGGCCTGTGATTGGCTGGAGCTGTCACTTGGACTGCATTGTCATCCCGGGAGGTCAGACTGGAGGAAGAAGCCGGGAGTTATCGGTAAGTCAGAACTTCGTTTTTTTTTTACAGGTTCATGTATATTGGGATCGAAAGTCACTGTCCATGGTGCTGAAACAGTTTAACTCTTTCAGCACCCTGGACAGTGACTATCTCCTGACGTCGCGTACCGGAATTTTTTTTGCCGGGTTCGGCCAAAACTAGTTCGGCCGAACCCGGTGAAGTTCGGTTCGGTTGTCCGGGTTCGCTCATCTCAAAGACACTCCGTTTGGATGTTTGGAAACAGAAAAGCACGTGGTGCTTTTCTGTTTACATTCATCTTTTGACAGCTGGTGCGCTGTTTCAGTCGGTTCGCACGGAAGTGCTTCCGTGCGACCTGCGTGGTTTTCACGCACCCATTGACTTCAATGGGTGCGTGATGCGCGAAATACGCAGAGATATTGAGCATGTCGCGCTTTTTGCGCAGCTGACAAACGCTGCGCAAAAAGCACGGACTGTCTGTACTGCCCCATAGACTTGTATTGGTCTGTGCGTGGCGCGTGAAAACCACGCGGCCCGCACGGACCGAATACACGTTCGTGTGAATCCCCCCTAAGGGGGGGGGGCATTCTGGGGGCTGAATATTGCTGTCCTTCCCTTCATATATCCTAAATTTGTAGGTATACCCTGATGCACTCTCGCACAGCTTATACATCTTCACGCCATACCTTGCCCTCTTACTCGGCAGGTACTAGCGGAATTGAAGGCTCCCTTTAAAATGTACCACAGACTCATTAATAGAAATACACTTCTCGGGGGTGTATGCTTGGGCAAACCGGGCACTGAAATGGTCTAATAGGGGTCTCAGTTTGTACAAACGGTCAAAACTGGGGTCATCTCGGGGTGGGCACTGCTCATTATCCGTATAATTTAAGAAGCGTAGTATTGCCTCATAACGCATCCTGGACATGGCCATATGGTACATCGGGGTGTGGTATAAGATGTCTGTGCTCCAGTAGGTCCTAATGGACCTCTTTTTCAGAAGCCCCATGTTCAAGTGAAGTCCCCAGAACTTGCCCAACTCTGCTGCATCTACAGGTGTCCACCTGTGGGATTGGGCATAAAATGATGTGGGGTTCTTAGTAATATACTGTTGGGCATATAAGTTAGTCTGGGAGACCATAAGATCTATAAAGTCATCAGTGAAGAAGAACTTGAAAAAGTCCATTTCACTGAGCCCTGCCGTATTAAATTTTATCCCTGAGCTGCCCGTGTACTCTGGGATTTAGGGCTCATAAATGTCTGGTGTGGGGGTCCAAATGGGGTCACTTCGCTCGGGGGCTTGAACTGCGGCGGGGTCATCTCGCTCGGGGGCTTCAACGGTGGTGGTGGTCCTGGGGCGTCTCCTAGGGGGTTCCTCTTCTTCATCACTGGATGAGGAGGTGGATAAATAAAACAGAGTCTCACCATCCGACGACTCTGTGTCGGAGGCAAGAAATGAATATGCCTCTTCGGCACTAAATGTCCGTTGGGACATGTTTGATTCCTTCCCTAACTAGGAACAATAGGCTGCTACCTAAACCAGCCCAAAAAATTGGTGTTTTTATAGAACGAGTGAGCTTCCCTGAGACTAAACCTAATTAGGGTGAGGGTTCCTAACACTAAACCTAACTAGATTTTATTTGAACTTCCCTGAGACTAAATCTAACTACGGCGACTATTCCCTGAAGCTAAACCTAACTAGATTATTCCAAGCTTCCCTAACACTAAACCTAACTATGGTGATGGGTGCCTGACACTAAACCTATCTAGATTATTCCGAGCTTCCCTGACGCTAAACCTAACTACGGTGATGGACCCTTAACGCTAGATCTAACTACGGTGACGGATTCCTGACGCTAAATTCCCTGACGCTGTACCTAACTACGCTTTTTGATGGTTCCCTGAGACTAACTAACCCTAATACTAAACTAACCAGTTAAATTGTCTAAATTAACTTTTTTTTTTTTTTTACATTTTTATGTTTTTTTTTGTTTTATATGTTTTTTATAAAGAATAAAAAGAAAAAAATAATCCCCAGGGACCAAGAAATTGGTCCTGAAGACTAAGAAGTGGTCAATGATAGGTGATCACTGACCAAAAACATGGGGGGAACACAAGGAGGAAGGGTACAGGAATGGGTAGTGGATGGGAGAGGTGGGATGCAGAAAAAAGTTGTTTTTAAGACTTTTTTTTAACTTTTCTTTGACTTTCTCTTCTCTCTCTCTTTCTCACATCCGCTCTGAACGCCTCGCTATCTCCAACAGAGGCGTTCAGGGCGGGTGCGGCCGGACTGTGATAGCCTGCCGTTGGAAACAGCAGCTGTCACAGCTCGTGCACGCGCCGGGGGAAAATGGCGATGCATTTTCCCTGCGACGTACTATTCCGTCGCTGAGCGCGAACGTATTGGTTAGCGCGACTGAATAGTACGTCGCTGAGCGCGAAGGGGTTAAGGTAGTTTATCCAATGAATAATATTTACCTCAAAAATGAATTCTGTAATTCTTTCGTGCATAATGATGCCAATTATGTGTACATTGTGTAACTTACTGTATGACGTCACTATAGTGCCAAGAACAAAAGCCCTATTTTAGTTTTAAATGTATCTCCCTCCTTTAGACACAGCATATATACATGGATGACAATTAGGCAAGTACAGAAATGTTTTAGTAAAGGCACAAAAGTAGATAGGGCCAGGGTAGGACAGACTAAAATTAATAGCTGGGGTAATTAATGTATGTTTGGCATATTGCACCTTCTGTGTGACATGAACGTATTAATGCAAAATGTCTAAAATTGGTGTGTGTGTGTGTGTGTGTGTGTGTGTGTGTGTGTGTGTGTGTGCGTGTGTGCGTGTGTGCGTGTGTGTGTTCGGAGAGACATGTACTTTTTTGGGGTTAGTGTGTTTTTTTTATATTTTTCTGTTTTTTCATTTATTTCTCATTTTGTTTATTTTTATTAATCAATTTTTTTTTACAATTTACTATATTTATATATTATTTTTATTTTTTTACTATGTGGACACCGGTTAGCAGGGAACACATATTATCAATGTGCTCCCTGCTGACCCTATGTACAGATAATTGATAACAGTGATCTAATAGTAACAGTCTATTAGATCTGCATTCAGGCGGTTACAGTAATCTATATACAGAGACATGCAGAGAAGACGGAGATCGCGTCTATTCTCTGCATACCTCCAAGCCATCTCTGCAGAGGGACTCCCTGTGACATCTTTAATAATATTGCGATTCCCTAGCAAGCACCGGAATGCAAAAGCAGCACTTCTGCTTTCGGGAACACAGTGCTCAATTTGAGTTCTGTGTTCTGGGTTGTTTGTGACAGGGAACTGCTTATTTCAGTTCCCTGTCACAGTATAGGATTGGGCTGTCAGTGTGGCAGCCCCATCCTGCCAATGGTACCGTGTACAGGAGCGATCAGTGCCTTTAAAGGGAGCACGTACATTAATTAGCTTCTGGCACAGGGGACATTAGCCCTTTAATTTACGTGGGGCAGGTGGGAAATGGTTAAAGAGGCACTGTCACCAGATTCTCAAATCCCTATCTCCTATTGCATGTGATCGGCGCTGCAATGTAGATAACAGTAACATTTGTTTTTTTTAAAAAACGTTCATTTTTGGCCAAGTTATGAGCTATTTTATATATATGTAAATGAGGTTTGAAATGGACAACTGGGCACTTTTTTTTCGTTATGTCCAACTGGGCGTGTATTGTGTTTTTAACTGGGCATGTTTACGTGTATGACGCTGACCAATCAGTGACCAGTCAGCGTCATACACTCCTCTACATTCATTTACACAGCAGCGATGTGTAGCCACATAAACAGAGATTAACGTTAATCAAGTGTCCTGATAATGAATACACATGATCATCCAGCCTGGACGTCATGTGTATTCAGAATCCTGACACTTCTGACTCTTTTCTTTGAGATTTCTAGCAAGGGAAACTAAATCTCGCGAGATTACGGAGGTAAACGAGATTTTGTTTCCATTGCTGGAAATCTCACAGAAAAGATTCAGAAGTGTCCTGATAATGAATACACATGATTATCCAGCCTGGACGTCATGTGTATTCAGAATCCTGACACTTCTGAATCTTTTCTGTGAGATTTCCAGCAAGTGAAACGAAATCTCGTTTACCTCCGTAATCTCGCGAGATTTCGTTTCCCTTGCTAGAAATCTCAAAGAAAAGAGTCAGAAGTGTCAGGATTCTGAATACACATGACGTCCAGGCTGGATTTCATGTGTATTCATTATCAGGACACTTGATTAACGTTAATCTCTGTTTATGTGGCTGCACATAGCTGCTGTGTAAATGAATGTTGAGGAGTGTATGACGCTGACTGGTCACTGATTGGTCTGCGTCATACACGTAAACACGCCCAGTTAAAAACACAAAACACGCCCAGTTGGACATAACGAAAAAAAAAACGATCACATGCAATAGGAGATAGGGATTTGAGAATCTGGTGACAGAGCCTCTTTAAGTAAAGAAATGCAGTTTTGTTTCAGGGATTTGAAAGGTTTATTATCATGTTAAATATTCTATGGTGACACCTGTTTGTAGAAACTGTAGGCATCCAATTTAAACATTTATCCAAGTAATTAAGTGAAAACACAGCCGGTCTGAAATTATAATATAATGTGAGGTATTTTAGCTGTGTACATGAAAACGTGCATGCGTATTATTTTACTAGATTAGGCCAGGGCTACAATAAGACATTTCGTAGCTCTACTGATTGATTTTAACTATAGAGCTACAGCTTCAGTTAAATACATTGAGTTGCATTTAATATTGTGGACTGCAGCTGTCACTTAACAGTTAAAATCCAAAAGTAGTACTACAAAAAGTCTCAGTATAGCTTCAGCCTTATTATCTGGGAAACATTAGCAGCAGAAGTGTAATAGAAATGTTTTCATGCTACATCTGCTCATTGCATTGATTTAATTAAACTTCCACATAGAGAATCCTGGGCACAGGTGGACGTCAGAATCTCATTTCACTCTCAGAACGCATCTCAATTTAGGTGCAAAACTATCTTAAAACGTTTATTTTCTTCTTAATTATATTCTATTATCGTTCACACTCATATCAATTTGTTTAACTGTGTTCTGGCCTGTACATTTTTTCTTCTGGCCATGACATATCTTTCAGCCAATCTAAATGTATTTGGACACCTGACCATCACACATATATAAGCTACTATGACATCACATTAAAAACCATGGGTGCTAATATATTGTTGGGCCCCCGTTTAACAGGTATAACAGCACACAAGATTTTAGAGCTTGTCCGTGGGAATGTTTGCACATTAAGCCAAAAGACCATTCGTGAGGTCAGATTCAAGAACGATTAGTGGCAGCACACAAAAACCTGACTGGAGGTTCCTTAACTCCAGCACTATGCAACGTTTCAGTTTATTAAAACCTTTTTCAAACATGCTTGAAAAAATATTTAAAGGGGTTGTCCAGTCATAAAACATTGAAGGCCCTTCTACAGGTTAGACAATCAATATCTAATTAGTAGGGGTCCAAATCACGACACCCATGACGTTCAGCTGTTTTACGAGTGCCGTTCAGCTGTTTCAGCTGTTGTTGGACTCCCTGTGGGGCTCGTACAAGCACTGCTTCCTCTTCATTACTGTCACTGCTCGTACTATGAATCACCGACACACTTGTAGCGGCAGTTCACAGTATTACAGCCTTCTCCCATTCAATTGAATCATAGTAGGCTGTAATACTGCGAACCGCCACTACAAGTGTGTTGGCGATTCACAATACGAGCATGTAGGGAATGAAGGGGAAGCAGCGCTCATACGAGCGCCTCGGCCCCTTCAAAACAGCTGATTGGCGGGGTGCCAGGAGTCGGACCATCACTGATTAGATATTGATGGCTTATCCTGAGGATAAGCCATCATTTTCTTATCACTGAACAACTACTTTAATAAGCGGAATAAGTTGCATTGTGTTGAAATAAAGGAAAATTCTTCTAAACATCCAGTTGTTTTTTTTTGGGCTGTCACAAACATTTCTTGAATCTGTACAGTAGTATGTGTAGGACGGACTGAGCGTACTAGGTGAGGAGCACCTGAAGCAAAGAATTGTCATGTGTGACGTTAGGCACTGATGTTGGATGAGAAGGTCTGACTCACAGACGGCATTCCATTTCATCCAAGGTGTTCAATGGTGTTGGGGTAAGGGATCTGTATAGGCCATTTGTGTTCCTCTACACCAAAATTGTCAAACCATGTCTTTATGGACCTCACTTTGTGCACAGGGGAACAGTCATACTGGAGCAGGCAAGGACTTTCCGGAAAGTGTTGCCACATAGTTGGAAGCATACAATTTTTTAAAAATGTCTTTGTAACCTGTAGCATTAACATTATCCTACAATGAATCTCAAGGGTCTAGCCCAAACCCTGAAAAACCGAATCGGAACCATTATGCCTCCTCCACCAAATTTTACAGCTTAGTACTATGCATTCTGGTAGGTAGCATTCTCCTTACATCCATCAAACCCAGATTCTTCTATCAGACTGAGATATTGAAATGTGATTCATGACTTCAGAGAACATGTTTCCACTGTTCTAGAGTTCAGTGGCGTCATGCTTTACACCACTCCAACCGACACTTGGCATTGCGCATGGTGATCTTAGGCTTGTGGGCAGATACTCGACCGTGGAAACCCATTTCATGAAGCTCCCAACGTACAGTTCTTGCGATAATGTCACTGACAGAGGCAGTTTGTAACTCTGTAGTGAGTGATGCAACAGAGGAAAGTCGATTTTTACAAGCCACGCACTTCAGCACTCGGCGGTCCCACTTTGTGAGTTTGGATTGTCTATCGCTTCATAGCTGAGCTGATGTTACTCCTACATGCTTCCACTTCACAAGAATAGCTCTTATAGTTGACAGATTTCATGGCTCTGTGCTTGATTTTATGCACCTGCATGCAATGGGTGTGGTTGAAATACCTGAACTCAATAATTACTAAGGGTGTCCACATACTTTTGTCCATATAATGTATAGTAAATTTACTCTGCGCACACATATCTGTTTTTAATGAATGGTTTTCCAAGTTAGTATATACACGGATAAGACATAACATTGAGACCACTGAAAGGTGAAGTGAATAACATTGATTGTCTTATTACATTTGCACCTATCAGGGTCTGGGATATATTAGGCAGCAATCTTGAATTTGATATGTTAGTAGCAGGAAAAATGGGTAACTGTAAGGATCTGAGCGACTTTGACCAGAGCAAAATTGTGATTACTAGATGGGTCAGACCATCTACAAAACGGTAGGTCTTGTGGGGTGTTCCTCGATATGTAGTGGATTAGAACCTACCAAAAGTAGTCGAAGGAAGTACAAAATGTGAACCAATGAAGGAGTCATGGGCGTCCAAGTCTCATTGATGCACTTTGGGATTGACGGCTTGCCCATCTGGTCCGATTCAACATAAGCGTTACTGTAGCACAAATTGTTGATAAAGTTAATGCTGATGTCAGAACACAGTGCATAACAGCTTGCTCCATTTGGGGCTGTGTAGCAGCAGACGGTTGAGTGCCCGTGCTGACCACTGTCCAAGGCCAATACCGCCTACAATGACCAAGTGAGCATCCAAACTGGACTATGGAGCTATGGAAGAAGGTAGTCTGGTCTGATGAATCACATTATCTTTTACATTATGTGGATGGCCGTGTACGTGTGCACCGCTTACCTGGGGAAAAGATGGCATCAGCATTCACTTTATGAAGTAGGCAAGCCAGCGGAGGCAGTGTGATTCTCTGGACAATGTTTTTCTGGGAAACCTGGGGTCACGGCATTCTTGTGGATATTATTTTGGCAAGTATCACCTACCTAAACAAGTACACCTCTTGATGGCAGAGGCCTCTTTCAGCAGGATAATGCGCCCGGCCACACGGAAAAAAATTGTTCAGGAACGGTTTGGGAAACATGACAAAGAGTTCAAGGTGTTGACTTGGACTCCAAATTCCCCAGATCTCGATCCAATTGAGCACTTGAGGGGTATGCTGGAAAAGCAAGTCTGATCCATAGATGCCCCACCTCACAACCCACTTAAACTATCTGCTGCTAACTTCTTGGTGCCAGATATCACAGGACACCGTCAGAGGTCTTTGGGAGTCCATGCCTTAATGAGTCAGATTTGGTACGATAGGGACCTACACAATATTATGCACGTGGTATTAATGCTATAGCTGATCGGTGTATATAGTCCCCATTGTAGATAGTAGTATGTAACAGAAAATTATTATATGTCTCATCCATATTAGTAGAAATTCTCATTAATATGTAAGTGAATTGTCTGTGCAAACAAAGTTTCTTACATACAAATTATACATTATGCTTCCACAATACTCTTGCATTATGGCACACCATAGTAAGGGCTTATTCAGACGAACGTATAATACGTCCATTGTTAGTCAATGGGGCCGTTCAGACTGTCAGTGATGTCAGCGTATGTCCGCTGCGTAAAACTCACGACATGTCCTATATTTGGCCGTTTTTGCGCATCACGCACCCATTGAAGTCAATGGGTGCGTGAAAACCGCGCACGGCACACAGAAGCACTTCCGTGTGCCGCGCGTAATGAGCGCTACAGTAGTCAAAACTATGAATGAAAACAGAAAAGCACCACGTGCTTTTCTGTTTACAAACGTAAAAACAGAGTGTCATAATGTTGGCGGCTGCGCGAATATCACGCAGCCACGCATCATATGCTGCTGACACACGGAGCTTTTATGGACCTTTTGCGCGCGCAAAACGCCCCGTTTTTTGCTCACGCAAAATGCACACGCTCGTGTGAATCCGGTCTAATTGTAGTGTTCTGTGGCTGCAGAACACATATAGGGTGTATTTGCATGATTCGTTTTTGTTGCGGTATTGTTTTGCTGTTTTTACAAAAATTTGGCATGAAATCATGTTACAATCGTAGACAAGGTCCATTTTATATCGCCGAGGCCAATTGTAAGAATACGTAATTTAAGGTCACCTTGATGTGTCATTCCCAAGCTCACACACACATGCACATGCGCCCACACACACTTAGGATTTTACCCTCGTGGTACATTTTGGGTAATGCGAACACCGGCGGTAGCCGATAATGAAGATGATAAATTTAAAGTTAAATATCTCAGCGAAACAAAAACCCTATCTCAAAGTCGATTGCGGCATTGTTTTCATATTGAAAAAAGCTTTCAAATGAGCCCCCACTCAACCCCCGTGCCGTTTAAGATTTTGCAGCCCCCGCCCATCCCACCGCCCCCAAGGGGGTGGGGGTGTTTTTTTTGGGCATTAACTGGCAGATTTTATGACCCCATTAAATCCCTCCAAATTTCAACCCTCTACCTCGAGACGTTCAAAAGATATGAGGGTGTTCCGGAACTTTTGGTGGGCACTGTTATATATATGTGCGTGTGTGTATGTCTGTGTATGTGTGTTTGTGTGTGTGTGTGCGTGCGTGCGTGCGTGCGTGCGTGCGTGTGTGTGTGTGTGTGTGTGTGTGTGTGTGATAGAGTGTTAATTCTAGTAAATAGTGTTATTTCTCATGTACACATGAAAGTTAGCTACGCTTTGAACCTCTGTGTTCTTTCTGGGTCATGAACGTGCTGTATGATTTTTATTATACAAATTCACAATAATAAACTATAAAAATATGTTTCATGTCACTATAAACTTCATGAGACCGAAGCATAATTTTACAGTAGAACCTCTGTTTTAACTCACTTATTGTAGTTGATGCAACGATAACAGGTTCAATGTATGGCTGCAAACAAGCAAGCATTGGAATTCCCCATAGATGTGTTTACATGTTAAGTCAAGTCATCATAAGACTGAATAACCACCATAACAGGTATGCTTGTGCTTAGTGCCTCGCATAGAGAACAGGATACTGATCTCCCTTTTGCCCGCATCTAGGAAACATGTCTTAAGCATTTAGGAACTTGTCACTAGTCTTGCACTCTATAGAGACTACAGCCATTACATGCTGCTACAGGCAGGAAAGGAATTTCTTCTGTCATCTATGTAATATGCTTCACCAGATTTCTTAAACCATGAACTAAAAAAAAGAAATCTGATCTTTAGAACCACACATGGAGCGAACAATTGTAGCTTTCAAAGATATTATTAGTGTGCTTGTCCAACAGACGCCCCGAATGTACTTGTATCGGAGAATCCAGCATAGCACTGACTATGATATCTGGTATCAAATACTAATGTGTCTGCTACAGATCTTAAAAGTTTGGTTGATTGGCCATGACACAGCCTCTAGTATGAATCTGATCTGTGGTACGTGTGATTCAATGAGTTAGTTATGTTTGGTGGTTATGGGTTATAGACATGGCATTTGACTGCACTTAATGACTCAATTGACCTCACCATAAGTCACAAAACATTTTGTTTAATATCTTCTAATGTACAATGTGATTTTAAGAACATTAGTAGACACAGCTATAAAAATATATTATTTTAATTAAAAAAACAAGTGCCAAGGAACATTTTCCTTAAGATGTAGTATACAGCTTGGGAAAAGTAAAAATGTTAAAAGTCAAGATTTACCTTGGATGTCAAATAATATCTGAAATAACAAAAATAGCAATTGCCTAATATTATCATTTAACAGTTACCGACTATTACCTAACATGTGGCTGCTGTAATTTTTAAATGAAAAAAAAAATTACGTTTGTGAGTCCAGTCTTATTTGTTATGTTATTACATTGACAATTGTGCTTGCATTTGTTTTGTATTGTACTATGCCTTTACAACTGGTTTGGACTGCATTGTGCAGCACCATGGAAGAGGATATTGCTGTCTAGGGTATACATAGAGGCAAACCATGCAACTGCTAAAAGGCCAAGGACAAGAGGGACCCAGCTCAGTTTTACCCAACCACCTTCCTCATAAGTGCTGGTTAATAAGTGGCTGTCCGTCTCCACAGATGTCGCGATATCAGCATAGTAAGGAGGAAAAAACGGCCTGTGAGTCATGTAAACCTTCTCTTCAGTGGATGGGAAAGGAGAGTGACCAAATGCTGGGCTCTATGTCAAGCGATGTTAATGTGTGATGGGGTGAGGATACTGCACATGGGGCGGCCTCATTCTAACCTTTGCTTCCCTTTATATACGTCCTTGGTTGTTGCATAGATATACTGTATAAAAAATGGTGCTTTCCAAATAATAAATTAGATAATTGCATAAAATAATGATTCACAACTGCTAATATAAAGGCATTTAGACACTGACAGCTGTCAATCATTGGTTAGGGGGCAGGAGAGTTGGACACCATTTTTTTTTTAAATTGTGCCCTCTGATATATTGGCATTATAATATGCTGCCCGTAAATAGGATCCTCTAGTATGATCCTAAAGTCCGTGAATTCCAACATAGATGTCTTGAGGAAAACAAAAAAAGTTGCACATAGGTTGTCACCATTCATATCAGTCCCAATGAGGCTCACAACCTAATTTCATGGGAAACCAATAAACCTTTTCATGTGTTTTTGGAGTGTGGGAATAGGCCAAAGTAACTTATTCAAATATTAAATATTTATTGGCTGAAAAAACTATTCAGACTGTATATTTCAGTATCTCCTAGGTATTAGTCTGATCAAAATTTTCTATATTGGAATTGCTCATCCAATATAATGCAATATGTTGTCATTTGAAGTATATGGCATTAATTGCTTATTGATATTGTAATAAAGCATGTTTTTTTCACTTGTCCTCCTGCATCCAATTGCAAGATTTATATAGAAAAAAAATTAAAGGAAAAAAATCACCATATCTGGCATTGCCTGTACATTATTGGAAAGGTTTGTCGTGGTTTCGATCCACACTTCAGTCATACATCTGACAGCAGATTCTATAAAATGTCTATGACAATTGACAGGCCTGAAAAAATAAGGAATTCCTTACAAGTTCTCAGATCGATTTTTTCACTTACAAAGTCTGTGTCTTTAAAATACAATTGGTTTTTCAGCAAAGGCCATCATTGTCAATGACTGCAATATAATGACTTTGCTCAATGTACTTGTTTATTTACTGTTTTCGAGGAACTGTGATGATCAGTTCAGATACTGTGCACGGCTGAAGCCGCCAGAACTGATAGTCAATACCCAGATACGTCAACATTGCTGATCAAAAGAGTCGAGTTTCAGCTTGTGTCTCCTTAAACCATGTCAGCAGATCTCCTCCTATAGAGTTCCTAAATTCACAGAGCAGGTTTACTAGAAATTAATAAAAAAGGGAAAAAAAAAGGAAAAAAACAGATATGCACAAACCAGATAATACAAACACAATGATGTTCATCGTTTAAGACAATAGCTTGATCTTTTTTTTGTTGTTGCCAGGATTGATATAACACTTTCCAGATATATATTGTAGGCGAGCCCCATTCCAGGTACATGATATTTATTGGATAGCCACACTAATCAGAAACACCTAGTCATATACAGTAGCAATCATATGAACAAAATTCTTTCCTAGAAAAATCAGAAATGACAAAATGAGCAATACAGGACATGGTGTGTTACATAGTTACATAGTTACATAGTTACATAGTTACATAGTTACATAGTTAGTACGGCTGAAAAAAGACACATGTCCATCAAGTTCAACCAAGGGAAGGGAAAAGGGAAGGAAAAATTTCTACACATAGGAGCTAATATTTTTTTGTTCTAGGAAATTATCTAACCCTTTTTTAAAGCCATCTACTGTCCCTGCTGTGACCAGCTCCTGCGGTAGACTATTCCATAGATTCACAGTTCTCACTGTAAAGAAGCCTTGTCGCCTCTGCAGCTTGAACCTTTTTTTCTCCAGACGGAGGGAGTGCCCCCTTGTTTTTTGAGGGGGTTTTACAAGGAACAGGATTTGACCATATTTTTTGTATGTGCCATTAATATATTTATATAAGTTAATCATGTCCCCCCTTAGTCGTCTTTTTTCAAGGCTAAATAGGTTTAATTCTTTCAATCTTTCCTCATAACTTAAATTCTCCATGCCCCTAATTAGCTTCGTTGCTCTTCTTTGTATTTTTTCCAACTCCAGGGCATCCTTTCTATGAACTGGAGCCCAGAACTGGACTGCATATTCTAGATGAGGCCTCACTAATGCTTTGTAAAGTGGTAATATTACATCCCTGTCCCGCGAGTCCATTCCTCTTTTAATACACGACAATATCCTGCTGGCCTTTGAAGCAGCTGATTGACACTGCATGCTGTTATTGAGTTTATGATTTACAAGTACACCCAGATCCTTCTCAACAAGTGAATCCGCCAGTGTAGCTCCCCCTAGGACATATGATGCATGCAGGTTGTTGGTACCCAGATGCATAACTTTACATTTATCTACATTAAACTTCATCTGCCAAGTGGACGCCCAAACACTTAGTTTGTTTAAATCTGCCTGTAATTCATGAACATCTTCCATAGTCTGAACTATATTGCATAGCTTGGTGTCATCTGCAAAAATAGAAATAGTGCTATTAATCCCATCCTCTATATCATTAATAAATAAGTTGAATAGTAGGGGTCCCAGCACTGAACCCTGGGGTACACCACTTATAACCGGTGACCATTCAGAGTAGGAATCATTGACCACAACTCTCTGGATACGGTCCTTGAGCCAATTCTCAATCCAATTACAAACTATATTTTCTAAACCTATAGTCCGTAATTTACCCATTAGGCGTCTATGGGGGACAGTGTCAAATGCCTTTGCAAAGTCCAAAAACACTAAATCCACAGCGGCCCCTCTGTGTTGACAGTGACATTGACATATATTCAATTTTCTACCACTAGCGGGTGTTTTTTTTACTTATTTTTATGAAAGTTTTTGATTAACAAAAGAACAATATACAATTTCAGAATATAAGGCAATAGGGTAATATCACAAAAAGGCAAATATACAGTCAATATACCATATGCATGGTGACAATAAAAATACAAATTATTTCAGTAGATCACATGCATTTCTTTTTGATACCTGAGGTTAATCGTGGTCCAGTGATGTTGGTAGCTGCTCACTGACTCCATGAATTAAACAGACAATTATCAACAGTAACATATAAATGACCCATGTTACCCCATCCTCCCTCTAGAAATCTGCCATTAAATAACGTCAGTTAAGTGAAAGATGTAATATTTCCCCAGTATCACCCCATACAAGATCTTCTAAATAAAAGACGACTGTAGTATTTTGCAATAGTCTTTCTATTCCAACCCAAAAATTCTTAAGAAGAGCCGTACACGACCATAGCCCATGGTATAGGAATGAGGCTGGTCGTCCACACTTGGCATGCAGTTATCCTCTTAGGGGATTGCAGAAAAGAGTCAAAGGTATAAAGGTCACGGTAATTACTTTAGATGAGGCTCTTTATATTTCATTTAACGCATGTTTCCTAAAATCCTGAAGCCCCTTCCTAATAGCTACTTTTACAGTACCTTGATTGGGGTGACAGTTTTCCTGGACTTGATGGTCTTTCCTTAGGGTAGAACATCAATTTTTCATCATGTGGTCTGATGAACAGAATGAAGATGCAGCCCCTTCATTATTTACACAGTCACAGCATCATATATACAAGTCCTGTGCCTAGTACTGCAGATCAGCACCATTAAATTGAATGTTTCTGAGCTACAGTATCAGGGACAGCCACCCATACATATGAGACACTGTGCCTGTGTAAACAATGAAGGGGCTACAATGCTTATTCTGCTGATCTTACCCCCACTATCAAACATTGATGCCCTATTGGAAGTCTTGGGAAACACCTATAATGATTGATGCATGAGAATCCACTAGACAGGACAATTCTATTTGCAGTAAGGTGCCTACAGTTACTAAATGGATGGCGGTTTCACATAATGTAAAATGACACATCTACCCATGACCTATGCCACGGGCAGGAAACTGGAACCTCTGGGCTGCTGTAGGATTTGACACAGTGCTAAACTAAGGTGCTAAGACTACATGGAATCAGCTGAGCTTCTCACATTAATTACGTTTTTTTAAAACGTCTGTCCCAGTCCACACCTCATTTTTCCATATCTACTCTTTGTAAGTGCTTATGTACAGGGCCGTATTATGTATTTATGATCTACGGATTCATAATACCGCGCCCATAATTGCTATAGGCCCATGCCATACCTCTAAGTGCCTTGCATTTTATATGGAGAGACACCTGGAGGCTTATAGCTTGTTCCATTAAACACTATATTATGCCGGTTTATCCCTCTAGATGCATTGCATTGCCTAACAGATGCAACATACGGTAGCACACAGATTGCCTACAGGTCCGTACAATGGACCTATAGGTGCTCTGTGTGTCGTTATACACGGCTGATGCATGCATCTTTAAGGTACTCCAATAAGCTTATCTTGGACTATTTACACAGGCTTTATTATGCCTGGTTGTATGTACTTGTAACAGCAAAGTCTTATACGGAACCTGTCACAATGAAAATGCATTGTGTTCTGTAGGCAGCATGTTAAAAAGTAAGATTAGCCAAAAAGATTGATACATAGCTTTCTTGGAAAAGAATAAGGATAACCTGCAATTTGTTGATTTAAAACTCAATCTTTTAATGCATAGTTAAAGGTGTTTTCTGGGCATGGGGTGGTTTTTCATAATGATTACCTATCCACAGGATAGGTCATCAGTATATGATCGTGGTGTCTGACACCCAGACCCTGCACCGATCAGATGTTCTGGCTGCCTCAGGGCCTCGAATGTTATGCACTGGCTGATGTTGGAAGCAGTTGGCTCCGTACACTGTAAAGCAGCTGTTCTGCAGTACTGTAGCTCTGCTCCTATTCACTTGCAGGACTAGCCGCTAAACTGTGACTGCTGCTATCTGCTTACGGCACGGACATCCGGTGCATGGAGGCAGCTGGAACAGCTGATTGGTGCGAGGGTCCAGGTGTCGGACCCTCACCGATCATATACTGATGACCTACCATGTGCCCGGACAACACATCTAAGGTCATTTTAAATGGGCAGATTTTCTGCCCGGTAAACAAGTGCAGATCGACAATACAGCATGTCAATTGGCGCTAGTTTTCTCTATTCAAATAGACCAATGATCGGAATGTATATAGATGAATGATCGTAAATATGATCGTTTGTCCTCATACATTTGCATCTTGCTGATAGAAAATAGCCTGTCTACACAGGGGATGTGCTGCCGACAAGCGAACATAAAAGATCTGATCAGCCAATCAACGTGCGTTTGCTCATTTGTCGGCAGATCGATGCCCTGTTTACATTGGCCAATGTTTGGGGACAAACTTTCGTACAAACGCTTGTTTGCCCAATCATTGGCCCGTGTAAAAGGGCCTTTAGCCGGGTTCCCACGTAGCATAAACTCTGCCGAATTTCCGCAAATGAATTCTGTGCGTAAATTCCACAGCTTTTACAGTAGCAGCAAAGTAGATGAAATTTAAAAAATGTCATGCTCACGCTGCGGAAAGAAAACGCAGCGTAAATGTTAATGAATTTACCTGCGGTGCGGAATTTAAATTAACAGCATGTCAATTTCTGCTGTGTTTTTGTTGCTTTTCTGTTGTGGGTTTTCCCCACCGAATTCAATGGGGATCCAAAACCCGCAACAGAAAGCCAGTGTTGCGACTTTTGCGAGGGAATTGTATCGATTCCGCCGCAAAAATCGCAACTCAGAAAAAAATAAAATCATGCTTACCCAGAACTCTCTCTTTCTTCCTGCAGTCCGGCCTCCTGGGATAACATTTCATCCCATGTGACCGCTGCAGCCAATCACAGGCTGCGATGTCACATGGCCTGCAACGTCATCGTAGAAGGCCAGACTACACGCAGAGAAGAGGGAGGGGGTAAGTACAGATGTAGCCATCTTTATTTTGACTCTGATAACTTGCTGCAGCGTGATATCACACAACAAATGCCATTGAAATGTCATTGGAAAAGTCCTGATAAAGGATCTTGCCACTGTGTATTTAATGCGTTAAAAGTCAAGATAAAGACGGCTGAATCTGTATGAACGGCTTTTGTTTTTTCGACAGCGCTGCTTTCCGCAGCGGAAATGACGTTACTTTTCAGACAGAAGGTTTCGGTTGCTGCGGTTTCCAGGTCGGATAGGTGAGACCTCCACTGGACTCCTAAATCAGAATAAGCAGAGGTGTAAATGAATAAATTACAAGTTATGCTGAATCTTTTTTCAGCAACACTATATATCTATCTGCTCAGCTGCTCCTGCTCTATACTATGCTGCCCCAGAGGCGTAGCTAGGTTCTCCAGCACCCGGGGCAAAGATTCCGTTTGGCGCCCCCCCCAACCTCTTTCCCGACATCTCCTTCCCCCTCGCCGTGTTTGTTTTCTCTACCAATCGACGTGTCATTTCTTTTTATGTAACGCGAGCATAAAATTATTTCTACATTTCACAAGCAATATAGTTCTATATACAGCCCCAGAAGCAAGCTCACTACATATATACAACACCAGCACAAATACAGCTCAATTTAGTACAACCCCTGCCGTATAGGTGTGTACGGCGTAAAACTACAGCTCCCAGCATGGCCCGAACAATGGTAAGGATATGCTGGGAGATGCAGTTTCACAAAAAATCATATCATAATCACACCATCCATCATCTCGCTGCAGATCATACAGTGACTACATTACTGATTAGAGGCAGAATAAACATTTACAATAAGTGACTCACCGGTGACGTCTCAGATTCTAGTTCTTTCTCTCCATCCGGTCCAGACCTCTATGACGACTTCTCCCGGATACAGGGGGACCATATCTACAGGGCTGGGCTATACACAGGGGGGCTATCTACAGGGGTGGGCTATACACAGGGGGCTATCTACAGGCGTGGGCTATACACAGGGGGGCTATATCTACAGAGGGGGGCTATACACAGGGGTGGGCTATACACAGCGAATATATCTACAGGGGGGCTATATCTACAGGGGGCTATATCTACAGGGGGGCTATATACTGGGGTGGGCTATCTATGGAGCACCATATACAGGGGTGGGCTATATCTACAGGGGGCTATATACTATATAGCCCACCCCTGTATATGGTGCTCTATAGACAGCCCACTCCAGTATATAGCCCCCTATAGATATAGTCCCCCTGTATATAGCCCCCCTGTAGATATAGTCCCCCTGTATATAGCCCAGCCCTGTAGATATAGTCCCCCTGTATACAGTCCCCCTGTAGATATAGTCCCCCGTATATAGCCCAGCCCTGTAGATATAGTCCCCCTGTATATAGCACCCCTGTAGATATAGTCCCCCTGTATATAGCCCAGCCCTGTAGATATAGTCCCCCTGTATACAGCCCCCCTGTAGATATAGTCCCCCGTATATAGCCCAGCCCTGTAGATATAGTCCCCCTGTATATAGCCCCCCTGTAGATATGGTCCCCCTGTATATAGCCCAGCCCTGTAGATATAGTCCCCCTGTAGATAGACACCCCCCCCCCGTAGATAAAGTCCCCCGTGTACACAAAGTCCCCCCCCGTGTAGACAAAGTCCCCCCCGCAGATACAGCCACACTTCTATTACAATTTTAAAAAAAATAATAATAATTTCAAACTCACCTTATTCCCGCTCCCACGACGTCCGGCAGCCATGGAGACCTGCTCTCTTCTGCACAGGTCTCCAGGGGGTTGAACGCAGCGTCTATGAAAGGCGCTGATTGGCTGGGCAGGATGACTTTCCCTGTCAGTCAGTCAGCGCCTTTCATCGACGGAAGCGTCACTGGTACAAAAGGTACCAGTCGCTTCATTCGTGGAAAGGCGCTGAATGGCCGGGCACGGAACGTGCCCGGTCATTCATTGCTTCTAACTGTACCTGTGTCCTTGCGACACTGGTACAATTATAGTGCAGGAGGAGGGGGCGCTGGCGCCCCCCTCTGAACTGCGCCCGGGGCACGTGCCCCGCCTGCCCCCCCTAGCTACGCCCCTGTGCTGCCCGCAGATCGCACTGCATGTTCAATGTGACAGGTTCCCTTTAAGGTAAACTACAGTAACATTGAGAAACTTGATCACCAAATCTTTTTTTTATAATGATATGATCAGAGAACGATGGGAAAATCCCCACCACCATCATATTAGAGATTGCTTTACCGACATCACCCTCATATATGTACAAATCTTTGCTAACATTTGTGCTTTTTGGTTGTGTGATTGACTTGTTTGGGGTAATTATAATGTTGTTTTCTGAAATAGAACAATATCTGGCATCAGTTCACAAGTTTAGTTAACACATAGAAAGATTTCGTTGTCTTTTCAGAGAATGAAAACAGCAATTTTATTATTACTGACATATCTTTGAGAGGGCCACTATCATGTCAAAACAAGTCAGGGAAAACAATTCTAACAAAGTTGGGAGAACGTGCAATGTTGGCAGTTCATCCATTGAATGCTTGTAGTGAGAAATTAAATTGCCAGTTACACATCTAGTCTCAGTGCCATGATTGATATAGTGCCAATGACGCAGACTTTTTCTCGTTCTACCAACTATGTCTCTAATGAAAGTGGTCCTCACTCCAGGAAAAAAAAATTCGGCATAATTGTAAAGTATGGCCTGCTATTATTATTCCAGAATGCGCTACTAAAATAGATTTCAATTTATTACAAAATAAGAGCAAAAGGCAAAAGACAACCAGTTCATTTTACTACAGTGCATTCATAATAATAAAGAGAATTTTGACTAAAAATGTAAACTTTTCCATGTAGTTGTACATTAAAAGCTAAAGGGGTTAGCCCAAGATTAACATTAACGCTATGCTTGGCTGTCTCCGTCAGTCCTACAGACTTTGAATGGAACAGAACCGCGCAGGCGCAAGTCTCCTATTTCAACCATGCAGCGAGGAGGTACGGCGAAGTCATGATCCCCGTTCTAATGATCGGTGTGGGTCCCAGCAGAGGGGCCACCAGCGATCAGACGTTTATCAACGAAGTGATAAATGTTAATCCTGGAATAACCCCATTAAAGCAGAAGCCAAAATTTGGTATTTATGTTATCCACTTACAGAGATATTGGAATTTTTCTACTCGGGAATCATTTTTGCAAAAGTGACAACAGGACGGGCAGGCATATTGGTTGTCACTTTTGAATGAACTTCTCAGCAGATGATGGTAAAACTGTTATTGTGCTGATGATTGAACATGCTGGCAAAATGATAGTGGATCATCAGTTGACGAGTAGCTGGCTTATAAATGACAGCCGATTTGGCTGCATTTTCTTTTATCATTTTTTCAAAAATTACCTCCACAATCGAATACTAATTTGTTTTAGTATTATATTAAATGGAGCATTTGTACAATAGGGCAAACTTGTGTAGAGCTTGTGTCTTATAAGTGTAAGGCCACACAGTGCGTCGCTGACGCAGTTTTGTTGTGTTTGAAAACCGCCTGCGGTCAACTGCATGTGTTTTTTGTCTCTGTAATGCTGCCGTTCTGTTGTGTTTTTTTACACACATAGTTTTCACCGGTGTTGAAGTTTGTTAGGTGCTTCCTGTATATAGTCCATTACAATGCATTGCAGAAGTGTTAGCAAAAACGTGAGCAGTTCAGCAACAATATTGGCAGCACGGTCATTAACTGCATGCGGTCGGACATTATGAAGATGCAGTCAACCGCACAAAAATCACTTTGTAATATAATAGCAGCAGTCTGTCCATAACAAAAATGTCACCATTGACTTCTATTGAAAAATGACTTGCTGCAGTTTAAAAACGCACCATAAACGCAACGTGGCCGCACCGTGTGGCCTTACCCTAACAGACTCATACCATGAGCTGTGCAACATACTAAAAATCATGCACATTGCTCATATTATTGACATTTTCCCCCAAAGATAGTGTTAAAAATCCCCCCTTTATGCAGAGGCGTAGCTAGGTTCTCCTGCACCCGGGGCAAAGATTCAGATTGGCACCCCCCCCCCAACTTATTTCCCGACATCTCCTTCCCCCTCGCCATGTTTGCTTTCTCTACCAATCAACGAGGTGTAATTGGTTTTCACAATTTTTTCAATGTAACTCGAGTATAAAAGCATTTCTACATTTTACAAGCGATATAGTTCTATAATGTAATTAACATAAAAATAAATTAAAAGAAAATAAATTAAAGAGGCCACACACAGCCCCCTGTAGATAGTGCCACACACATCCCCCCTTGTAGATAGCGCCACACACAGCCCCCTGTAGATAGTGCCACACACATCCCCCTTGTAGATAGCGCCACACACAGCCCCTCTCTTGTAGATAGCACACACACAGCCCCCCTTGTAAATAGTGCCACAGCCCCTCTTGTAAATAGTGCCACACAGCCCCCCTTGTAAATAGCGCCACACAGCCCCCCTTGTAAATTGCGCCACACAGCCTCCCTTGTAAATAGTGCCACACAGCCCCCCTTGTAAATAGTGCCACACACAGCCCGCTGCCCCTTTGTAAATAGCACCACATTTCCTCCCCTCTTGTAAAAATTGCCACATTCCCCACCTTTTAAATAGCGCCACACTCCCCCCTTGTACTTAGCGCCACACTGTGAACAGAGCGGTGAGCGGTAGCCTTCCGCTACCACTCTCCGCTCTGCCTGGTGTGACTTACCGGAGGAGCCGAGGAGGTCATGCGGCGCAGGCAGCGGCGGAGTTTCTTCTGACTAGGGTTGGTGACAGCCAGGGCCGGACTTAGCTTGGATGGCACCCTGTGCGGGACTCTCTATTGCCGCCCCCTACACAAACCAAAAAATTAACCACATATATGGACACGCTGGAACATATATACAGTACATAAATAAAGACAGATATTTAGACATACAGGCAAATATACATACACACATTCTGGAATATATACAGACAGGTAAATATATAGACGTACAGACACATATACACACACACACACACACACACACACACACACCGGCAGATAAATACACAGGCAGGGACATATACAAATACATAAAAGGCACAAATATACAAGCATGAAGACACATTCACAAACAGACTCATATATACCCACACAGGCACATATGTACACAGCACAGATAATGTAGTAGATGTTACCTGCAGTCCTATGTAACACCACAGATAACACAGTGATAGCTCTCTAAATACAGATGGTAGTGTTACCTGCAGTCCTATGTAACACCACAGATAACACAGTGATAACTCTCTGAGTACAGATAATGTAGTAGTGTTACCTGCAGTCCTATGTAACACCACAGATAACACAGTGATAACTCTCTGAGTACAGATAATGTAGTAGTGTTACCTGCAGTTCTATGTAACACCACAGGTAACACAGTGATAACTCTCAGTACAGATAATGTAGTAGATGTAAGAGACAAACACATGCAGACACACACACACACACACACACACACACACACTGTATCATATACTAAGACAGAGACACACACTGTATACACACTAAACACACATACACACACAGACACTCACCATGTCTCCTTGCTGACAGGTCAGGACGGGCTGTGGGCGGAGCTTCCTCTTCTGCTCGTCGGCTGTGTGTAACAGCAGAGCACAGAGTAGAGGCAGAGCTAGGAGGGTGCAGCACGGGAGTGGACCTGTCCCCTGACCTGAGTCATCTGACCTCATGTCACTGACTGAGGTCAGGTGACAGGTAAGGTGACTGGACTGGTCCACTCCCTGCCCGTCACAGACCCCAGTCAGAACGCCGGTGTGTAATTTCCTGGCTCTTTCTAAAGCTGCTGCAGGTGTCCGACATTATTCACACATTGCAATATTTTCATTTGTGGAGATTTAGTAAACAACAGCATGTTCTATGTGTATGTTTTTGTTGCATCCTTTTCCTCACTGACTTCAATATGGAAAACCAAATGGTAAACTCAGAGGCATAGCTACCTGGGGTGCGGGGAGGGGGGACCCCTGGGCCCTATGAGATGGTGGGGCCCAGGGGCGGGCTGGGTCACAGTGGCATGTCCCATTTTCAAGTGTATCTGCATCCTCAATACGCAGATACACTTGAATCCAGTGCTGTAGCAGAGAGCTGTCAGCTCCCTGCTCCACCATTTACTGTGTAACGCCGGCTATGTGTGGCTCGGTACAGACAGGCGTGATGCAGTGCTGTCATCGCACCTGTCTGTGCCCAGCAAAACAGAGCACAGACTGGAGGATCAGAGGGATCTCCTCCATTCATCGTGGGAACGGGGATAGGTGAGTTTTTTTTTATTTTCTTTTATTAGGCACAATAATGGGGGCATTATACTGTATGGGGTAGCTATAGGGGCATTATACTGTATGGTGCAGCTATGGGGGCATTATACATCATAGGTGCATAAGGGTATCTATGGGGTATTATACTATATGGGGGCCGCTATGGGGTATTATACAGTATGGGAGCACTATGGGGTCATTATACTGTGTGGGGAGGCACTTTACTGTAAATGGAAGTTACGTAAACATTGTAGCTCGCTATGCTATGTTTTTTCCGTAACACCCATGCACTTCCATGAAAGTTTACAGAAACAGAGCAAACTACTCTGCTTACGTAAGCTGCCGGATGTGCCTCTGGAGTTGTAAGCATGCATTGGGGGGCCCACTGGGTTGGGGCCCACTCAGATTTGTTTCGCTCTCCCTTTGCTAAACCCCTAGCTAGCTACACCTCTAGGTAAACTTCAAGAGTGTGACCTTTTCTGGTAACGGGTAGAGCTCTACTACTGGCAATAAACAGGTTATTATATACACTTTACTGTGCACTCACACTAGTATTAATGTTTTATTAGATCCAAAGAAGGTTCGGATCTCAACACGAAGAAGAAGGGAAGCCCTACGTTTTCCAGAGGGAATTTGACCCTTCATTTAGACATTCAGTCTTAAAAAAGTTTTTGCTCCCTTATAAAACTATTTAGCAAGAAATTTCATCTGACTTTAGGAAGTATTATCAAATATTCTAATTTCAAAAGGAACCTTTAATCGGGGATTAGCAGTTGTATATAGTTATAGAGAAGCACTATTTACAAAGCATATTTTGGCTGCATACAATGCTCAATAATATGGAACCCATAGACTTCTAAGAAACACTACTCTGCCTCCGTACGTCTCCAATTTTATACAAAAAGGTGGCATGAGATGCTGTATTACGCTACTGTAGTCGCCTCTAAAAGTTTTGCTTCTGGGGGAGAATAATTTCGTAATATAGCGCGTTCTGGAGCACCAGACAGCGGCACCTAGAGCTCCATAGTACAGCGCAGCAGGGACTAACTGTTCAGCATCCTTGCACACAGTCTTAGAATATTTATGAAATAATAATAATAGGACATTTGGGTGTAGAATGGATCATGTGCTGGGAATGTTTCCTCTAGTAGAATTATCTCTAATGGGAGAGAAGCAGCAGGTTGAAAGGATTGGAATGTTACCTGTTGTAGGTCTGACAAGGAAGCAAGGTGCTCAACACTTCAAGAAAGTAGGGGCTCTGTGCCTGGACTTGACTTCATACCTGTTTTCATTTCTTCACATACTTTTGCTCACCCATTACGGCATTCTAGGAGTTACACTATGCATGCGGAGCTCTGATTGGACAAGAAAGTGGAAACAAAGCATTCTCAGAAAGCTACCGGCCCGGGGCTAATAATTACAAGTCTTGCACTGCTTGAAGTTACTCAGCTGACATGTCTGAACTGTGCAAAGACCTTCAAGTGAACTATTATACAAAGCTAAATGCATCACATGGATTAAAGCAGCTGCTAAATATCATGCTAAATGGGTCTTCTAGATGATAAGTCACCCACCTACCTCCATAGAGAAAAGTGCTAAACGACAAGAAAGAACGAACAGACTGAGACAGGTAGGGGAGGAAGAGATCAAGGTGTGAAGATGCTTTGTAATCATGGACCATAAATATAGTCACTATAATAACGTAGGCAGAGTGCTTCATACCGCCACCGTCCGTGACTGATATGCTGGTAAGGGTATGTGCACACACACTAATTACGTCCGTAATTGACGGACGTATTTCGGCCGCAATTAGTGGACCGAACACAGTGCAGGGAGCCGGGCTCCTAGCATCATACTTATGTACGATGCTAGGAGTCCCTGCCTCTCCGTGGAACTACAGTCCCGTACTGAAAACATGATTACAGTACGGGACAGTTGTCCTGCAGCGAGGCAGGGACTCCTAGCGTCGTACATAAGTATGATGCTAAGGAGCCCGGCTCCCTGCACTGTGTTCGGTCCGGTACTTGCGGCCGAAATACGTCCGTCAATTACGGACGTAATTAGTGTGTGTGCACATACCCTAATAAAGATATGTAATGACCGACAACTTAACGCCAAAGAGGAATAATCCCAAGATAACACACTGCTAAATATCATGTTATATAACATGTAAACATCTGGAAGAGAAATCACATCAGAGTTTAACATATTATTTCTGCACTATTAAAAAGAATATATGAAGACAATTACAGAGGGCAATGCGGAATGATATGCCTTCCAATATCAAACTATTTACTGCCTTACAACACATTTCGCAGAACTAGGTCAAGAAATACATCAGAAATCGTCATTTTTCCTAAAACCCTAATGATTTTAATTGCAAACTTTCTTTACAGTTGCTCAACAAGTTTGAAGCAAATAAGTGATATATATGTATTGGAAATGGAGTCACTTTTAGGCCTCCTGCACTCGTATGTATTGCGGACCTTGTTGTTCGGACCCATAATACAATGCCCATCCCTTCTGATGGTCTTATATAGTGCCGCCATATGATTCTGATTTCATTTGGAGGCACACTGAGGGTTTTTTTCTGACAGATTCCACATAAATCGGTCAGAAATCAAATCATGACATGTTCTATCTGAAGTCATATTACAGAGATTTGCTGCTAGGGGAGGATAACTCTATAATGCTGTGCCGAACACAGCACCATATGGCTCCATAGTACAGAGCAGCTCTGTGTGCTGCCGTACAGACGTATTATTCCCAAAATGTTGCCATAGAAAGAGGATAACAGTTATCAACAAAACAGTTATTAGTCCTGATTTGCCTATTGAGGCCTCATTTCCTGTTCAATTGCATTTACCGTATTTTGGTGCGGTATACACTGTAAAATTCCATGTGAAATACACCGTGTATACCCAGCCTAACAGGTCCATTTGGGAGCTGTATATTTGGTGCCCCCTTTACAAAAGGTTGACATGATCTGATTCTGATCAAAAGATCGGGCCTACTAAAATTCAACATGTCCAATATTAAACCCCCCGCCCCCACCCCTGATGGTCTGGAATCTTGAGGCAGATTTTGGTCTGTCTGCACACCGTTTGCTGCGTTTTTGCAGCGTTTTTCATGGCGTTTTTCGCCCACGGCCGTTGAGCACAGTGGGAACAAAAACTCAGCGAAAAATGCTTTCATTGCCTCCCATTTATGTCAATAGGAGGTCAGAGACGTAAACACCCGAAGATAGGGCATGTCGCTTCTTTTTCCCGCGAGCCGGTTTTACCGCTTGCGAGAAAAAAACGCCTCCGCCTCCCATTGCAATAAAAAAACGTGTCAAAAAAACTCAGTGTGAACAGGGCCTTAGGCTTCAGTATATGATTGGTGGGGGTCCGACACCCAGACCCGGCTCCGATCAGCTGCTACGCCTGCCCCTGGGCGCCGGATGTAATCCATGGTATGCAGTGTTTGGAGCCGGAAGCAGATGGTTACGTACACTGCATAGCGGCTGTGCTGCAGAACTGCAACTCTGCTTCTATTCACTTGAATAGGAACAGAGCTGTAGTACTGCAGCTCGGTCACTATTCTGTGACCAGAGCCATCTACTTCTGGCATGGACCCATCTGCTGCCCGGAGGCAGCCGGAGCAGCTGATCGGTGCGGGTCCGGGTGTCGGATGCCCACCGATCATATCCTGTGGATAGGTCATCAGTTTTTTGTGACCGGACAACCCCTTTAATTCACCTGTAGTTTAGATGGACATTTGGAAATATACTGTAACTTTTATTACGATGTTTTCACCATGCTTGTGTGGGTTTCCAGATAATCTGGTTTCCTCACAATCTGCAGAAACACATTGATAGTTCAATTAACACTTTTTTGGAATTGGTCCCAGATTGCAAATAAGATAGTAAAAATAGATTATCACCAATGCAAGTGACACACTCTGTACAGAATCTGCTGGTATATAAAAGAATAAGTAATAAATAATTATGCAATAGCTCTCCTTGTTAGGTTAGTGGGAGTGCGGCCAGTGGAGGGTTACTTTATATAACCTACATTTAATTTCCTTTTTACTTGTAATCTTTCTTATAATGATGTAATTCACTGTTATATCAGGATAATGAAGCTGTAACAGTTAACATCATCTTATAACTAGACTGTACATGTCTACCAGGTACATTGATTAATATATAGATATACTGCTCAGGCCTTCTAAATAATAAGTAACTGCCGTTGTGGTCAACTATGATGGCTGCATTTCCATAACGTCTTGGCTGAATGTGCATCTCTATGAAGAAAGGAAGAATAAGTAGCTGCCTGTCACCCAAGGTAGTATAAAAAAGGATCAACTGAAAAAAATCCAACATGACCAGTTCTCTCTTGTGCGGAGAATGTACTGTCACCTGCGGCACATATTAGATTGCTGGCGCTGCGTCCAAAAGATGATGGGATGTGCCAACACTAACCAATTGTGCATGGGCATTGAAAACAGGATTGTGCATAATTTATAAATGGAGGCAGCGCCAGATTAAAGGGAGGGGCAAATTCGCACATATATACATGAATAGTTCAGTGATAACATTTCTCTTCTTTAATCAAATTAGTAGTAACAATCTGTGAAATGTGACACATTTTGTCTTTGTGTTTTCTTGGGAGAGCACACCACGAGTAATCCTAGCTGAACGCAATACTTTCAATTTGATTTTCTAATTTATTAAAATATTTTTTTGACTTGTTGTAGAAAGAAATAAAGTCTTTATACAGAATATAAAACTAGTGAAACATTATTTTGTGGTAATTGAATTCAATGACAGAGGTCAATATATGATACAGAATGAGTAGTGACCTCAGTTTTTTGTATAGTGAAATGTCTGCACAATTGATGTTGTTAGGCCAGGACCCCACACACGGTTTTGATGCAGTTTTTGGTGCAGTTTTTTTTAGCCAAAGCCAGAAGTGGAGCCAAAATCAAAGAACGGTATAAAGAAAAGACTGATGCGTCTACTTTCTTTTGTGTCCACTCCAGTGTTTGGCTAATAACATCTGAGTCAAAAACTGCACTAAATACTGCATCAAAACCGTGTGTGTGTGTGATCCTGGCGTTACTCTAATTTTTGGTATCTATTTTGCCATAGTCTTTGTTTTGCTAAAATAAATGCTCTGAGGGTCCATCCGCCAGTTATACAGGTTCATTTCTACTTTTAATGCTCCATAACAATGATCAATTGTGTTATCACCTCACACAGATATCATCACTAAGAACTAGTAGATTATTTGTGAAATAATCCAAAAGTAATAAACCCTAGCAGCAACTGCTGGACCTCATGGACCCTGTTATCATATCAGAACCTAGACCAGTGGAGCATTCTCTATTGGGACAATCCAACCTATGGTATAAAGCAACAGAACACCATTGTGTTCAGCATTATTAACCCATTGTCTGCTAGATATTCCAAGTCTGTTATGATTGGAAGGAAGCAGGCCAGAGAACGCCAAGATCACCTCAGGAGATTCCAGGTAAGTAAGATTTTAGGGGATGAGAAAAGCCCAAATTTGATGACATTTTCATTCTTTTAAGAGGATTTCCATCTGGAAAAAAAGAACAAGCTAACCAGTAAATGTAGCGTACATAACATATAAGCATTTGCATTGTTCTGTTCCCTTGAGATCTTATTATTCAGTCAAATACATGCATGATATTCCATTCTTGTTTTCCATAATCCTCCTCACACTAAATGTATTATTTATGCCCAATTAGTTGAACAAATAAGCAGAAAAGCATTTATTATTCTGTATTTCTCTTATTTTTAATACATATGTTTGCAATACTTTATGTTGCATAGCAACATAATATAAATGTACATTAATGCCTGGAGCAACAAAGTCTCTGAATGTGTATGAATGCAAGAACAGGTGGAAATAACACCTGCTGTTTACTCGTAATAAATACAAATTCAGCAGTAAGATGTATACTAAATATCTACATTGTTTAATGGCTGCTTAATGACTGTGTCCTATTGGAATATCTACTTTCTGATGTACATGACCCTTATATGATGCTCAAAACTTAAATACTATACAATATATATTTGTAAATAATACGAGAGAGAGAGAGAGAGAGAGAGGAAGAGAGAGATAGAGAGGGCCAGAGAGAGAGAGAGAGAGAGAGAGAGAGAGGGAGAGGAAGAGAGAGATAGAGAGGGCCAGAGAGAGAGAGAGAGAGGGGGAGAGAGAGTGAGAGAAAGGGAGAGGGAGGGGGAGAGGGAGAGTGAGAGAGGGAGGGGGAGGGAGAGAGAGAGGGAGGGAGCGACAGAGAGGGGAGAGGTAGATAGAGGTAGAGGAGAGAGTGAGAGAGAGGGAGAGAGAGTGGGAGGGAGGGAGGAAGAGGGAGGGGGAGGGAGGGGGAGAGTGAGAGAGATGGGTAATGAGAGGGGGGAGAGAGCTAGAGAGAGGAAGAGGGGGAGGGAGAGGGGGAGGGAGAGAGAGAGGGGAAGTGCGAGAGAGAGAGAGGGAGGAGAGAGATAGAGGTGGGGAGGGTGGGAGGGGGAGAGAGTGTGTGTGTGTGTGTGTGTGAGAGAGAGGGGGGGGGTGGGAGAGGGGTAGGGAGAGAGAGAGGGGAGCGAGTGAGAGAGGGGAGAGATAGAGGTGGTGGGGGAGAGAGGGAGTGTGAGAGAGAGGGAAAGAGAGAGAGAGGGAGGTAGGTAGGTAGAGATAGATAATGAGAGGGAGGGGGGAGAGAGAGAGATGGTGGGGGAGAGAGGGAGGGGGAGGGAGAGAGGCAAAGGGGGGAAGAGAGAGAGGGGGAGAGAGCGGGAGAGAGAGTAGAGAGAGAAAGAGGGGGAGGGAGACAGAGAGAAAGGGAGTGATAGAGAGAGAGAGAGAGGTGGAGGAGAGGGGGAGAGAGAGGGAGGGAGAGAGAGAGAGGGGGAGGAGGGAGAGAGAGAGAGGGAGGGGAGAGAGAGAGCGGGAGAGGGAGAAAGAGGGAGAGGGAGGGAGAGAGAGAGAGAAATGAAATCATTTTAACATAGTAATTAGTTTCGTCATCCTCCTGCCTTGAACAATAATCTAGGTTGTCTGCTGCTATGAAAGGTGATGGTTTCTGTTGCATCATGTATGTATTACAAATGTAAAGCCAATTAAAGATTTTCCAGTAAATAACCATTATTATATGTATAAAGGACTATGCTAAGAAAGAAGGCTAAAAAATAGTCAAGCCAAAAGTAATTGAGAACATTTTTGAGAAAGATATTAAAGTCAGTTTTCAGGTACAACATTTTTTTAACTCACTCCCCAAAATCTTCTTTACCATGTATCTCACAATTCTCAGGTTATGAGGAAAGATCTTGTCTGCAGTAATCAATATGTTATTGAGAAAGTGTGGAAGTTTGGTGCCAACCCTGCCTCACACAGCCAGGCATACATACCAACCATGCCGATTTTTGTGGGATTGTCCAGCAAAACAGACCTCAAGATGTTGGGCTTATGCAAATGTGTCAAAAAATGAGTTCCAGAGAGGTTTTTGAGGCGCTCATGGGTGGTTTGGGGATAGGGCTTAAAACACGCTGCTAATGGGCATTCAAATGTTAGGAGGTATTCAGGTGTCACATCGTACATCTTTCTGCCCTTAATGAAAAGCCAAATGCTCACAAAGGTGTCACAAGGCATCTCCTTCAGTCACGTATGTGGTTTTATGCAAAACTAAGGGTTCTCTTACACGGCCCAACGTGGGCTGTGTAAACGAGCGCTGATCAACGAGACAGCTCGTTGATCGGCACTTGTTTGCTCCTTTCACAAGGAGCTAGTATGAGAACAAGCGCTCGTTATTATGATCGCTCATCCCTATACATTTCTATCATGACGGCAGCACATCTCCCTGTTTACACAGGGAGATGTGCTGCCAACAACGTTAATATTTTCGTCTACATAAATTATTCGGCTGATAGCTGTCCTATTTGCACATTCTGTGAATACTCGTTTGCCTGATAATTGGCTCATGTAAATCAGATACTTTGTTATGTATGGGGCACGGCGGAAGGAGGTATTATGTGCAAAGCTCCAACTATCAATACAGTGCTATCAATACTGTACTAAAGTTACTGGAGAAAGTCAGCAGTATGATTTAATTTTCCATTGTAATATTGCATTGTAAGTCTGCCTAGTTATGCATTAAACCAGGGGTCTCAAGCACGCGGCCCGCGGGCCGCATGCGGCCCCTGGGGCTGTCATCTGCGGCCCGCAGGACACAGAGCCGCTAGTATCGGCTCTGCTCCGAGACTCTGGAATTCCCTGACATCGCTGTCCACATATGAACAGCGATGTCTGGGGCTTCCCCAGAGCCGGAGTCCCGAGCAGAGCGCTAGTGTCGGCTGTGCTCCGGGACTCTGTGGAATTCCCTGACATCGCTGCCCATATATGGACAGTGTGTCAGGGTCTTGCCCAGAGCGGAGCAGAGCGCTGGTGTCGGCTCTGCTCCTGGACTCTGTGGAATTCCCTGACATCGCTGTCCACATATGAACAGCGATGTCTGGGGCTTCCCCAGAGCCGGAGTCCCGAGCAGAGCGCTGGTGTCGGCTCTGCTCCGGGATTCTGTGGAATTCCCTGACATCGCTGCCCATATATGGACAGTGTGTCAGGGTCTTGCCCAGAGCGGAGCAGAGCGCTGGTGTCGGCTCTGCTCCTGGACTCTGTGGAATTCACTGACATCGCTGTCCACATATGAACAGCGATGTCTGGGGCTTCCCCAGAGCCGGAGTCTCGAGCAGAGCGCTGGTGTCGGCTCTGCTCCGGGACTCTGTGGAATTCCCTGACATCGCTGCCCATATATGGACAGTGTGTCAGGGTCTTCCCCAGAGCGGAGTCCCGGGCAGAGCGCTATTATCGGCTCTGCTCCGGGACTCTGGGGAAGCCTCTGACATCGCTGTCCATACATCGACAATGATGTCAGGGGCTTCCCCAGAGCAGGAGTCCCAGTGATGTCAGGAGCACAGCTGGAGTCCCAGGAAGAGCCTACTAGCGCTCTGCCTGGGACTCCAGCTCTGGGCAAGCCCCTGACATCACTGGGGCAGCCTCTACAGAGGGCACTGGGGCAGCCTCTACAGAGGGCACTGGGGCAGCCTCTACAGAGGGCACTGGGGCAGCCTCTACAGAGGGCACTGTGGCAGCCTCTACAGAGGGCACTGTGGCAGCCTCTACAGAGGGCACTGTGGCAGCCTCTACAGAGGGGACTGTGGCGTTATCTACAAGTGGGTGTGTGACAGTATCTGAAGAGGACACTGGCATTATCTAGGGGTGTGTTGCATTATCTACAGAGGGCACTGTGGCCTTATCTACAGAGGGCACTGTGGCCTTATCTACAGAGGGCACTGTGGCCTTATCTACAGAGGGCACTGTGGCCTTATCTACAGAGGGCACTGTGGCCTTATCTACAGAGGGCACTGTGGCCTTATCTACAGAGGGCACTGTGGCCTTATCTACAGAGGGCACTGTGGCCTTATCTACAGAGGGGACTGTGGCCTTATCTACAGAGGGCACTGTGGCCTTATCTACAGAGGGCACTGTGGCCTTATCTACAGAGGGCACTGTGGCCTTATCTACAGAGGGCACTGTGGCCTTATCTACAGAGGGCACTGTGGCCTTATCTACAGAGGGCACTGTGGCCTTATCTAGGGGTGTGTTGCATTATCCACAGAGGGCACTGCGGCAGCATCCACAGAGGGCACTGCGGCAGCGTCCACAGAGGGCACTGCGGCAGAATCCACAGAGGGCACTGCGGCACTATCTAAAAAGGGGCTGTCCAATCTTGACATGTGTGCTAACTGAGCCGCCGGACTGCATTTAGCGACACTTAAACTGGAAAGCTGGATTGTTGAAATAAGCACGTGGAGAAATATCTCAAATTTTAAACCTAGCGGTATTATTATAGTAATGTAGTATTATTATTCTAGTAATATAGTGTTATAGTAGTTCAAATAACTAATTGATTAACAATAATTTTGTATTGTATCAAATTTGAAAGTAATGCGGCCCGTCAACTTCCCATTTTTTCTATATGCGGCCCACTTACCCGGCCGAGTTTGAGACCCCTGCATTAAACGGAACATAAACATTAATAGCCACGGCACCCCTACTGATCAGCAGAGGCCAGGGCAGCACAATGTAGTGATAGACCCACTGATTTCATCGGTCTGTCACTTCTGTGCTAATATGAATCCTTTTCTAAGAACTTACATTCAGAGCCCAGGCAGTGCAGCCAGAGATTAGTCTTGGATTTTTATAAGTGGCCATTAGCTCCGCCCACTTTCCGCTAGCTTCACCGTTTGCTGCTGATTGACAGATGTTTCCCTATACTCTCCAGCCTCTTCGTTGTTCTGATCAGTGGGGTCCAGGAGGTATGACCCCCACCAATCAAACAATGCATCCTAAAGATGCCCTTTAATACTTTACTTCCCCCATTACAACGGTATTGCTTTGTAGGCTCAGGAGTCTAGGAAAAATAAGTGACAACCCTTAAAGGAGCTGTCATGACATGTTCACACACATCAGATTTGTTGCAGGAATTTCTGTAACTGAAAATTGTTGTCGCTCTGAAAACAACAGGGGAGACAGGTGTATAAGTATGAAATGGCTGAGCAGAATTTCTATTTCTATTATTTCCATAATTATGATAAAGGACATTATGCAAAGCGAAACATGTGGTTCCTACAAAACCCCATTCCCCTGGAAGGGGGCAATAGATTTTTGGTAGATTGATTTTTTCTGGGCGAGAGACATGCATGGTTGCCTTGCATCAAGAGTAAATAAAGTGTCTCAACCATAGACAGGGGACCGTCGGATAGGTATATTTTAATCTCAGGTGTATATCCCACATAGTAGGGTTAAAAATTGACACATGTCCATGAAGTTCAACCAGGGCAAGGGAGGGGATGTGGAATCTATGAAATACATCTGCATCCTACAATGTTTTCAGCATAATGGACTATGATAATGTAGCTAAGACGGGAGTAACCCATGAACGATGCTGCAAATGCTTGTGATTGGTAGCATAGAGTATTACAAGTGGAGGTGAAATACAACTGGTTAAAAAAAGAAAAAATTCCCAATAGTTAAAACCTGAATGAAAAAACAAAAAAAAAATTGTCTCATGATGCTTTTCCAGTAAACTCTTATCTTTCAGTTAGGCAGCAAACTATTCTGGGAAATAAACCAGAAGTCACTTAGTTTCCTGTGGACAAGTGCCCTAAGAAGGGTCTGGTGACATTTGCTGTGATCTCGCAGAAGAGAAATTCCAATGTTGGAGATAAGGTGAAGTGAAATGTGATTTTGATTGTGATATTAGGGCTGGATGAAGCAGGATCCTGCACCAAGAGACATGAACGGTACAACACAGATCTTGTATGGTGAGCAGACGTGACCACAAGACCTTACTTCAGTGTGACTACACATTTTATTACATTTTACTGATGCCTACTATTAATTTAAAGAAGAACATTGCATCCATTTGTGCCACAACTTTTTGATTTCTTCAGATTTTTCAGTAGTGGTATGCATGGATGCCACAAACACATAGACTATAATGACATCTATATCAAGTAAAGTCTATAGAGGTTCATGGAAGCAATAAGGGAATGCTGCACTAAGGAGAACCACAGCATATTCATTATAGTTTCCAGTCAGGTCAAGATCCCGATTCATACTACAATATTTGGCCAAATCTATGTGGACAGCTGACCATCACATCTACTGAAGCTTGATAGACATCCCATTCTGAAATCCAGGGGCATAGCTATGGGGGCAATTAGGGCATGTTCCCTGGGTACTGGGTGCCAGGTGGGTACCAACAAGCTACTTTACTTTAGCCAGGATATTTAAAAGCCAGAGTGGAGAGGCAAATCGAACCTTTGCCTCAGGTGAAAGAAAGCCTACAGCTCTGCCTAAATCATTTGTATTGTATAGAATTTTAAGAGCATCTACTCCTTTGGTTAAGGCTTTTCACCTTACAAAGATTTTGGAGTGTGTCTGTTTGAATTTGTGCCCATTCAGCCAAAATATAATTTTTCAAGGTCAGGCACTCATGTTGGATGAGAAGATCTAACTAGCAATCAGCGTTCCAATTTATCCCTAAGGTGTTGGATGGGGTAAAGGTCAAGGTTGAGTGAAGGCCACTTGAGCTCCTCTACATCAAACTCTTCAAACCATGCCTTTGTGGAGCTTGCTTTAAGAACAGGGGCATAGTCATGATGGAATAGGAAAGGGCTTTCCATAAAGTTTTTCTACAAAGATGGAAGGCATACAATTGTCGAAAATATCTTTGTATGCTTTATCAATAGCATTAACCTTCACTGGAAATAAGAGGCCTAGCCAAAACCCTGAAAAACAGCTCCAGACCATTATCCTTCTGCCACCAAATTTTACAGTAGGCCCTATGCATTCCAATAGGCAACATTCTAGCTTCCACCAAACCCAGATTTGTCCATTAGACTGCCAGATAGTAAAACTTGATTCATCACTCTAGAAAACGTTTCCACTGCTCCAGAGTCCAGTGGTGATGTGCTTTACTGCACTTAAAGGGAAGGTGTCACGGAAAATATTTTTTTTTATATATAATATTGCTTTTAGTATGTCATTAAAATAAATTTTATTTATCTCTGTTTTTGTGTTGAACTTTTTACTTTTTTCTTTCTTTTACTTCTCTATGGGGGCTGGCATTTTTTTTTTTATCTTTGTATGTTTCGATTAATGACACATACAGAGATGGAATACGGCACATATATCCCCATAGAGAATGCGAACGGGAGCCGTTCCATTGAATATAGGGTACACCATCAGTGTGGGAATGGCGCATGCGCCGCTCCCACAAAGGCCAAAAGAAAGGTCTTTGGTAGAGCGACATCCGGCGCCATTTTCATGTGGACCGGAAGCCGCGGCCGGACAGTAAGATGACGACTTCCAGTCGTGGCTTCCGGCCATATGTTGAAGGCAGCACAGACGCAAGGACTAGGAGCGGAGGTGGCAGGAGCAGGTAAGTTATGTTTGTGTATGTGATGTGTGTGTATGTTAGTGTTATACTGTCTGATTACCACTGTATCTAATCCTCCTACACTGTGCATTCACTCAGAAAATGGCGGCACACAGTGTAGCCAGGACAAAGGAGGGGGGATTGTGTGAGGACACTAGAGCGAGTGTGTCTACTCCAAATTTGCAGCATATAGCAATGAGGTTGCTTTACCACATGCCAATGCTGCAATTTTGGGAATTGCTCCCTCTAGTGACCAGCACATGGAAATGTTATAAATTAGAATCTAAATTATAATATTTCCTGACTTGTGAAAAAAATTAAAAAAATTAAAACAATATGTAATCATTTATATACTAACTGTTTAACTGAAAAAAAATAATAATAATTCTAGCGACTCATTCCCTTTAAGCCGACGCTCGGCATTGTGCATGGCAATATTGGGCCTGTGTTCAGTTGTTCGACCATTGAAACCCGTTTCATGAAGCTCCCGGCACGCAGATCTTAAGTTTTGTAGTGAGGGATGCTACAGAGGATAACAGTTTTTAGCGTGATTTTTAGCACTTATAGTTGACAGGGGCAGATCTAGCAGATCAGAAATGTCATAAACTGACTTATGGAAAAGTTGGCATCCTATGACAGTGCCACATTTAAAGACACTGATCTCTTCAGGAGGAACCATACTACTAGGAATAATTTTCTATAGAGACTGCATTGCTATGTGCTTGATTTTATGTACCTGTTTGTAATGGGTGTGACTAAAACACCCGAACTTAATAATTAGCAGAGGTGTCATGTCAGAAGATAGAATTTTGTACATTATTTTTTGTGCACATTTACATTAAGTTCCGTATTTCATCTATATCTAAGTAACCACAGCATCAAGTAACATCAACATCTAGTAACACTATCTATGGAAATGGGAATATGAAGGGTTAGGCCAGTGGCGGACACAGACTGCAAAAGGCCCCTGTGCAGATAATGTGCCAGGGCCCCCCCGCCCCCCCCCCAATACCGACAAAGTTACCTAAACATATATATGCATATAAAAATAAACCTTACTAATAAAAATTATGAAGGAAGATTTATATTGTACATTTTATTACCAGTTTAGAACACAAGTAACACATTTTTTTCCGGGTTAAATTCTTATCTAAACTAAGTCCCTAAATGTGGGCAAAGAAAATGAAAAACCTATACTCACCTCCTCCGGCGCCTCCGTTCCCCCTCCGCAGCCCCTATCCCTTTCTGTGTTTACAAAGCTGCTGTGGTGACGCGCGGTCGATGGCACATGACCGCTGCAGCCAATCAATGCCCTCAACAGCGATTTGCTGTGGAACTACTGTCCTCAGCAGCACACCAATGAGGAGTTATTGGCAGCAGCGGTCACGTGCCATCGGCAGCGCGTCACCAGTGCAGCCTTGTACACTTGTAACACAGACCGAGACAGGAGGATGGGGGCTGCGGCGAGAGGGGGCTGTATGGCGTTATCTACAGGGGGGACTGTATGGCGCTATCAACAGAGGGGGCTGTATGGCGTTATCTACAGGGGGGACTGTATGGCGCTATCTACAGAGGGGTCTGTATGGCGCTATCTACAGGGGGGTCTGTATGGCGCTATCTACAGGGGGGACTGTATGGCGCTATCTACAGGGGGGACTGTATGGCGCTATCTACAGGGGGGACTGTATGGCGCTATCTACAGGGGGGACTGTATGGCGCTATCTACAGGGGGGACTGTATGGCGCTATCTACAGGGGGGACTGTATGGCGCTATCTACAGGGGGGACTGTATGGCGCTATCTACAGAGGGGGCTGTATGGCGTTATCTACAGGGGGGCTGTATGGCGTTATCTACAGGGGGCTGTATGGTGTTATCTACAGGGGGGACTTTATGGCGTTATCTACAGTGGGGTCTGTATGGCGTTATCTACAGGGGTTCTGTATGGCGTTCCCTACAGGGGGGGTCTGTAGGGAAAGTCATACAGCCCCCCCCTGTAGGGAACGCCATACAGACCCCCCTTTAGGGAACGCCATACAGACCCCCCTGTAGGGAACGCTATACAGCCCCCCCTGTAGGGAACGCTATACAGCCCCCCCTGTAGGGAACGCCTTACAGCCCCCCCCCTGTAGGGAACGCTATACAGCCCCCCCCCTGTAGGGAACGCCATACACCCCCAATCACTCAAAAAAATGCGACCTACAGTGTGAAAAGACAAAAGACATGTATCCCCTATCCACAGGATAGGGGATACATGTGTGATCGCTGGCATTGATAGGGAGAGCGGGGGACCGAAAGTCCCCCGAAGTTCTCCATCACTCACCTCTGACTTCCGGTGTCTGCGCAGCTCAAGTGTGACCGGCGCTCCATTCATTTCTACGGAGCTGCCGACACAGACCCCGGAAGTCCGAGGTTTGTGATGGAGAACTTCAGGGGACTTTCGGTCCCCCGTTCTCCCTATCAATGCCAGCGATCACACACGTATCCCCTATCCTGTGGATAGGGGATACATGTCTTATGTTTAATGGCAGAGCGGGGAGATACTCCCTGCTCTGCCGTAGTGTTCCGTGGCATCGCGCTGTAGCAGCCATAGCGGCAGCTAGCGGAGATTCCGGCCAAGGTGGGGGCCCGTGCCGGCAGGTGACGCGGGCCCCCTCATGCCGCGGCCCCGTAGCAGCCGCTACGGCTGCTATAGCAGTAGTTACGCCCCTGTGTTAGGGGGAGTTCACACTGAGGTTTTTTTCGCGAAAAACGTCAGAAAGTGCCTCCCATTGAAATCCATGAAATTTTTCCTGCGAGCAGTAAAAACCGCATGCGGGAAAAAGAAGCGCAATGCCCTTTCTTCGGGCGTTTCTGTCTCTGACTTCCCATTGACAACAATGGCAGGCAGAAAATGCGTTTTTTGCTGCGTTTCCCTGCCCACGGCCCGATGGGCGAAAAACGCCACAAAAAAACGCAATGAAAAACGCGGGAAGTGTTCTACCGGCAGGTCAAAATATGCCTCAAAATTCCGGAAGGAATTATGAGGCAGATTTTTCTACATAAAAACTTCTCCCTTCTGACATGAACTTTTTAACTTCATCTACCTGTCCTCTGCAGTCTGCACGTCCTCCACTCGTCCTGTGTCTGTCCTCCGCTCATCCTATGAGTTCTCCGGCAGTCCTGACTGTACTGTCCAGCCGCCCGAAGTCTTACGTCGCACCGCCCCCTGTCCTCTCCCCTGCCTGAGCGCTCCTCCTACCACCAGCATCGCCGTCCTGTCCTATTCATCTGTGCCAGATTGGCAGTGCAGTGTAGCGGCTATCACCGGGCCCGGGCACCCGCCCCCTCCCTCCCGATTGGTAGTGCAGTGTGGCGGCTATCACCGGGCCCCCGCCCCCTCCCTCCCCTCATGCCTAGTGTTGTGATGCTACTAGGCATGAGGGGGCCCGTGCCGCCAGGCCTGGTACATAAAATGTAATGTGCCTGTCAGGGCGACACGGGCCCCCCCATGCCGCGGGCCCCGTAGCAGCTGCTACGGCTGCTACTGTGGTACTTACGCCACTGAACGGGCCCCCTTCCCACGCGGGGCCCTTGTGCAGCTGCACCGGCTGCACATGCGGTATGTCCGCCCCTGGGTTAGGCAGACTCATGGTCTACTATAATTTCATCAATTTCAGCTGATCAATGGTTTTCAATCATGAACCATATTTTTTACTGTTGATTTTAATAAAAATAATAGGGTCCACAAGGGCAAGAGAACCCTACTGGACACTTCAGACCCTGTGTTTGTTGCCACAAAATGATGATTGAGGGTTCAAGGTCAATAACTATACATTTTCTGCTTGCGACTGACTGAAACTTCTGTAGGCTTATGAGCTAAATCAGAAGTAAATAAAGGTACTATTACACGGCCCGACATAGGGCGTGTAAACGAGCGTCGATCAACGAGACAGCTTGTTGATCTGCGCTCATTTGCTCCTAACATACGGAGCAAAGATTGAATATTTATAGGGACGAGCGCTCATTACTTCACTTCGATCACTCGTCCCTATACATTTTCATTATGTTGGCAGCACGTCTACCTTATTACACAGGGACAACGATGACTTTTAGTTTTGCATAAAAGTGATCAGCCGATGAACGAGCGTTTGCTGATCGTTGCCTTCATTTCATACGAACGCTCGTTTTCCCGATCATTGGCCCATGTAATAGGGCCTTAAGACTGAAGCACCTTCTATGATCTTTTTTGCCTCTGATATACTCATTAGGGCTTATTCAGACGAACGTTGCGTTTTTGCGCGCGCAAAAAACGCGGCGTTTTGCGCGCGCAAAAAACACTTGACAGCTCCGTGTGTCATCCGTGTATGATGCGCGGCTGCGTGATTTTCGAGCAGCCGCCATCATAGAGATGAGTCTAGTCGACGTCAGTCACTGTCCAGGGTGCTGAAAGAGTTAACTGATCGGCAGTTAACTCTTACAGCACCCTCGACAGTGAATGCCGATCACAATATCGAGAAACCTGTTAAAAAAAAAGAAAAAGTTCGTACTTACCGAGAACTTCCCTCCCGGCCGTTGCCTTGGTGATGCGTCCTTGGTGACGCGCCTCTCTTGACATCTGGCCCCACATCTCAAAGACACTCCATTTGGATGTTTGTAAACAGAAAAGCACGTGGTGCTTTTCTGTTTACATTCATCCTTTTGACAGCTGGTGCGTGAAACAGGCAGTTCGCACGGAAGTGCTTCCGTGCGACCTGCGTGGTTTTCACGCACCCATTGACTTCAATGGGTGCGTGATGCACAAAATACGCGGAGATATTGACCATGTCGCGCTTTTTGCGCAGCGAACAAACGCTGCGCAAAAAGCACGGACTGTCTGTACTGCCCCATAGACTTGTATTGGTCTGAGTGTGGCGCGTGAAAACCACGCGGCCCGCACGGACCCAATACACGTTCGTGTGAATCCACCCTTATTCTGTGTAGTAATCACTTCATGGTGAAGGCAAGTCAAACAACACTGGCAATACTTCTCTGCAGATAATTTCCCTAATCTGTAGAAAATGTTACAATTTTTCACTTTTAAATTAGATATGTAAACTTGCATGAACTGAGACTTCAGTACACAAATATTTGATATGATTGTATTATGTTTCCTATGTTTTATAGCATCGTAGCCTATGACCAATATTTCAAACATAAATAGCTGAATTCCTTCGAGACTCATGTGATAAAGAATGTAGAAAGAATCCAAGCATACAATGATAAGAATTTAAGCAATAAATCAGTTTAATTAAAATCCATGGTCTTCAGATTAATCAGTGCCACTAAAGGAGTTATATGTACAGGAAATATTGTTCCCATCATGGCAAAAACATCCCTAATATTCCCCACAATTGGGTTTTCTGATCAGAGCCCTTAGAAACTATGATTGTAGCTATAATTCTGCTATGGACAAAATATTTTTTATGCAGGTCACATAATAAGCAGATACAATATTTTAGACACAGTGATTATTGCTAACACCCAACATGTTCAGCCCGATCATAGGGGAAATGAGTAAGTGGAAACCAAGACTTAGCACCTCCTAAATTTACTCAACCAACACATTCATATAATGCAGTAGATCCTTATACCTAAATTATACAGTAGGTTAGTAGTTTGTAAGATATAGTTTGTAATATATAGTAGTAATATATAATTTGCTTATTATAATTCTTCCATTGTATATAGTATATATTGATAAATGTAAAAACTGTGAAAAACTGTAAAAGAGGAAAAAAAAACACATATAGAAAACAAATTTGTGTTTTCACATGTGCTATTATGTATGCAGCTTCCATAAAAGCAGTTTTTTCAGCACAACATTAGGTGTGAACCTGACCTTAGAGCGACTTTCTGTGGCTGCTACGCCCATCTTAAAACTTTTAAACTAAATCTCTGTATGCGAAAAGCAAAGTATTATGGTACATGAATGCAGAAGTCTATATAACTTTATTATGCATGAAGCCTAAAGATAACTAAAGGTAGTTAAAGGGGCTGCCCAACAAGTAAACCCCCCGTCAATCCATTGCAAAATGAGCAACATTGTGAATAACTTTAATTTTAAAAAAAACTACTGTTTCTTCGCTTGGTCCGCTGGTCATGTTATGTCAATTGCCAAAACACCTATTTTTTAGCTGACGTCACGCACACATCACCCATAATCCCGTGCGGGTCTGTGTACTACAGATCAGTGGGACGGCCTTTCAGAATCTTCAACTCAGCATGCGCCTGCTATCCACAGCTCATATCGGATGAGCATGCGCAGTTGATTTATTTCACAACGCATGCTCAGTCCTTTTTCAGGCAGGAAGAGCGGCATGTAAACAAAGGGAAAGCATGATATATATAAAAAAGGTATTTGGGTGGGTTTTGGAGGGTACAAGTAATGCGGCAAATATGATTTTTAAAAAACAAACAAGGAATACCCATTTAACTATTGCTCTGGAGAACAGAGAACAGGGATGATTTTACCTTTGCGCTGGCAAATACCAACATCCCCCAAATCAGAAGCACAGTAACATATGAATATATTCCCATGTATATGGTGCATATCAAGTCCATGTTCCACTGCAGAACAGACCAGCAAATCCGCAACAAATCTGCAATAAATTTTGCATGTGTAACATGGATTTTGCAGCAGATTTGGCCATGGGCTTTACCCTTTGCAATACAAAGGGGAAATTTTCCGTATAATTCAGAGCAAGTCCATGGCAAAATAGAACAAGCATTGAAATAGAATATTTTGCATTTGAACAGAGTTTTGTGCTGTACTTGATCACTTTTAATTCAGAATCTGTAATAATAAATATGGCATATATGAACATGGCTAGTATGCCACCATAACAGAGTTATGTATCAAATTCTATGTATCCTATGTGTATGTATGTCTGGCTCTGACATTGCAGGTATTAATATCATTGTTGCATAATGTGTGTACATATTTGAAGACTACATTTTTTAGCACCTGCTTGTACCAGTCTGTCTGGCATTGTTGGCATATAGGTTTGTTTTGTAGCTATCACATAGTCTAGTACACATGCCATTCTTTGACAAAATCTAACTCCTAGACTCGGGGGTTAATCTTTGTTCTTTAATGTCCCCTGCTGTTTCTAGAACTTAAGAGGATCATTGATTCTTGTCTCTATCTTTTCAAAGCCTTTTAAGACAAATAGTTTGGTCACATCTCAATACAGCAGGTGCTGTTATAGAACTTTGCACCTTTCACTCTAAACACATCTTCTCCGCCATTCACACTAATCAATCTGGCAAGTTTATCTGTTTACTTGCAGCTTTGAAGTTTGCCTGGTGTTTGTCATTTGGCGGACAGGCCACCGTTAGGAGTATGTTCTGACATTTCGGAGTATGTGTCAATTAGCAAGAAGAAAGAATGGCACTGATAAGAGAGAAAGTATCTAAATGAGCGCTGCGACTTCAAATACATCACACATGCTAGAGAGCAGAAAAATATCTGTGCAAGTCACCAAGTCACTGAATCTGTCATGTGCCTGGTACCTAGTATGCAAGCTATTCTTATCTAGAACGTGTACTTGAACATACAAGTATATGGAAGTCATTTACTTAATGGAGAACATAATTCTACGCAAAGTAAAATGTGCGCAACTAGCTGTTTTATAGCAAAACTTAGTATAATAACTCAGAATATATAGTATTAGGAAACTGCATAAATCACTATTCTCTCATATCATATTATATAATCACAATTGCAATAGAATTGTATTCTCCCAATAGACTGCGGCTGTTGTAAAACATCCTGGGCCTGCTCAATGTCCATGCAACCCTGTGTGTTAACAATAAAAAGCTAAAACAGATAAAGGGCATAACTCTAAAAATAACATATCTTTGGAAATAACTTTATGCAATACCCTATTACTGTGAAATTCCTTCTGATATTCCAACGCTTGTCTTCAGCACAGAACTGTCATATAATGTGGAATTTTACAAAACCATAAGCAGAATACTGAGTGGTAATACTAAGGGAATTCATCTGATTAAAAGCAGTAGTAGTAGTAGTAGTAGATTTTTTGTAAACATTTTATTTTGGCCTGTCTTCATGAAGGTTTTCTACTCTTACAAAAGGAGTTTTATATACTTTTCCATGACCACAGCATTTGATAACACAGCATATGTCCATTTGACGTCAATTAAAGAAATTCTTTACAGTGGCTCCAATTTGCCGCATTATTTTCAACATCACTATCTACTGGGACACAACAAACTTGTCAACATAAAATTTGAAAGTACTATGTTAAATTATTGCTTAAAGGCTATGTACACCTTTGAAACCATTTATTTTGTTAATAAAAATGTGTATCAGGGTGTTTGGTGCAACGTTGTAATTAAATTTTATTAAAAATGATTTTTACTTTTTGAGATACAGCTACTTTGTATCCTGTATATTGAGCTGCTGTATCTAACGCTGAAACCTGTATCTATCAGGTCCGCAGGACTGACAGGCTCAGTGACAACGGTGACAGTGAGAGCTCCTCGATCACATCTAAGTTCATAGTGTGATCGATAACAGGTGGATCTTGCGTGTTAGAGATACGCAAGGCCAACTATTACTGAACCCGTCAGTCCCGCGGACTGTTACAGCCGTTCTGTATACAGAATACAAAGCAGCTGTATGTCAAAAAGTAAAAATAATTTTTAATAAAAAGTATTTAGAAAGTTGCACCAATCAAATTGATAGACATTTATAGAATTTTTTTTAATAAAAACTATGTGTACATAGTCTTTAAGTAACACCTACTAATTCAATATTTGATAAAACAAAAGTGTATGATACTAAGAACAGAAAGAAGCAGCACAAGACATCAAAATCCAATATACGTAGAATACAATGCCATAGTAAGTTCGATCCAACATCTCACCACAGCAACCACGCATTAATATATAAAGGTAGCACTCAAAATCCTTTATTTATTCACCCGTTGCAACATTTCAGCTCATTTGAAGCCTTAATTAAGCTTAGGAACCGCACCTAGAGAGCTGAAACGTTACATGGATAAAAAAAAATGGATCAAGGATTTGAGTGCTGCCTCTGTCTAATAATTTAACATTTATGATACTGTCTGCTTAGTCACATGATACTATTAAATTCATGTTATTCATTGCCTGTGTCAGGATTTGTGGGCATGTGGACCCACTAGGCCACACCGCCATAGCAGGGAGGCAGCTGGCCAAACAACAGAGCACCCCAGTAATACAAAGTTCCGCACTACGGTACCTGGGTAGTCCAGACAGTGGCCGCAGCTCTGGCACGAATGGAGGTGGATGCAGCAGGTAGCACCAGACGTGGTGGATGACAGCAGGTGCCACAGGTTGCGCCAGACGTGGCGAATCACACCAGACGTGGAAGATGACACTGGACGTGGCAGATGACACAGGACGTGGTGAATGACACAGGACGTGGCAAACGACAGCAGGTGCAGTAGACACGACTCCAACACTAGTAGGCACAGGAACAAGAGCACAGCACGGGATACAGGAACAGGTAACAGGGCACGGGTAACAACTGAAACGGGAAACACTAAGGGACCATTTGCAAGACAGACTTGGGATAGACTAACAATGCTCAGGCAAGGATCAAAAGGGCAGGGGCCTTCTTATAGTCCAGGAAATCATGTGAGTTGATGATGATGATTGTCTTAATGTGCGCGCGCTGGCCCTTTGGGACACAGCAGACCGGAGCGGAAGTGAGCGCTGGCGCCTCCTAGGAAGGAGACGGGGACCAGCGCTCACAGATCCAAGGCTCGGGAGGTGAATAAACCCGACGGCCCGCGGCCATGGACGCTACAGCCTGCTGTTACCCTATCTGTGGGCAACTTGTTAGGTGTCAAGTAGTAGGTACAATATAGTGTCTCGCCAAGTAAGTAAGAAATCTTCCAGTTCTCAGGTCGCCACAAGCAAGACATTCTCCAAAGATGGAAAATCTCTTTATGTGATGTTGGGGGCTTTAGACCATCAGGGACTATCACTATCTCCCATACATGGCCCAATCATTACATGGAAAATTGAATAGTATATTACTGTTTTATATTTTCTTTCTCTTTTGCAAAATGTATTGTCTTATTATTTCCTTTCTTTATTTCTGCTCAGATTGTTACTTAGAGCTGCACATTTATTTACCTGACAGAAATGATTTGTTAGGGTACAGCTGGATCTGTGGATGATAGCTGAACTTTAAAGGCCTACTAAATGTGGTGTTATTAGCCCAAAAAAAGTCATTTCAGACATAATTAAAGCAATACACGTAAAGTTTAGTAACACAACCAGGTTTTAGCTCTATAACTACAATTAGTGCAAGCACTAAACCAAGATTAGAGCTCTCAGACCTCAAATTCTATTTCCTATAAGACATCACTAGTCTTTTACAACTAAAGGAAGTGTCCTGCTTTTCCGCATGTGTCCCTACATGCTATTTGTGACAGTGGTAGAATTATAATGTAACAGATATAATTACAGGGGTTTGTACCAGTATAGCATGTGAAGACATATTGCCAAGATATGCTGTCGCCTACTGATCGATGGGGGTCCAACTACCTAGATGCCATTATCCTTAGAATAAAGGGGCCGAATTGCAATGCGCTGCAGCTCTTTCAGGAATTTTCACTGCTGTGCAAGAGAAATGCCAAAGGGACTTCCATCCCTTCGTTCTCCAGAGGGTCGGACACCCCCAGATCATAATTTTGTGGCATATCCTATCACCATATGCCATAACATTAATTGATAGTGATATTCCTTTAAAACGTCCCTGAATAAAATGTTAATACGAGTATTTAAATTAGGGATGAGTAGGAGGGTTAAGGGAGAAAGAAATGGGTTAGATAGGTTAGAGAGGGGTCAGACTATATTCGTGGGTGGAGAAATGGACTTTGGGGGAGGATTAGGCAATAGGATAAGGAGATCCATTTGTTAGAAAACAACATTGAAGATAAATATGCCCACAAAATGACAAAACATCACATTCCTGATACTGAATGTGAAAAATTTGAAGGCAACTTAAAGTGTATGTTCACAAATGCCAGAAGTCTAGCAAGAAAAAAAGTAGGGAGCTTGAGACCTTGGTACTGGAGGAACATATTGATTATAGAAACATGGCTAGACTATTCTCATGACTGGGCTGTAAATCTACAAGGTTTTACACTGTTTCGGAAAGACAGGACAAATAGGAAAGGCAGTTGTGTATGTCTGTATGTGAGAAGTGATATGAAGGCGAGTGTGAAAGAGACAATAGTGGATGAAGATTGTGAGGAGGTTAAAACCTTGTGGGTGGATTTACAAAGGGGGGTAAACACTGCAAAAATTACTTTTGGTTTAATCTATAGACCCCCCCCCCCAATATAACTGAGGAGATGGAAGTTCAAATATATAATCAGATGGAGCTGCACAGGGGGGTACTGTAGTGATAATGGGAGATTTTAATTACCCAGTTATTAATTGGGGTCATGGTTCTGCGAAGGGGGAGAAAATTATTCAACTTGTTGCGGGATCATTTTATGGGCCAGGTTGTGCAAGACACGACAAGAAGTGATGATCTGTTGGATCTGGTCATTTTTAACAATGCAGAGCTTGTTGAGAATGTCACTGTTCACAACAATCTTGGCATGATTCACTACAATATAATTAAATTTTGAGTAAACTGTAAAAAAAACTAACACTGGCCTGGGGGACAAAAACACTTAATTTTAAAAAGGTTAATTTCTCCAGGTTGAGGGCTGCAATTCAGGACATAGACTGGGAACAACTAATGTCAAATAATGGTACAAATGCCGAATGGGCATGCTTAAAATCTACTTTGGGTGTGTAAGTGTAAACGACCAAAATTAAAACTCATATGGCTTACACCAACTGTAAAAAGGGCAATTCATGACAAAAAACAGACATTTAAAAAATACAAATCTAAGGGGTCAGCTCTTTGAAAAAAGTTCAATAAAATATATAAAAAAGGTAATAAAATCGGCTAAAATACAAAATTAGAGGCAGGTTTCCAAAGAAAGCAAAACAAATCATCACGTACAGAAATGCAGAAAAAACAAACAAAAAAAAACAAGGTCAGAAGATGTAGGTCTCGGTGGATGAAGAGAAGGCAGAGTTACTAAATGGGTTCTTTAGCTCTGTATATACAACAGAAGAAAGAGCAGCTGATGTAGCCGGGGCCAATGCTGTTAATCCATCAATTAATATACTTTAAGGGGTTGTACCACAATTAAATATTATCACCAATTCACAGGATAACATCCATTTCATGGCCGATGCTGCCTGCAACTTCCTGTTTCTCTTCTCGGTTTGGTGGGTGGTTCTTCTTCTGCTGGTTGAAAGTTCACCGCTGGCCTGAACGCACGTGCCCCAGATGCTCGGCTTCTAACTGAGGTGTGGATTACTAATGCCGGGCTGCTAATGTTCATGCCCTGAAGATGTCCATACACATTTATGGAGCTGCAGAGAGGTGGCCAGGAGCTAACACACATGCACCAGCAGATGCGCTCCTTAGAGACTGTCTATCTACAATAGAGGAAATGGAGAAGGCTGCTTAGGGGCGCCAACCACTGCAGGACCACAGTTTTGGCTGTCACTGTAATGTCGGGGTAGGGAGACAGACAAGTGAGCCCTAATCTACCCGCCACTCAGTCCCTACCTACTTGCACGGCCCGTCCTAGGCGACGGCGTACAACTGGGCGACGGTCCCTATGCTCACTATGTGCACGACAGACAAACAGACAAGGGTACACAGAAGCTAAGGGAAATGGTGCAGCTGCCCACGGCAACACCGTGAGCAACAAGAGTAGTGAACGAGCCGAGTCAAACCAGGAGTATACGAGCTATCAAACGCAGAGCAGGAGCATAGTAAGTAAAGCCAGGGTCAAAATGAAGCAGAGGTCGATAGTACTAGCAGGAACAGCAGAGCCAGGAAACCAGACAGAATCACAGGCAAAGTAAGAGCAGGAAATGAAGGTATAAATAGACCGAGGGCGGGAGCTAGAACCGTCTGGCCAGGCTGTGATAGGTTCTCCCACTCCTAAGCCTACCAGCCTGAGTGGTAGCAGATCGACTCACTCTATCAGACCTAGGACCAGGTGCAGACTGATTAACCACGGGCGTCGACACAGAGACTGTGTCTGGCAGATCCTTTACAGTCACACTGGAAAACAAGCACGGGGGAGATGGACAATTGCCTGATGAAGGCTACAGTTTAAAAAAATAAAATAAAGGTATTTCATAAATATGCTATATATGGGTTAGCTTTTATTTGGGAATATCTTTTTAAGAACTGTGAATCTGGAATAACCTATCTCAGGAGCTGGTCACAGGCTTCAAAAAAGGCTTAGATGATTTCTTAGAACCTATGTAAATGCATATAATTCTTGTTTGAATGTTGATCCAATCTGATCACAATTTGGGATCGTGAGGAACAATTTAGTTTTTTAGGGAAGATTGGTTCATGTCTTTTGGGATTTTTACCTTTCTCTGGATCATTAGGGTTGAAACAAAGTTTGAAAGTTTATCCATATCCCTTCCCATCATCCATCTCCTCTCCCATCCTATTGCACTTAAAGGGAACCTGTCAGCAGCATTTCACCTATTAAACCAGCAATACCTGGTGGTAGTGGGTCAAAAATCATTTCCATATAGCCTATAATTGTCTTCATAGTCGGCTCGGTAGCTTTAGTATTCAGTTTTTTAGTGCTCCTACACCGTATGCAAATGAGCATAAAAGAGTGAAATCTTCGTTTGAAAAGAGTCATATCTTCATTGCTCAAGTCTTTCCGAGTTTACCCCGCCTCTTTACTTTTCATTGACAGCTCCTCGCCTTCCCCCAGCACACAAAATCCCGCGCTTATGCATTGATGTCCTATTCTGGTGTGCGCGCAGAAAGGGACACCGTATTATTACAATAAAAGGTGCTAAATGTGTGCAGACCGTTATTTACAGTCGGAGGAGGAGTTTAGGAGAGGGGAAAACGGCAATGAACTTTTGATAGCAGCGGCCAGCGAGGGATAAGTAAAGTTCAATAAGTGAAATGCTGGTGACAGGTTCCCTTTAATGGATTTTTTTTTTTTCAACCTTACTATGTAACTATGTAAGGTCAACTTAAGAGGACAACGCAAGGACTTGTATTTTTTATTTATTTCATTTTTATCATATATGCAGTATATAAATATTGTGAACGGCTTGTGGCTGACCAACTGTGATTTAAGCAATAAGTCAGTATGTCCTCAACTGAATGTATAGTTCACAAAAACAAATCAGTATTCTTAAAAGCACCTCAGTAAATGTGGCATATTTCCAGAAACAGGATTGCCCGTCACAGTGCAGGTTTGATATATAATAACCACAATATCAACCTGACTTTGAATCAAGGGTGGAATTTGGCTCGAGTCATACACATCAACAGCAGCTATATTCCAAAACTCGGCACGCACTTAGTCAGTTTCTTGTCCCTTTGTGCACATTTCTCCAAATAGAGCAGCATAACAGCACTGGAAGCAAAGGATAGAGTGTGAGGTGGTCAATCTCGTCCTTCAGTGTCGAGGGCCTGTGGGTTTGGGCCAGGGACAGGAACTCCCTGTACAGACACTGTGTCTGCTAAAGGAGAACCTTTTTCACAGAAGAGCATTTTGTTCTCTGCCACCAAGGAAAACTCACACAACAGACACATACAAGTAAGGAAAATGAATATTTTTTTTAGAAATGCGTCTTTTTTTTCTTCTTAGAATGTACAGTTCTCATTTTTCCTTGAGGGTGCAGTAAAACCTGCCTAAAGATGGATGCCAAAATCTTTTAAGGGTAAGTATGTTTAACTTAGAATACTACCGAGACAGGTTATTATCCAAGTGGAACCTGACAGAAAATTGTAATGTTCATCACGGCACATAATTCCACTGAAAATATCAGAATACAAGACAAATCATTGTCATACATAGTACAGAGCTTGTTTTCCATAGACTTTTTAATGTTATATTATACTTATACATTGTTGAGTCCAAATGAGGTATATATACCATGTGTTGATATAGATGGCTTATTCCCACCTGGCCTTTCCTTGCTGGAACAGTGCAATTGAACATAGACACTTAAACATACGGAGAACGCCTCATTTAGGTTCTGTCCTTATGTTCTCTGTGACTGTAAACTTCTTATATGGAAAATAGAACTGCCAATTTTGAACCTTTCTATATATTTGTTGTCTGCCCTCCAAGGTTGTGTGATCAAACATGAGGGATCAGATATGGGGTCGAGCTGATGAAATTGTATACATCTACATGGACTGACCATGTTATAAGTGTACAAGTGGGCAACAAGGCCAATTATCAGTCCTATATAAAACATGCATAGCTGCCAATGGTGCAGGGACAGTGCATCTAAAAATCAGTATAGTAAATCGGGACCTGTATTACCTAGAAAATATGAATGGGAGTGAATACCTCTCAGCGCTCAGAAATCGACAGGGCCATGCAGAAATAAATAATGAAAATCCACCTGTAGGAATATAGAGAGGTTCTCAAGGTATCGCTAATGAGAAACATAAGAATATTCCTCATACCAATACCAATCAAGTTAAAGGTTTGTAATTTTTTATCTGGAAGATAAAGTGAATCTGAAAATCACATGACAAAGCATAACATTACACTAAAGTGTACCACCAAAAATAAAAACTTAAAGGGAACCTGTCACCTGCATTTCACCTACTGAACTGTCCTCACCCCTCGCTGGCTGCTGCTGTCAAAAGCCATTATCCCCTCTCCTAATCTCCTCCTCCGACCGTAAAAAACGGTCTGCAAACATTTCGCACCTTCTACGGTAATAATCCGGCAGTCGTTCCTCTTCTTATTCCCGCCTACCGCCGAAAACGATCCCGCCCTAAATGCCGAAATCTCATCTGAGATAGCGAACATGCACCCGTCATGTATGGTCCGACACACTTCCCTGCTTCGTCCAGGTCACAAAACTAGTTACTGCGCATGTGCCGCTATGGTGTCCCGTTGTGCACACTCACAAGAACAGGACAGCGATGAACAAGCGCGAAATTTCGTGTGTGCTGGGGGAGGTGATGAGCTGTCAATCAAAAGAAAGGGGGCAGGGTTAACTTGGAAAGGCTTGAGGAATGAAGATATGACTCTTATGCTCATTAGCATACGGCACAGGAACACTATAAAACGGAATACTAAAGGTACAGAGACTACTTAGAAGATAATTATAGGTTACATAAAAATAGTTTTTCACCCACTTCCACCAAGTATTGCTGGTTTAATAGGTGACAAGCTTTTGACAGTTTCCCTTTAACTGTCCTGCCCTGACTCATGTGCCATAACTGTGTAGTCTTTCACTTGTAAGCATTTGACTTCTCCTGATTTCAGCTTCTGTGAAAGGAAGGAACTATTTGGCAGCTATAAATCTCAGTCATATCATAATCCCTTTCTATGTCATATGCCCCATAATGTCTTAGGCTTTTTTTTGTCATTCAGTCACCAAGAGAGTCCTTCTCCTACGCTTTTCAGCCTGACAGTTTTGTGAGTAGAATATTTTCAGCCTCTGAATATTGAGAGTTTCTACTTGCTGACTGCAAGCAGAGTTCTTCAAGCAGTCTGCAAGCAGAGATATTCAAAAAAATAAGGAATTGACGGACAAAGTATTATATTTTTTTCTACAATGGAGAAGAAGGTTTTCTCAACAAAGGTATGGCAAATTTCTATGATATGCCGTGACTTACAGATTAGTGTGGTCCAACCATATTCCTTAAACAAAGAGACCTTAGCCTCTTTGACATGTTTTCTGCACATTGCTGTTCTCGGCAAAGGCATAGAGCTGAGTTGTAATACCAGTACAGTTAGAGTTGTGGAGTGACATTGTGACAGGGGAAAATTCAAAGCCACCAATGTGCATTACTAGTCATGCAGCCTCTTCGTTCTAGAGATCTTGGTGGTCCCAGCGGTTGGACTTCAAAAGATCAGTAAGTTATGGCATATCCAGGCAGTATAGACCAATGCTTCTCCACCTACATATACCCAAGAAGGTACGCGTCGCAGACTCAGGGGGTACGTGCAGGGGTGTAGCTAAAGGCTCATGGGCCCCGATGCAAAAATTCTTACTGGGCCCCCCCCCCCCCCCCGCAGACTTCTCATGGCCGACGGTCCGCAGCTTTCAGCTGCATCGCTGGGTCTCCTAAGTGACCCAACAATGCAGCACTAGCAGCCGGGGCGTCACTAAGGCTGGGTTCACACACCCTACTTACGGACGTAATTCGGGCGTTTTAGCATTGAATTACGTCCGAAAATGCGGCTCAAAAGCGTTGGCAAACATCTGCCCATTCATTTGAATGGGTCTTACGATGTTCTGTGCCGACGGTCATTTTTTTTTACGCGCCGCTGTCAAAAGGCGGCGCGTAAAAAAGACGCCCGCGTCAAAGAAGTGCCTGTCACTTCTTCAGACGTAAATGGAGCCGTTTTCCATGGACTCCATAGAAAAACAGCTCCAATTACGTCCGTAATGGACGCAGCAAAAGACGCCTGCACATGCCATTACGGCTGAAATTACGGCGCTGTTTTCTCCTGAAAACAGGACCGTAATTTCAGCCGTAACAGACGCTGCCGTGTGAACATACCCTCAGGGCTTAAAATGTCAGGGAAATAGCCCCAATACATATGTGTCCGCCCAAAAAAAATGTGTGTATAGGAGACAGCATAGCATATCTATAGCACTACGACCCTATAAACTATGGATAGGATTAGATACATTGGCTCAGCAGACAGTATCACACATGATAGGATTAGATACAGTGGCTGATCAGACAGTATCACACATGATAGGATTAGATGCAGTGGCCCAGCAGACAGTATCACACATGATAGGATTAGATACAGTAGCTCAGCAGACAGTATCACACATGATAGGATTAGATATAGGGCCCAGCAGACAGTATCACACATGATAGGATTAGATACAGTAGCTCAGCAGACAGTATCACACATGATAGGATTAGATATAGGGCCCAGCAGACAGTATCACACATGATAGGATTAGATGCAGTGGCCCAGCAGACAGTATCACACATGATAGGATTAGATACAGTGGCTGAGCAGACAGTATCACACATGATAGGATTAGATACAGTGGCTCAGAAGGCAGTATCACACATGATAGGATTAGATACAGTGGCTGAGCAGACAGTATCACACATGATAGCATTAGATACAGTGGCCCAGCAGACAGTATCACACATGATAGGATTAGATACAGTGGCTCAGCAGACAGTACCACACATGATAGGATTAGATACAGTATCTCAGCAGACAGTATCACTCATGATAGGATTGGATACAGTAGCTCAGAAGGCAGTATCACACATGATAGGATTAGATACAGTGGCTCAGCAGACAGTATCACACATGATCGGATTAGATATAGGGCCCAGCAGACAGTATCACACAAGATACGATTAGATACAGGGCCCAGCAGACAGTATCACACATGATTGGATTAGATACACAGCTCAGCAAACAGTATCACACATGATTGGATTAGATACAGGACTCAGCTCGCTGACATTGCGTCTCCAGCGCTGGACCCAGGAAAGGTAAGAATAATAATTTTGCTTCTTTATGTGTTACTGATTATTTTTGTGTGTTTGTGTTTTTTTACAGGTTCGGTCGTTGGACTATGTCGGATTCGAGGACTTCAATGACGGCGTTTTTTTATTCTCAATAAAATGGTTAATGAGGGTTGTGTTTTTTTATTTCAATAAAATATTTTTTCTATGTGCTTGTATCTTTTTAAACTTTATTATCACCGCCTTAGTAATGGCCGCTGGCTGATTGACAACCTCCATTACTAAGGCGAGGCTTAATGTTAGCCGGTGCAGAGGCTACACTAACCCCCATTATTACCCCGGTACCCACCGCCACCAGGAGTACTGGGAAGAGCCGGGTACGAACCAGTACCCGACCATCTGTAGTGATGGGCAAACACCGGGGTGGCCGCAGGCTGGTAGTATTAGGCTGGGGAAGGCCAAAAACAGTGGCCCTTCCCACCCTTTTAATGCTGCCTGCTGCTGCTGTGTTGTATCTGGATGGTTATGAAAATTGGGGGGGACACCACATCGTTCTTTCCAATTATTTTTTATTTTTTAAACTGACGTGGGGTCCCCCCCATTTTTCATAACCAGCCAGATACAATAAAGCAGCAGCAGCCTAGCATCACCAGGGTAGGAAGGGCCACTGTTTTTGGCCTTTCCCCCTCCTGATAATACCAGCCTGCGGCCACCCCAGTGGCAGACCATCACTACAGATGGTCAGGTACTGGATCGTACCCGGCTCTTCCCAGCACCCCTGGTGGTGGTGGGTACCGGGGTAATAAAGGGGTTTAGTGTTAGCCTCTGCATCGGCTAACACAAAGCCCCGCCTTAGCAATGGATGCTGTCAATCAGCCGGCGGCCATTACTAAGGCGGTAGTAATATAGTTTAAAAAAAAACACAAAGACATAGAAAAAGTATTTTATTGAAATAAAAAAAAAACCCACACAACCCTCTTTAACCATTTTATTGATAATAAAAAAAAAGCTGTCATCGAAGTAGTCCTGGAATCCGACGTAGTCCAACGACCGAACCTGTAAGAAAACACACAAAAAATGATTAGTAACACGTGTGTTAGGCTTAGATACAGGGCCCATGTGTGATACTGTCTGTGGGACCCTGTATCTAAGCCTACCACAACGTAGGCTTAGATACAGGGTCCAGCAGACAGTAATCTTATACAGTATAAGATTACTGTGTGCTGGGGCCCTGTATCTAAACCTACAGTGTGGTAGGCTTATATACAGGGCCCATCAGACAGGATCACACATGGGCCATGTATCTAAGCCTACAGTGTGGTAGGCTTATATACAGGGCCCATCAGACAGGATCACACATGGGCCATGTATCTAAGCCTACCATATGATTGGCTTAGATACAGGGCCCAGCAGACAGGATCACGCATGGGCCATGTATCTAAGCCTACAGTGTGGTAGGCTTATATACAGGGCCCATCAGACAGGATCACACATGGGCCATGTATCTAAGCCTACCATGTGATTGGCTTAGATACAGGGCCCAGCAGACAGGATCACACAATCTGTGATCCTGTCTCATGGGCCCCCTAAGCCTGCTACATCGTAGGCTTAGGGGTTGTGCAGTCCCTAAACATTGATGGCCTATCCTCGGGATAGGCCATCAATAGCTGATGTGTCTCCCGGGACCCGCAAATCAGCTGTTTTGAAGGGGCCGCAGCACTCGTACGAGAGCTGCGGCCCCTTCATTTCACTACTCGCCCACACTGTGAATCGCCGACATGGATTCACAGTGTGACCGGAATGAAGGGGAGTAGCTCTCGTACGAGTGCTGCGGCCCCTTCAAAACAGCCCTGGCTTCGAGCCCAGTCGCAATTGCGACCGCTGCGACCCCTATAGCTACGCCAGTGGGTACGTGGAGTACTATGGAATTTTTTTTTGTAAGACTGTCCTAAATTTCAGCAATATTTCATTGCTTGTTGTTATGGCACTGATGTATGAGCCGACGTGTATACAAAGTAAGCATGTTAGCTTTTAAAGCCTGTCCAGCACTAGAAGCCCGCTGTGGTTTGACAGCTGCCCCTTCTGTGAGGATTATGCCGCTGTCTCTTCTGTGAGGGTCCAACCGCTGCCTCTGCTGTGAGGGTCCCACTGCTGCCTCTGCTGTGAGGGTCCCACCGCTACTTCCACTGTGAGGGTACCACCACCTCCTATATAGGTCTGTCCAGAAAAAGAGGGGACAGAGTCTGATCCGGGGTTAGTAATTATTAGGGGATCCTATCTGGGGTCTATAAGTTTTTTGAGTGGTTTGACATGGGGTCTGTTATTATAAGAGGGTATTATCTGGGGTCAATAATTTTTAAGGGGTCTGATCTTAGGTCTGTAAGTATTAGGGGGTCTGATCTGGAGTCTGTAATTTTCAGGGGTTTGAACTGGGTCTGTACTTATCAAGGGGTTTGGATATGGAATCTGTAATTATAAGTGGGTCTTATCTTGAATCTGCAATTATTAGGGTGTATGATCTGGGGTCTAATTATTAGAAGGGTCTGATTTAAGGTCTGTAATGTTTAGGGTGTCTGTAAACAGGGAGAAGAGGACTGGTCTGGGATATATATACAGGGTGGGCCATTTATATGGATACACCTAAATAAAATGGGAATGGTTGGTGATATTAACTTCCTGTTTGTGGCACATTAGTATATGGGAGGGGGGAAACTTTTCAAGCTGGGTGTTGACCATTTTGAAGACGGCAATTTTGTATCCAACTTTAGTTTTTTCAATGGGAAGAGGGTCATGTGACACATCAAACTTATCGAGAATTTCACAAGAAAAACAATGGTGTGCTTGGTTTTAACGTTACTTTATTCTTTCATGAGTTATTTACAAGTTTCTGACCACTTATAAAATGTGTTCAAAGTGCTGCCCATTGTGTTGGATTGTCAATGCAACCCTCTTCTCCCACTCTTCACACACTGATAGCAACAACGCAGAAGAAATGCTAGCACAGGCTTCCAGTATCCGTAGTTTCAGTTGCTGCACATCTCGTATCTTCACAGCATAGACAATTGCCTTCAGATGACCCCAAAGATAAAAGTCTAAGGGGGTCAGATCGGGAGACCTAGGGGGCCATTCAACTGGCCCACGACGACCAATCCACGTTCCCTGAGTTTTTCCAGCAAGATGGTGCACCACCACATTATGGGTGTCAGGTCCGAGCATTCCTAGATGAACAGTTTCCTGGAAAGTGGATTGGTCGTCGTGGGCCAGTTGAATGGCCCCCTAGGTCTCCCGATCTGACCCCCTTAGACTTTTATCTTTGGGGTCATCTGAAGGCAATTGTCTATGCTGTGACTATACGAGATGTGCAGCAACTGAAACTACGGATACTGGAAGCCTGTGCTAGCATTTCTTCTGCGGTGTTGCTATCAGTGTGTGAAGAGTGGGAGAAGAGGGTTGCATTGACAATCCAACACAATGGGCAGCACTTTGAACACATTTTATAAGTGGTCAGAGGGTTCTGGCCAGGTCAGATGTGTGGTCTGTATTAAATTAAAGGGCCTGCTAAAGGTGTCATATGTACTATTTGCGATTTAAATGCAGTTTGGGGCATGTCATAATAAATGGGTGGGGCATAAGCAAAGAATCTTGCCCGTGCACTACAAACGCTGCTTTTTATTTCCGCCTTCAGGTCAAAAATTATGACACACTGCTGGGTCTATCACACAACAGACACCAACAACTTACAAGGGGACCCATTAAAATGACTTATAATGGGGTCTGTCAGGGTTCCGTCAGCATGTTCTTCATTTTGATATAAAGAATAGCGTTGCCTATGACGGAATCTGCAATGAAACCCAGACAGCCTCTGACAGTAGCGTGAGCAGAGCGTTATAACTGATTGTTTCCTTAGGGGTACTCGGAGGGAACGTCTTGTCACTAGGGGTACTTAAAGGGGTTTTCCAGTTTTAAAAAAAAATATTTACTGATACATAATAAATGTCTATTAAACAAACTTTATAATATACTTACCTTTTAAAAGATCTTGATTTCTCCATCTTCTGTCACGTGATGCTGCCCCCATCGGAATTCAGGACTTCCGATGACGTCCCGTTTGTTTTTCGCTCTTCTGAACCTCCGGACTAAATCTTTTTCCGGTTTGTTCCCCGAACGGCGTGTCATCAGTGACGTCCCCTCAGTGTCCCAGTCGACGAGGCAACAAGCTTGCGCATGCGCTGTTCAAAGAATCTCTCTTTAAACCACGCATGCTCTGTACAAATCCATCCATTGCGCCTGTGCAGCCCTTCCATTGGGTTTTAAAGCTAACGAAAGGTACAGTGCATGCCCAGTATGAACAGATTCATGTAAATAAAGAGCAGGAGGACAATAGACCAGGTATAACCAGCTATAACAATCAGAAAAAGAAAAAAAGCTATTCAGGGAGGATTATTTTTCTCGGTAAACCCCTTTAAGATGAAAAGTTGGAGAGGCACTGATATAGACTATCTGTGTGCTTTAGTGCACCAATTCTGCTGCTCCACAATTCTCTTTTTCAAATCTCCCACTTCTGTTTCTGTATTTAGTTAAATCTCTTTTTACAGCAGGCACCTTTTTCAAGTAATAAGGTACCATAAAGCAAGGTACACTTCAACTGAATACAGAGAAAAAAGTGGAAAGTAGGTGAAATTAAACTATTTAAAAAATGGACCAAGAGGTCTTTCTGCAGAAGGAGTGGCATATATGAAATGGGTTGTCCTGTTTAACATTTTTAATACCCTATTAGGGAATTCTGAGTTACTAAAAAAAGGTCCACCTCTGGAACCCTCTTCAATTATCTAGAGCGAGCAGTGATTGCAAAAGTCATCTCTTGTCCTGAAAGACGGGGACATACGTGCATTGCACTGAAAGACCATTGATTTCAGTGCAATGATTCAATGTAATACTTCCTTTTTCCTGTTGTGGCGCTGCAGGGGAATTGAACAATTACCCCCAGGTTTCTCTGCAGATTGCAGTTATTCATGTTGGTTAAGCCTTCTAACAAAAATGTATTGTACAAAGCGGACAATGCTCTTAAAGGGACTCTGTCGATAATTACAGTGTGATTTGTTTTAAAAAATATTTATTATTTGTAAAGTTATGAGCATTTTTATAATTATTCTAATGTGGCTCTAATAGCCAAATAGGAGGTGACTCTTTCTTTTCAATCTGGGCGGTGTAATGTTTTCTGTATGATGCTGTCCAATCAGCCCTTCCCTGCCCAGCAACACAGTGTGATCATATAGTATACAGCTTTGATTCCCAACTATATATTCAACTGGCGATATCCCCGGTTGTGTCAGATTAGAATCTCCTCTTTCATATGCCACCAGAACCTAGGTGTTCTAGGTAGCCTACAGCCCGAGATATGGCTGTTTGTAGTGATCCCCCTTCCCTCTAGAATGTCTCATACTGTGTGAAGCAGCTTGATGCTGATAGGACAGCGTCAGAGGCTGCTCGATAGCTCCACCTCAGGAGAATCGCTGCTGTTACCTCCCACTTGTCTAATAAAGGCTCATTTACATATTTAGAAAAAAAGCTCATAATTTTACAAATAATAAATGTTTTTTAAAACAAAATCACAGTGTAGTTATCAGCAGCAAAGCGTCTATTAGATTAGTTAGGAGATAGGGAATTAATAAACTGGTGACGGAGTCTCTTTAAATGAAGTAGATTGCCGTTTTGCTGCTCCACATAGGTTCTATTTAAATTTATTTTAATGCAGCTGTAAGAGATTTTATTTAATACAAATGCCATCTTGATGGTTAAATATTCTTATGTATTTATTGTAAAATACAATGTAACTAGGTAAAAAAAGTGGTGAATAATGCTGAAAATAAAAGTCTTTTTGAATGTTATCAGTTTTACAAATACCTATTTGTTCGCTAAAAGTCATAAATACAGTGACTGACTAAGGGTATGGTCCCTCGGCGTTTTACAAGCTGATTTTTCCCATTGACACTTCAAGAAACACTTCACAAAACGCTTAAAGAGGCTCTGTCACCAGATTTTGCAACCCCTATCTGCTATTGCAGCAGATAGGCGCTGCAATGTAGATTACAGTAACGTTTTTATTTTTAAAAAACGAGCATTTTTGGCCAAGTTATGACCATTTTTGTAGTTATGCAAATGAGGCTTGCAAAAGTCCAAGTGGGTGTGTTTAAAAGTAAAAGTCCAAGTGGGTGTGTATTATGTGCGTACATCGGGGCGTTTTTAATACTTTCACTAGCTGGGCGCTCTGATGAGAAGTAACATCCTCTTCTCTTCAGAACGCCCAGCTTGTGACAGTGCAGATCTGTGACGTCACTCACAGGTCCTGCATCGTGACGGCCACATCGGCACCAGAGGCTACAGTTGATTCTGCAGCAGCATCAGCGTTTGCAGGTAAGTCGATCTTACCTGCAAACGCTGATGCTGCTGCAGAATCAACTGTAGCCTCTGCTGCCGATGTGGCCGTCACGATGCAGGACCTGTGAGTGACGTCACAGATCTGCACTGTCACAAGCTGGGCGTTCTGAAGAGAAGAGGATGTTACTTCTCTTCACAGCGCCCAGCTAGTAAAAGTATTAAAAACGCCCCGATGTACGCACCTAATACACGCCCACTTGGACTTTTACTTTTAAACACACCCACTTGGACTTTTGCAAGCCTCATTTGCATAATTACAAAAATGGTCATAACTTGGCCAAAAATGCTCGTTTTTTAAAAAGAAAAACGTTACTGTAATCTACATTGCAGCGCCTATCTGCTGCAATAGCAGATAGGGGTTGCAAAATCTGGTGACAGAGCCTCTTTAAAAAAAATTTTCAGAAATGCTTTGAAAATCAGCTCCAAAAACGCCTGGATTAAGAGGCTGTTTTCACTTTTAAATCAATCTCGTATGTTGTAGCCTAAACATATGCCGTATGAACCTACCCTAAGAGAGATATCCAGAAGCTCTAGAACACAGTCTTATGGATTATATAAGGGTCCGGAATACTGGTATGTGACAACATTCTTCCACAGGAATCTATAACAGTTGATGTTTTGTTGATGGAAATGAAAAACATTGTATTGGGCACTGCTCCAGAATTTCTTTCATCCATGGTTGCATAAGATAATGATGTATTTTTCTCTGACTTCCATATGAATGTCATCTTAGACACTAAAACAATTGTAAAACAATTATCTTCTAACTATACAAACAGTAAAGACGGAAAAGATACCACATCAAATTGGACACTGACTCTAGCACTTAGCACTAGGCCGGAGAGGCCTGTATGTTTTCATTATTACTGTAGTGGAATGGTAGGACACAGACATGGTATGCTGTAATTTAGTTTGATGACAAGAAGCAGGGGCGTTGTTAGGGTCTTAAAATATCAGGGGCACAAGCCCCGAGACATATATTTAGCCCCCTCCCCAAAAAAATAAAATACATTTTTACACATATATCGGAGATAGCATATGTCTAAGACTAAGGCTCCTATAGCTAGACCCCTGGATAGAATTGGATGCATTGTCTCAGCAGACAGTATCATACGTGATAGGCTTAGATACATGGACCCAGCAGACAGTATCACACATGATAGGCTTGGATACAGGGCCCCAGCAGACAGTATCACACATGATATGATTAGATACAGGGCCCCAGCAGACAGTATCACACATGATAGACTTAGATACATGGCGCCAGCAGACAGTATCACACATGATAGACTTAGGGCTCATTCAGACTAGCGTGATTCTCGTCCGTGTGCTGTGTGTTGAAACAACGCACAGCACACGGACCCATTAATTTCAATGCCACTATTCACAAATGCGTGAGTTTTCACATCAATTACACTGAAAAAAAAAAGTGCTTGCAAGTGCATGAAAAACAGATGCCAAACGCAAAGCACGTAAATCTGTCAGGCTCGTGTGAATGTAGCCTTAGATACAGGGCCCCAGCAGTAAGTATCCTTGCACTAACCCTCATGGGCAAATTTGGCATTTCTGGGGCTCTAAGCAAAGACACCTGTAGAGCGTTCCCCACACAATGCCCCCTGTATACAGAGTCACAACCCCCCTGTATGGTTCCCCACACAGTCCCCCTGCCATACATCCCTACATCCCCACATGTAGACAGTGCCATGCAATCCCCTGTAGGTAGTCCCACATACCCTCCTTGTCTCAGCGGACAGTATCATACATGATAGGCTTATATACATGGCCCCAGCAGAGAGTATCAAACATGATAGGCTTAGATACATGGTCCAGCAGACAGTATTACACATGATAAACTTAGATACTGTGCCCCAGCAGTCAGTATGACACATGATAGACTTAGATTCATGGCCCCAGCAGACAGTATCACACATGATAGGCTTAGATACATGGCCCAGCAGACAGTATCATACATGATAGACTTAGATCAGGGCCCCAGCAGTAAGTATCCTTGTACTAACATATGTTCACCCCACAAAAAAATTGTGTGTGCATGAATGTATGTATATATATATATATATATATATATATATATATATATATATAAAACGCCACATCTATAGCACTACGACCCTATAGCTATGGATAGGATTAGATACAGTGGCCCAGCAGACAGTATCACACATGATAGGATTAGATATAGAGCCCAGTTCGCTGACATTGCGGCTCCAGTGCTGGACCCAGGAAGGTAAGTATAAGGATTGTTTTGCTTTCTTATGTGTTACTATTTTTTTGGGTGTATTTGTGTTTTTTTACAGGTTCGGTTGTTGGACTATGTCGGATTCGAGGTCTACTTAGATTCTGGCTTTTTTATTCCCAATAAAATGGTTAATGAGGGTTGTGTGGGGGTTTTCTATTTCAATAAAATATTTTTTCTATGTCCTTGTATTTTTGTAAACTTTATTACTAGTGCCTTATTAATAGCTGCTGGCTGATTGACAGCGTCCATTACTAAGGTGGGGCTTAATGTTAGCTGGTGAAAAGACAAACACTAACCCCCACTCACTACAGATGGTCGGGTACTGGATGGTACCCGACTCTTCCAGGCACCCCTGGTGGCGGTGGGTACCGGGGTAATAATGGGGGTTAGTGTTAGCCTCTGCACTGGCTAACACTAAGCCCCGCCTTAATAATGGATGCTGTCAATCAGCCAGCGGCCAATACTAAGGCAGTATTAATAAAGTTTAAAAGAAAATACAAACACATAGAAAAAATATATTTTATTGAAATAAAAACCGCCCACACAAGCCTCGTTAACCATTTTATTGCAAATAAAAAAAGCCGTCATCGAAGTAGTCCTCAAATCCGACGTAGTCCAATGACCAAACCGGTAAAAAAACACTAACACAAAAAAAAACATTAGTAACACATGTGGTAGGCTTAGATACAGGGCCCATGTGTGATACTGTCTGTTGGACCCTGTATCTAAGCCTACTACGTGTTATAAATTATAAATATTAGTAGTAACATTTGATTTTCATTTGAACCATCCATTTTTTTATGGCTATATTCCCCTTTTCTTCTTTTTTTGTCTATTTTGATCCTTCGGATCATTTAAATAAAGTCTATTTCTACTACATACACTCACTTAGTTTGGGATAAGTAGTTTGCACCACATTCGCACGCTCTATACATATATAGATATGGAATGAGATATTACCATAACTAATTATTTAATTTAACTTGAGGTCTATGCCTAATGATACAGGCGATTTTTCCCATTTGATGGTTTACATTCTCTCTATATATGTTGTGCCTTTCTGTTGCAGATGCACATACATATACTCTGACATCATTACATCTTATATCTAGCATACCATCGCGAATTGGGACTAAGTCCCTGGGCATGCGCAATGTGTCTTGCTTTGCAATAGCCTAAGTGTCCTTGCGTTTATGTACTTAAACGCTGGACACCTCCTATATCTATATACTACATTCAAACACCATTAGTGATATACAATCATTCCGAGACTAAGTTTTTGCGCGGAAACCGCGCCGCAAAACTCGTCGAAAACGGCCCGAAAATGCCTCCCATTGATTTCAATGGGAGGCGGAGACGTCTTTTTCCTGCGAGCGGTAAAACCGGCTCGCGGGAGAAAGAAGGGACATGTCCTATCTTCGGGCGTTTACGCAAAGATAGCGTATTTCGCTGCGTTTTATGCCCGCAGTGCTCAATGGCCGTGGGCGAAAAATGCCGCGAAAAACGCCGCGAAAATCGGCGTACAGGGAGAGGAAAATCTGCCTCAAACTTCCAAACGGAATTTTGAGGCAGAAATTCCGCCTGAAAAAAACTCAGTGTGAACATAGCCTAACATGCACAGTTGTGTGGAAATCAAACTCCGGATGTGTGCCCTACAGTCTGCGGCTTATAGTATTTTTAGAATGCACTGCAGACATGGGTTGTTGTAAGCCAATCGGCAGATCTTAAAGAGGCTCTGTCACCAGATTCTCAAACCCCTATCTCGTATTGCAGCAGATCGCGCTGCAATGTAGATAACAGTAACGTTTTGTTTTTTTCAAAAACTAGCATTTTTGGCCAAGTTATGACCATTTTTATATTTATGCAAATGAGCCTTTCTTAAGTACAACTGGGCGTGTTTAAAGTTAAGTACAAGTGGGCGTGTATTGTGTGTGTACATCTGCTCGTTTTTACTTGTTTTACTAGCTGGGCGTTGTGAATGGAAGTGTATGATGCTGACGAATCAGCATCATCCACTTCTCTTCGTTAACAGCCAGCTTCTGGCAGTGAACAGACACACAGCGTGTTCTCGAGAGATCACGCTGTGACGTCACTTCCTGCCCCAGGTCCTGCATCGTGTCGGACGAGCGAGGACACATCGGCACCAGGCGACAGAGGCTACATCGACTTACCTGCAAACGCCGATGCTGCTGCAGAATCAACTGTAGCCTCTGTCGCCTGGTGCCGATGTGTCCTCGCTCGTCCGACACGATGCAGGACTTGGGGCAGGAAGTGACGTCACAGCGTGAGCTCTCGAGAACACGCTGTGTCTGCACTGCCAGAAGCTGGGTGTTAACGAAGAGAAGTGGCTGATACTTCTATTCATAACGCCCAGCTAGTAAAACAAGTAAAAACGCCCAGATGTACACACACAATACACACCCACTTGTACTTAACTTTAAACACGCCCAGTTGTACTTAAGAAAGGCTCATTTGCATAAATATAAAAATGCTTATAACTTGGCCAAAAATGCTTGTTTTTGAAAAAAGAAAACACGTTACTGTTATCTACATTGCAGCGCCCATCTGCTGCAATACGAGATAGGGGTTTGAAAATCTGGTGACAGAGCCTCTTTAACAAGCTCCCACTTGTAAAAGGTGCATTTCCGGCTATAACATTATACTGGGGAATTGCTAGTTATGCAATTTCCTAACAATCGTTTAAGCGGCTTTAAATCAGAGCTTTGATAAATAATGTTCCATTCAGCTATATTTATGGTCTTCTTCATCAGTGTATGGTAGGTAAATCTATAGCACTTCAGTCCTAAAGCCAGGAATCCAGAGGGAAGTGCTGCTTATTCTAATATTTGTTGTATGTTACTAAGAAATTGAAGACAGAAGGCAAATAAACCATGAAAATGTAAAACCTAATGAAACTCCTCTGTATGGTGCACTGGGGTACATTCCTGAGCGCTTTATTACCCATGTCACATTCACTTTTGAGACAATGCTTTTGCATTTTTTTTGTTTGCCAGGACACAGATTCTTTACCTTAACTCCAGTTCTCTTGAGCTCTGGGCCGCTGGTGTAAGGGTCATTTATGACATTATCTAAGCGGATTCCCATTAGAGAAAATGTCAGACATTCCTTATAAACCAGCAAGATTTGGTGTTGTGTAATATGATTTGTGCGCTGTTGCCAAAACTACACAGATTATTGGAGCAAAGGGAAATGGACAGAATATTTATCTGTCAGGAAATGAAGATGCAGTTATGCCCTTTTACTTAGTAGGTTTTACAAGAGCTCTGCTCGGTAATCGTTCAACCGGCTCTGCATTACTTATAACACTGTAGATAGTTCTGACCCCATAGAGTATATTGTTCTGTCATAGTTAAATATAAATCTCTATGCTCGTCCGAACATGCTGAGAGTTGTAGTTCAGGAGTAGCTGAAGACAAAGCTTTTATTAGATAGGTACTAGCAAACTTCTAAATGGTGATGCTGAGGGAACACCACACACTTCTTGTATCTTATGCCAGTGACTCAATATATTGTTGCTTCAAAGTTTTAGCAAGACGGCATCAGGCATATACGTTTTAATGGGGCCCTGCTTTAAAGGGAATGTGTCGCTAGACTTTTTTTTTTTTTTTTTTAGTTAAACAGTTAGTATATACATGATACACATTGTTCTAATTTTTTTAATTTCTTCACAAGTCAGGAAATATTATAAATTAGATTCTTATTTATAACATTTCCATGTGTTGGTCACTAGAGGGAGCAATTCCCAAAATTGCAGCATTGGCATGTGGTAAAGCAACCTCATTGCTTTATGCTGCAAAATTGGAGAAGACACACTCGCTCTAGTGTGCTCAAACAATCCCCCTCCTTTATCCTGGCTAGTGGCAGGAGAAAGGAGGGGGTTGAATGTTCAAACCCCCTACACTGTGTGTCGCCATTTTTTGAGCGAATGCACAGTGTAGTAGGCTTAGATACAGTGGTAATCACACAGTATGACACGATCATACACAAACATAACTTACCTGCTCCTGCCGCCGTTGCTGCCGCCGCTGCCGCCGCTGCCGCCGCTCCCTCCACTCCCTCCGCTCCCTCTGCTCCTAGTCCTTGCTTCTGAACATATGGACGGAAGCCGCAACCGGAAGTAGTCAACTTACTGTCCGGCCGCAGCTTCCGGTCCACATGAAAATGGCGCCGGATGTCGCTTGGCCGAACACCTTCCTTTTGGACTGTGTGGGAGCAGCGCATGCTATAGTGAATGGAACGGCTCCCGTTCGCATTCACTATGGGGATGTATGTGCCGTATTCCATCTTTGTATGTGTCGTTAATCGACGCATACAGAGATGAAAAAAAATGGCAGCCCCCATAGTGAAGTAAAAGAAAGAAAAAAGAAAAAAGTACAACACAAAAACACAAATAAATAAAAATAATTTTAATAACATACTAAAAGCAAAAACATATAAAAAATTTTTTTTTCCGTGACACCTTCCCTTTAATATGATCAACCTTAACAGTCATTGGGGGGGAATATTTCAACCTTTATACACCAGTTTTCTAGCATAGAAAAGTAAAAAATGGGCCTCAAAGGGGGCGGACCGTGGAGGCCTGACAAATTTATTATAATTTACGCCAGAAAACTGGCATAAATTATTGTAGAAATTTACACCAAGTGTGTAGATTTCCCTCTGTGGTGCATAGCGGGGTATAGGCCTGTGCCAAGCCTTGTACCTTGCCCCCCTCTCAATCAGACTACCCCCCCAGCCCCCCGCCTCCGACAATTAAATAATACTTTTAAAAAATGAATACTCACCTCACCGCTTTTCTCCTTTCTCTGGGTCTCCTAAGGCTCACTCAGCATGCTGTGACTCAAACAAGATCCTGACGCCAGGCAGCACCGGGATATTGTAAGTGACGCAACACTGATTATGTTGAGTGCTGCCTCGCATTTAAGGCGCTGACGCTCCTCGGCATCAGGATATTGTATGAGCCGCAGCATGCTGAGGAAGCCTGAGGGTTTCTGGAGGGGAGAAGAGGAGCACTGAAGTGAGTTAACATTTTTTTTATTTTATAGTATGTTCAATTAGAAGGAGGGAACGGATGGTGCACGGCAGTCGTGTTGCTTTACAATTGTAGTACACGCTCGGCCAAAAGATGCAGCACATTTATTAAGAGACCTTCGCCTCTTAATAAATGTGTCGTATCTTACTCCAACTTTCTTTATATTAAGACTGGCGTATAAAATGCCAGTCTTAACAAATTCCCCCCATTAAGCTCAGGAATTTAAAGTTTGCAAATATTAGTATTGCTCACAAAGTATAGAATACTTGGGGACTTTTAGAATATTGCATAAGTTGTGACTTAAAGAGGAACTGACATGTAAAACCAGCTGGATGGCTACCAGCGCTGGTTTTCTTTTCTTTTTGAGCCACCAGCGTTCCCCTGCAATCGGTCCTGTTAGTTTCCATGACCTGTACGAGTAAATTGTCAAGTGGGTGTTCCATAGCGCTTAGTGTCTATGGTTGAGATTGACACTGAGCTCTGGGAACCACCCACTTGACAGTCTGCATGTACAGGTCACGGAAATTTACGGTTCCAATTTCAGGGATACGTGGCCAGCTAGAGAGAAAAGAAAGCCAGCGCTACACTCGCTGCAGCGGCTGGTAGGCTATCCAGCTGTTTTTAGATGTCTCTCACAGACATCGCCTATATTTACAGCTGCCTGCATGCCCCTTTATTACAAGTTGTAAGGCTGTGCTGCAATTACTCACTGTCTGTTACTGAGACACAGCTCTGCTGTTCTGCTGCTGTACTGTGCACTTGTAACCCAGCAAAAGGATTGTATGGCATTGAGAAATGGGAGGTTGTGGCCGGCCACTAGAGGGCGCTGTGAGGTTAGTACATCGACAGTGTTTAGTGTGTGGAGTGATATACAAGAGGGGTCTAGTGAGGAAGTGTCTGGAGAGAGGTCTGAGAAGCGCTGGACAGGAAGAGACAGAGACTGGACTGAGAGAGCTGTAGCAAGTAAGGAAGACATTGTGACTCAGATAACTGTAAAAGATAAAGAGCATTCTGGCCAGCAGCAGAGCATAAGTAATGTGAAGTATCAGACACGCATTTACTGGAGTTCCAAGTTAAGGAGATCCGGCCGAGTTAAGAAGAGAGTGTTTAGAGCAAGAAGCTGAAGACGCCATTTTGAGCATAAGGTAACATAGAGCCATTAACTGCCGGATCATCAGAGAGTGCATTGTATTACATTGCCGGACCTCAAAGATCACATTACACTAAACCTGGAAGCTAAGAGACTTTATTATCCTAAGGCACCGGATAAAGAAAACATATTTTAATCATTACGGATTATAAGAGACTGTGTTATATTGAAGTGCCGGATAAAAGCAGAGACTGTATTGTTTACCGAGCCCCAGTTATATTTTGCCTAGAGCTCAAGTTTTTGACTGTTGTCATATTTTCTGCATGTTCAGTAAAGACAAAACGAATATAATCCCGGTGTCAGTAATTATTGTCCTTAAAGTCATATTACAACTTGGCGTAGTCGGCAGGATGGATGCAGATACAATGGACGAGACAACATTATCATCCAGTGTGACCCATCCAATGATACCGGTGGGAGCCCTCTTAAATCATTTGCCAAAGTTTAATGGATCTGATCTATTGTTGGAAGATTGGAGTGAACGGCTGGAAGGAGCGGCACGGCTCTGTAATGTCGCTCCACATTTAAAAGTAGAATTGGCGCTAAGTACCTTAGAAGGAGAAGCTAGGAAAACCGTTTTGTTACAGCCAGCACGACACCGACAAACCTTCGAACAAATTCGGCAGCTATTAGATGATGTGTATGGGGATACGTCCTCTGAGGGCATGATAAGGAAGCGATTCTTTGCCCGCCAGCAGAAAGAAGAAGAGACACTGGCGCAGTTTGCAAATGGATTACAGGAAATAATGGCAATGTTGCAACGTAAAGAAGAACAATCAGCCGGGTCCTTTACCAATGTACACGTAGTATTGCGGGATCAGTTTGTAATAGGTCTCAAGAATCCACCGTTAAGGAGAACTCTGAAGGAAAAGTTAAAGAAAGAACCAGATATGACGATTCATCAATTATTGACGGAAGCTATCGCATTGGAAAAAGAGGAATCGGCCAGCACTGATACGGTGGTCAGGCAAGCAGAAATTGTAACCAAGAAGAACCCCGACATGGAGGCAAGGATGGAGTCATTGGAAGGTGCCATGAGAGAGTTGAAAGCCGCTATTACTAATAAGCCTGACCCTGGAACTCCAGTTCGATACTCACAAGAGAGACAGTCGTTTGCAGATAGGAGGAAGCAAGGTAGGAATGCTCCAGACCCTACCATCTGCTATAATTGTGGCCGAGCAGGACACATTGCTAGAAATTGCATGCGTTCTCACTATCAGAGCAATCGCAGGAATTTAAACTAGAACGACCTGTAGTTGAGGGGCAAACTACAGGGGAGTCTACGGATACATGCCCTGCGTTAGATGCTACAGATATAGTGGGGGAATGTCCCGTCGTCGTAGCAAAATTCAATGGCGTTGAGTTGTCATGTTTAATCGATACTGGATCTCAAGTGACCACTATGGATAAAGTTGTGTTTGAAACTTATTTCCCTTCCTTGTTATGTGAGAAGAGTGACACTTGGATAAGACTCAAGGCAGCTAATAGTTTACCTATCCCTATCCTGGGAGTTATACAAATGGACATTTCAATATGGAATCGTGATTTGAACAAAAAGGGGGTTATCATAGTAGAAAAAGCTATGGACTCTGAAATTCCCGTGATTCTAGGAATGAATATACTGCGGGACTTAGATGGAGTAATGTCACAAGAGCTGGGCCCAAAATACTGGAAACAAATACCCACTCAACGACCTTCTCAAATGGCTTTACAGCGCACTTTAAAACATTGTCGCATTAATGGAGAACTGTTAAATTGGCCTGGAAGGGTAGGACTGGTTAAGATACCAGCCTCTCGAAGTATACAAGTACCAGCAGGCCATGAAATGTTGTTACCCTTGCCAGTGGGTACTAATAAAGTGTTAAAGGGCACCACTGTGTTAATTGAATCAGCTCTGCAGAAAGAAGGAGTAGCCGTGGCCCGGTCGATATGCAAGGTACAGGCTGGACAAGTATTATTACGAGTGGTTAATATCACGAAACAAAATGTAACCTTATTTCCCCGGGAACTAGTAGCTGAAGTGTTTCCGGTGAGGGAGGAACAAGTGGAAAGCCGTTCAGATTGGCAAGTGAGTTATCCTTGTGAAAGTGTAGCTGTGGTTACAGTGTGTCGAGCCACCACTCAAGCTAATGACACCATTGGGAGGCGATTACTGGAGCAAATACCTTTAGAAGGAACGGATTTGACTACCAGACAAATAGATGAAGTGGCGGGAGTGTTAGGAGAGCACTCCAAGGCTTTTTCCAAGAATGAAGCAGACTTTGGGTTGACAACAACTTTAGAACATGAAATACATACGGGAAATGCTCACCCGGTACGAGAACGATACCGTACCATTCCGCCCGCTTTTTATCAAGAAGCCAAAGTGTTGCTAAAACGCATGCTAGACAGTCATGTTATCCGACCCAGTAAAAGTCCATGGGCTTCTCCCATAGTATTAGTAAAGAAGAAAGATGGAAGCTTGCGGTTCTGTGTAGATTACCGGCGATTGAATGCCTGCACCGTCAGAGATGCATACCCTTTACCACGAATAGAAGACTCTTTGCTGGCTTTGGGTAAGGCCAAATACTTCTCTACCCTGGATTTGGCCAGTGGGTACTGGCAAGTACCAGTTGCAGAAGAAGATCGAGAAAAGACTGCATTCATCACCCCTATGGGGTTATACGAATTTTTGAGAATGCCGTTCGGTCTAACCAATGCACCAGCTACATTTCAGCGCTTGATGGAAGTTTGTTTGGGAGATTTAAACTTTGAATGTTTGCTCATCTACCTAGATGACATCATTATCTTCTCAGCCACTTTCACCGAACATTTGGAAAGATTGAAAGTGGTACTTACGCGTATCGAAGAACATGGTCTAAAACTAAAACCGGGCAAATGTCACTTGTTTAAAGAAAGAATTGAGTACCTGGGAAACGTGGTTGCTAGAGACGGTGTACAACCAATGGATGCCAAAGTACGAGCCGTGCAACAATGGCCGGTACCAAAGACAGTAACAGAGCTTAGAAGTTTCCTAGGACTGATTGGATATTACAGACGGTTCATACAGAATTTTGCTAAGGTGGCTGCTCCCCTATATGTGTTACTGAATGGAACCAAATCGGGAGTCGATCATAAGAGAAGTATCACTTGGGGAATAGAGGCTGAACAAGCCTTCCAAGGGTTAAAAAGACGACTAACTGGTGCTCCTGTCTTGGCGTATGCAGATTACTCTCTACCATTTGTTTTGTGTACTGATGGAAGTTTAAAAGGATTAGGAGCTGTTCTTTCTCAAGTGCAGAATGGACGGGAACGTGTCATTGCTTATGCCAGTCGGACGCTGAGAGATGGGGAAAAGAATCCGGACAACTATAGCTCATTCCGGTTGGAACTTTTGGCAGTTGTATGGGCGGTTACCGAGCGATTTGCAGATATCTTGCTGGGCGCAGAGTGTGTGTTATGGACTGACAATAATCCATTGGTTCATTTAGACTCGGCCAAATTGGGTGCTATGGAGCAACGTTGGCGAGCACGACTTAGCAAATTTAAATTTACTGTGAAGTACCGCCCAGGACGAGCTAATGGGAATGCAGATGCCCTGTCCCGTAATCCAGTAGATTTGCCTGAAGGACTGACTGAAGAGGAGTTAGAGGAAACAGAGACTCCTAATTTCCTTGCCAATGAAGTACATGATCAGATGCCAGGTGAGAATATTCAAAGTGCTCCGGTGCATACTGGGGAGCCCATAAGAGAAACCATCGATCAATGGACTGCTGAAGAATGGAAGAAACAGCAGTTGCAAGATATTCAAATTCGGACTGTAAGAAGATGGGTGCTAGAGAGATATCGACCCAATCAACGAGAGCGATTGCGATTGTCTGGAGTGGGACAGAGAATATATCGCCAACGAGATAGATTGGCAGCAAAACAAGGGATATTGTACCGCCGAGTATTCCTACCGACCATGGAAGGACCCGTCTGGCAAGCTGTGTTGCCGGAGCGAGAGTTAGAAAGTACGGTTAAGTGGATGCATGAGAAAAAGGGGCATTATGGTCCTGAAAAGACTTTCCGTTGGTTGCAACAATTCTACTATCATCCTTTGCTGTTTGCAGTGGCACAGAAAGTGTGTCAGAACTGTAGAAATTGCACCCTGGCCAGAGCGGCTGAACAACAAGCTCCGGTGGGGCATATACAGACGCATTATCCATTACAGTTGGTCATGATGGACTATTTGACAGTAGATGAGTCTTTACAAGGGTACAGATATTTATTGGTTGTGATAGACCACTTCACCAAATTCACAGTGGCTGTACCTACCAGAGATCAAACGGCTGAATCTGCGGCACAGGGATTGTGGACTCATTTCATCTTACCCTATGGATGTCCTTCACAGCTTCACTCTGATCAAGGAGCTTGTTTTGAGGGGCGAGTAATAGAAGAATTATGCAGATTGTACCAGATTAAAAAGACCCGCACGACCCCGTATCACCCTCAAGGGAACGGGGCCTGTGAAAGGATGAATCGGACCATATTGCAGTTGTTGCGAACACTGGAGAAACAAAAAAAAGAGAGATGGCCTGACTACATTGCAGAATTAATCTGGATCTATAATAACACTGTACATGCCACTACTGGATATTCTCCTTTTCTGTTAATGTTCGGAAGAAATGGACGATGTCCCCTAAATTTAATGATGCCTATCCCGGAAGAACAAGAAGAGTGGATTCCGCAGACCTGGATGTGGGGTCATCGACGCAAGGTACAAGAAATGTATAATTTAGTGGCGCAGAGACTGGGGCCTCATGATCTTACAGTAAATCAGAAATTGAAGGAACTACCTTTGCAAGTGGGTGATAGAGTAATCGTGCGAAACCAGGGTGCAAAAAGAGCAGGAAAGCTGCAATGGAAGTGGGAAACCTTGGCGTATGAGGTGGTGCGTCAGCCCAATCCCTATATTCCTGTATTTGTGATCAAGCCGGAGGGTAGTAGTGGCCCTTTGAAAACCGTACACAGAAATATGCTGAGACACTGCACATTTATAAGTCGTGAACCAGAAGCAAACACTAGAGATCCTCCTGTTGCAACACCCGTTCCCATAGATGAAGGTTGGTGGAGTCCGCCGGTTCAAGTACCAGAGAGACAAGAAAGTACCAGTGAAGTACAAGAAGAGAATGTTACTCCTGTGGAAGAAGAGTTGTCACAGGTACGTCATTCTCAGCGATCCAATTTTGGAAGACTTCCTTCTAGGTTTGAAGGATTTGTGACGCCACAGCAAGTTGCCGGGACGGCAACTGATAAACCTGGGGGAAAAGATGTAACCCAGCAAAAGGATTGTATGGCATTGAGAAATGGGAGGTTGTGGCCGGCCACTAGAGGGCGCTGTGAGGTTAGTACATCGACAGTGTTTAGTGTGTGGAGTGATATACAAGAGGGGTCTAGTGAGGAAGTGTCTGGAGAGAGGTCTGAGAAGCGCTGGACAGGAAGAGACAGAGACTGGACTGAGAGAGCTGTAGCAAGTAAGGAAGACATTGTGACTCAGATAACTGTAAAAGATAAAGAGCATTCTGGCCAGCAGCAGAGCATAAGTAATGTGAAGTATCAGACACGCATTTACTGGAGTTCCAAGTTAAGGAGATCCGGCCGAGTTAAGAAGAGAGTGTTTAGAGCAAGAAGCTGAAGACGCCATTTTGAGCATAAGGTAACATAGAGCCATTAACTGCCGGATCATCAGAGAGTGCATTGTATTACATTGCCGGACCTCAAAGATCACATTACACTAAACCTGGAAGCTAAGAGACTTTATTATCCTAAGGCACCGGATAAAGAAAACATATTTTAATCATTACGGATTATAAGAGACTGTGTTATATTGAAGTGCCGGATAAAAGCAGAGACTGTATTGTTTACCGAGCCCCAGTTATATTTTGCCTAGAGCTCAAGTTTTTGACTGTTGTCATATTTTCTGCATGTTCAGTAAAGACAAAACGAATATAATCCCGGTGTCAGTAATTATTGTCCTTAAAGTCATATTACACACTATCCGCTGCCCAGCATGTCCCTCCAGAGACAGAAAGTGAGAGAGGAGATAACCATGTGTTAGGTGTATGAAAGTCACACAAGCAGGAAATAAACACCAGGAGCAAGGTCATGTGACTGCATGTAAGACTGGCTTACAGAAGCATTTTCAGGTACAGACAGCACCGTAGTAAGTGACTAATCTTACTTCAGTTAAACCATCTGCACACACCTTTTAAAAACCAAAAACCACTTTAACAAAAAAAAAGGAAGATAAATGTAATGTTTTTTTTGTCTAAGATAATTGCAATTTATTTATTTTTGCTCTATAAGTTGCTTCTCGGATCAGAGCTTTAGACATGGTCAGGGGCCAAACTCTAATACATTTGTTCACATTTCCACCCTGCATACTCATGACGGGCTACTCTACTAAAGGATACATGTAGAGATAGTATTAAATTCATACAGTGCAGGCTACAGCAAAATTACAAATTCTTATACAGTTTAATGTATGACGTTTTGAACTTGAAATTGCTACTTTAAATTTTTTTTCTGGCTTGGTTCTAAAATATAATCCCCACCTTTGCATTATGAATAAATACAGGTTTAAAAGGTCCTCTTATATAAGAATGTTATTATTTATCTAATAATGGCCGATCCAAATTCCTTCATAAATTGCAATTCTGCATGGCGCAGAAGGTTTTGAAAAATATTATACCCTTCTTTAAAATGTTAATGTTCTTGTGCATTTCTCCCCTTGGATTGGGCACTGGGAGATTTTTGGGGTTTATTCTGGTATTTTTTCTTCTGTGTGATTGCTTTTGACTTTTTTTTTAATCTCCTTTGTGTGTTTTTTAGCTTTTTTTCATGATATTTTTATGTTTTATACGTTGTCTGAGTACATCGCTACTGAAAATGCGTGATATGCTTGTATTAGCTGGAAGACAGAAGGACTGCCCCCGAATAAGACGTCATTGATGACGTAGCAACAACGGAGTCGATGCTTCCAGCGCTACTGAGCATGCATTATGACCACAGCCAAGTCTAAGGACGCAGCGTCGTCCGAAACGCGTAGGCCTAAGAGGATACCCTCCCTCAACTTCCTATACACCCAGGACCTTACACCACTGGACTTCTTTTTAAAATCAACAATTAAACTTGGAAAATTGTTTTCCATTTTAACGCCTCAGTGCTGGATCCTACCTTCTTCCCTTGTTTCTACTCGATACTCCGTGTGCCGACACGAGGATCCGGGCGCTACCAACGACACACTGGAGTGTGTCAGGTGAGCTGGAGGATTTTTCTATTTTTCTATTGTGTCATGCATTATGTCCTTGCAGAAGTTGAGAGAGAGAAGGTTTGGCCCCCAAAACAAGAAGTCGTTCATGGTGTTGCGAGAACAAGGTCAATGCCATAAAGAACTTGCACGTCACGTCATTGCTTCGAGACAAATCGTGGCAGGCAAAGCACCACATGACTGGATTAGAAAGGAGGGCGAATGCGGCTGATTTAGAAAAGAGAGGTAATTAGAAGATGGATAATTATTAGGGTTTTAGCGAGGGGAAGAGGAGAAAAAAATTAATTGGAGAACCCCTTTAAAGGTTAAATCCAGCCAAAAATGAAAAATCAGTCATTACAAGATGTTTTTTTGCATTCTCAGGCAGGGTTCACACGACCTATTTTCAGGCGTAATGGAGGCATTTTACGCCTCGAATTATGCCTGAAAAGACGGCTCCAATACGTCGGTAAACATCTGCCCATTGCTTTCAATGGGTTTGCCGATGTACTGTGCCGATGACCTGTCATTTTACGCGTCGCTGTCAAAAGACGACGCGTAAAATTACAGCCTCGTCAAAAGAAGTGGAGGACACTTCTTGGTACATTTTTGGAGCCGTTTTCTCATAGGCTCTATTAAAAACAGCTCCAAAAACGGCCGAAAAAATCCTACGAAAACACTGCGAAAACGCCGCGAAAAACGCGAGTTGCTCAAAAAACTTCTGAAAATCAGGTGCTGTTTTCCCTTGAAAACAGCTCCGTATTTTCAGATGTTTTTGGCTCAGCGTGTGAACATACCCTCATAGTGTACATTGTAAAGGCTTTGTGATCCTGTATAGAGATGAGCGAACCGGGACAACCGAACCCGGTTTCGGTTCGAACTTCCGGAAAAGTTCAGTTCGCAGCGAATCCGAACTTCACCGGGTTCGGCCGAACCCGTTTTGACCGAACCCGGCTACATTTTGGTGCCTGCCACATGTTACATCTAAAATGGAGGATTTCACAAGATCACCTGACATCAGGCTACCCCATAATGCCTTGCAAACGGCTCTCCCAGCCAATCGGGAGGCAGCATAGGGGCGGGCTCAAGCCTGCAATAAAAGTCTATGCACGGAGCTCAGCGGCCATTTGACAGACAGGAGCTGTAGGGATAGCATCTCTGTGCTGTAAGGGAAAGCTTTAGGAATCTAAAAGGCAGGAATCCAGAAATCGAAGGGGCTCATCCACTACTCACTACTCAGCCAGTGTGTGAATACGCTTTTATAAGAGGCTCATCCCCCTTGCATCCAACTTGCCATAGAGGCAGCCTTTGTAGTAGTAGTAGTAGTAGTACTACAAGGCCCAGCATTCCCTGAGTGCACTGCGGCGTGGCTGATAGAAATTCTCATTCATTGCCATTTGGCAAGCCAGTGTCAGTGTGTGAATACGCTTTTAGAAGGGGCTCATCCCCGGCCGTTAACATAAATAACAATCCAACTTGCGATACAGGCAGCCTAGTAGTACTACAACGCCCAGCATTCCCTGAGTGCACCGCGGCATGGCTGATAGAAATTCTCATTCATTGCCATTTGCCAAGCCAGTGTCAGTGTGTGAATACGCTTTTAGAAGGGGCTCATCCCTGGCCGTTAACATAACAAACAATCCAACTTGCGATACAGGCAGCCTACTAGTACTACAAGGCCCAGCATTCCCTGAGTGCACTGCAGCGAGGCTGATTGAAATTCTCATTCATTGCCATTTGCCAAGCCAGTGTCAGTGTGTGAATACGCTTTTAGAAGGGGCTCATCCCTGGCCGTTAACAGGAATAACAATCCAACTTGCGATACAGGCAGCCTAGTAGTACTACAAGGCCCAGCATTCCCTGAGTGCACTGCAGCGAGGCTGATAGAAATTCTCATTCATTGCCATTTGCCAAGTCAGTGTCAGTGTGTGAATACGCTTCTAGAAGGGGCTCATCCCCGGCCGTTAACATAACAAACAATCCAACTTGCAATACAGGCAGCCTAGTAGTACTACAAGGCCCAGCATTCCCTGAGTGCACTGCAGCGAGGCTGATAGAAATTCTCATTCATTGCCATTTGCCAAGCCAGTGTCAGTGTGTGAATACGCTTTTAGAAGGGGCTCATCCCCGGCCCGTTAACATAACAAACAAATAACAATACAACTTGCAATACAGGCAGCCTTTGTAGTAGTGGTAGTAGTAGTACTACAAGGCCCAGCATTCCCTGAGTGCACTGCGACGTGGCTGATAGAAATTCTCATTCATTGCCATTTGCCAAGCCAGTGTCAGTGTGTGAATACGCTTTTAGAAGGGGCTCATCCCCGGCCGTTAACATAACAAACAATCCAACTTGCAATACAGGCAGCCTAGTAGTACTACAAGGCCCAGCATTCCCTGAGTGCACTGCAGCGAGGCTGATAGAAATTCTCATTCATTGCCATTTGCCAAGCCAGTGTCACTGTGTGAATACGCTTTTAGAAGGGGCTCATCCCCGGCCGTTAACATAAATAACAATCCAACTTGCAATACAGGCTGCCTAGTAGTACTACAACGCCCAGCATTCCATGAGTGCACCGTGGCGTGGCTGATAGAAATTCTCATTCATTGCCATTTGCCAAGCCAGTGTCAGTGTGTGAATACGCTTTTAGAAGGGGCTCATCCCAGGCCCGTTAACATAACAAACAAATAACAATACAACTTGCAATACAGGCAGCTTTTGTAGTAGTGGTAGTAGTAGTACTACAACGCCCAGCATTCCCTGAGTGCACCGCGGCGTGGCTGATAGAAATTCTCATTCATTGCCATTTGCCAAGCCAGTGTCAGTGTGTGAATACGCTTTTAGAAGGGGCTCATCCCAGGCCCGTTAACATAACAAACAAATAACAATACAACTTGCAATACAGGCAGCCTTTGTAGTAGTGGTAGTAGTAGTACTACAAGGCCCAGCATTCCCTGAGTGCACTGCGACGTGGCTGATAGAAATTCTCATTCATTGCCATTTGCCAAGCCAGTGTCAGTGTGTGAATACGCTTTTAGAAGGGGCTCATCCCCGGCCGTTAACATAACAAACAATCCAACTTGCAATACAGGCAGCCTAGTAGTACTACAAGGCCCAGCATTCCCTGAGTGCACTGCAGCGAGGCTGATAGAAATTCTCATTCATTGCCATTTGGCAAGCCAGTGTCAGTGTGTGAATACGCTTTTAGAAGGGGCTCATCCCTGGCCGTTAACATAACAAACAATCCAACTTGCGATACAGGCAGCCTACTAGTACTACAAGGCCCAGCATTCCCTGAGTGCACTGCAGCGAGGCTGATTGAAATTCTCATTCATTGCCATTTGCCAAGCCAGTGTCAGTGTGTGAATACGCTTTTAGAAGGGGCTCATCCCTGGCCGTTAACAGGAATAACAATCCAACTTGCGATACAGGCAGCCTAGTAGTACTACAAGGCCCAGCATTCCCTGAGTGCACTGCAGCGAGGCTGATAGAAATTCTCATTCATTGCCATTTGCCAAGCCAGTGTCAGTGTGTGAATACGCTTCTAGAAGGGGCTCATCCCCGGCCGTTAACATAACAAACAATCCAACTTGCAATACAGGCAGCCTAGTAGTACTACAAGGCCCAGCATTCCCTGAGTGCACTGCAGCGAGGCTGATAGAAATTCTCATTCATTGCCATTTGCCAAGCCAGTGTCAGTGTGTGAATACGCTTTTAGAAGGGGCTCATCCCTGGCCGTTAACATAACAAACAATCCAACTTGCAATACAGGCAGCCTAGTAGTACTACAAGGCCCAGCATTCCCTGAGTGCACTGCAGCGCGGCTGATAGAAATTCTCATTCATTGCCATTTGCCAAGCCAGTGTCAGTGTGTGAATATGCTTTTAGAAGGGGCTCATCCCCGGCCCGTTAACATAACAAACAAATAACAATACAACTTGCAATACAGGCAGCCTTTGTAGTAGTGGTAGTAGTAGTACTACAAGGCCCAGCATTCCCTGAGTGCACTGCGACGTGGCTGATAGAAATTCTCATTCATTGCCATTTGCCAAGCCAGTGTCAGTGTGTGAATACGCTTTTAGAAGGGGCTCATCCCCGGCCGTTAACATAACAAACAATCCAACTTGCAATACAGGCAGCCTAGTAGTACTACAAGGCCCAGCATTCCCTGAGTGCACTGCAGCGAGGCTGATAGAAATTCTCATTCATTGCCATTTGCCAAGCCAGTGTCAGTGTGTGAATACGCTTTTAGAAGGGGCTCATCCCTGGCCGTTAACATAACAAACAATCCAACTTGCAATACAGGCAGCCTAGTAGTACTACAAGGCCCAGCATTCCCTGAGTGCACTGCAGCGAGGCTGATAGAAATTCTCATTCATTGCCATTTGCCAAGCCAGTGTCAGTGTGTGAATACGCTTTTAGAAGGGGCTCATCCCCAGCCCGTTAACATAAATAACAATCCAACTTGCGATACAGGCAGCCTAGTAGTACTACATCGCCCAGCATTCCCTGAGTGCACCGCGGCGTGGCTGATAGAAATTCTCATTCATTGCCATTTGCCAAGCCAGTGTCAGTGTGTGAATACGCTTTTAGAAGGGGCTCATCCCCGGCCCGTTAACATAACAAACAAATAACAATACAACTTGCAATACAGGCAGCCTTTGTAGTAGTGGTAGTAGTAGTACTACAAGGCCCAGCATTCCCTGAGTGCACTGCGGCGTGGCTGATAGAAATTCTCATTCATTGCCATTTGCCAAGCCAGTGTCAGTGTGTGAATACGCTTTTAGAAGGGGCTCTGAAATGTCTGGGAAAAAAAAGGTTGTAAAAGGACGGGGTAGAGGAAAAAACACCCATGCCGTCTCCTCTTCCAGTCCAAATGTTGGATCTGTTGGTGCCAGACCCAGTACCAGCATTTGTAGCACAAGACATGTGCCCAGTTCCACTTGTAGCAGCTGCCATGACTTGTCCATCTCCTCCGGTGGGCGGGTTACTTTAGACAATACGGCCATTGTGGACTGGTTGGCTGGCTCGCGGTCATCTCAGCAGGAAGACTCTGACGATCTGGCTTCAAGCCAGGTTTCGTTGGATTCCAGATCCTCTACAGTTTCTTGGCACAGTGACAGTAGTAATATAGGTATTTCTAGCGTTTCCATTCCATCATCTATGTCTTCGCTCCCCCTTCCTAGCGGGAATCCATCTTTCCTGAGAGTCCTAAGAGACATCTCCTCGGGTGCGAAGGAAGATACTGAACAACATAGTGATGATGATGATGATTTGTTTTCCGCGAGTCAGCCAACGGAGTGTGTTGCGGCGGTGGTGGAGGTGGAAGCGGTGACCGAGACGCATAGCTGCGGTAGTGGGGGTGTTGGTGGTGGTAGCCGTGGTGGCAGACGCAGTAATGAGGGGGGGCATGGAGCCCGCCATGATGTCACATCACATTCACAACACAGTGACAGAAGTGGCGGGGATGATGAGGAAGGCTATGATGATGATGTTGTTTTAGACAGGACGTGGGAACCAGGTGACGAGGTGATGACGGCGTCAGAGGAGGAGGGTAGTAGTGGCGGCACTGGACGTGATAAACAGCCAAGCCGAGGTAGGGGCAGAAGTCAATCTGCAAAACGTTGCAGCGGTAGAGTCGGCTCAGGAGCCGGTGACGGTGACACAGATGCTGGTGTAGGCTCCCGAAAAAAGCCTGCCAGACAAGGGGCAAGCTCGGGTGGATGTGGTGGTGGTGGTGGACGTGGTACTACCTCTTTTCGGTACTCTGCCGTGTGGCAATTTTTCTGTACCTTCCCGGAGGACGAAAACATGGCACAGTGCCGTATCTGCAAGCAGAAAGTAAGGCATGGGCAGGGCAGCAATGTAGGAACTACCGCTCTACGTAAACACATGGAGCGGCATCACAAGGCCATGTGGGACAATCGACATGCCCCACCATCATCATGTACATCTAATGAAGAACCCTCTTCCGCTGCTGCTGCTGCTCCGAGTCCCTGTCATCTAAGTAGTAGCCAGGCCTTATCCACCATGTCGTTGTTGTCATCATCATCATCACTGTCATCTAGTGCTCCTCCTACGTCCCGTCAGTTATCCATTACGGAATCGTTGTCCAATAAGCAACAATATATACCCAGTCATCCACTTGTCGTGCGGCTTAATTCACACCTGGCTAAGTTGTTGGTGGTGCAGTCGCTGCCGTACCACCTGGTCGACTCCGCCGGCTTCAAGCAATTGATGGCGTGCGCTCAGCCTAGGTGGCGAATACCTAGCCGACATTACTTCTCCAAAACAGCTGTCACTGCCTTGCACAAGCATGTGGAGGAAAAGGTGTGCCAGTCCTTGCAATTATCCGTGTGCAGCAGGGTACATGCCACCGTCGACACGTGGAGCAGCAACTATGGGCAGGGACAGTACATGTCTTTCACGGCCCACTGGGTCAAGATTTTGCAGTCCGATGCACCACCGCAGCAATGCCAGGCATTACCACCTCCACGCTTGTATGTTTCTAGTTCAACTCCGGACACCAGGCGCCTACCATCCTCCTCCTCCTACTCCTCCTCCTCCTCCTTGCCTTCCTCCTTGGAGGTCTTCCCGTCCCCGACAGGACACAGCGTATCTACCACTCCTCCTCCCTCCTCTTTTCATAGGTGCAAGGTGAAGCGCCACAACGCTGTCTTACACCTGCTGAGCCTGGGCAAGAAAAGCCACACAGGGCAGGAGCTGCTGCTGTGCATCAAGGAGGAAATCGCACGCTGGCTGTCTCCTCTGAAACTCACACTGGGCAATGTTGTCTCTGATAACGGCAAGAACGTTGTGGCTGCACTGCGTCTAGGTCACCTGACACACGCTCCTTGCATGGCACATGTGATCAATCTGGTCATAACACGCTTCTTAAAGTCATATGTTGGTTTGAAGGGTGTGCTGGCCATGTCCAGGAGGGTTTGCGTTCGCTTTAGACGTTCGTATGCATTTAAGCACGCCCTCCTGGACTTGCAGCGTCAAAACAATCTCCCAGAACACAGCCTGATTTGCGACGTTCCAACACGCTGGAATTCCACCCTGCACATGTTGGAGCGTCTGTACGAACAACGGAAAGCTGTGAATGATTTCCTGATGCAGCAGACGGGCAGCGTTTGGAGCCAGTGTAATTTCGAGCTCAGGCACTGGCAGCTGGTTAGAGACGCATGTCGCGTTTTGAGGCCCTTTGAAGAGGCCACACGATTTGTGAGCCGTGACGCTAGCGGAATGAACGATGTTATGCCGCTGATATTCATTAGGGAGCAAACGCTCACAGCGGTGATTCAGCAAAGGATGGAGGAAGGATCACATCTGGCTATGGATGTTGAGGAGGAGGAGGAGGATGAGGATGAGGAAACAGGACCTGAAGAGGAGCTGGATTTGGAGATGGAATCACAGGAAGGGATAGGGGACGAGGCAGCCGCACAAAATGACAGTGATGGTGGTGATGACGAGTCTGACGACGACCTTGATAATGGACAACCATGGCAGTATGGGGCGGAGATGGAACCAACCGGGCCCTCTGAAACGCTGGCCAGGATGGCGAGCTGTATGCTTCGTTACTTGCGCGCTGACTGTCGTATTGTTAGCATGAAGCAAAGAGATGAGTACTGGATAGCCACACTTTTAGACCCTCGGTATAAAGCCAGAATGGGGGAGTTTTTTGCGCCTTCCGAGAGGGAGGCAAAATTGGCTTATTATCGAGAGAAGCTATGCAGCCAGCTTGTCACGGCTTTCAAACGGCAAACACCTGCTGCAAGCATATCTGACCGGGGGGCCACTCTCCGCTCCCCACTGTCTCATCGTTCCACCGCCTCTGGCAGAGCTACCTCTGCAATAGGCGGCAGCCGCGGCAGCAGCGGCAGCAGCAGCAGCAGCCAATTCAGTTTGGAAAATATGATGACAATATTTTTACATCCAATACCCCGACCTGACACACATCGTAGTCACCAAAGGGATGTTCACCATCACCAGGTGCAGCACCTAAACAACCAGGTTCACTCGTACCTGGACTGTGCCCTTTCTCCGTCAGAAATGCTGATCCCAGACCCCATGGACTTCTGGGTCAGCAGATTGGATCATTGGCAAGAACTGGCCCAGTTTGCCATGGGTGTACTGTCTTGTCCACCCTCCAGTGTAGCGTCAGAGAGGGTATTCAGCGCGGCAGGGGGCTTCGTCACCCCTAAGCGAACAAGATTGTCCACCAACAGCTTGGAAAATCTCACGTTTCTGAAAATGAATCAAGCGTGGATCGGTGAGGATTTTAAAACCCCTGTGCCTGATGCCACTGATTAGATCTGACATTGCTGCTGCTGCTGCCGCTGCCGCCTGCTACTGCCGCCTGCTACTGCCGCCTGCTACTACGGGATTCTGTCCTGTCCACTCTTTTTTTAATGTGCCGTTGTTGGTGCTGCTACTACTTCTACCACCAATCCACCCCAGTGCCGTCTGCTACAAGCAGGCCTGCCCCACCACAGGGCTTTGTCCTGTGATTGTCCAGTCTCTTTTTTTAATGTGCTGCTACTACTACTACTACCACCCTTGCTGTCCGTTGGCTACCTCTACTACCACCAATACACCTCCACTGCCGTCTGCTACAAGCAGGCCTGAGGCCTGCCCCACCAGAGGGCTTTGTCCTGTGACTGTCCAGTCTCTTTTTTTAATGTGCTGCTACTACTACTACCACCCTTGCTGTCTGTGTTGGCTACCTCTACTACCACCAATACACCTCCACTGCCGCCCGTCTGCTACAAGCAGGCCTGCCCCACCACAGGGCTTTGTCCTGTGACTGTCGTCCAGTCTCTTTTTTTAATGTGCTGCTACTGCTACTACTACTACCACCCTTGCTGTCCGTTGGCTACCTCCGCTACCACCAATACACCTCCACTGCCGTCTGCTACAAGCAGGCCTGAGGCCTGCCCCACCAGAGGGCTTTGTCCTGTGACTGTCCAGTCTCTTTTTTTAATGTGCTGCTACTGCTACTACTACTACCACCCTTGCTGTCCGTTGGCTACCTCTACTACCACCAATATACCTCCACTGCCGTCTGCTACAAGCAGGCCTGAGGCCTGCCCCACCAGAGGGCTTTGTCCTGTGACTGTCCAGTCTCTTTTTTTAATGTGCTGCTACTACTACTACTACCACCCTTGCTGTCTGTGTTGGCTACCTCTACTACTACCAATACACCTCCACTGCCGCCCGTCTGCTACAAGCAGGCCTACCCCACCACAGGGCTTTGTCCTGTGACTGTCGTCCAGTCTCTTTTTTTAATGTGCTGCTACTGATACTACTACTACCACCCTTGCTGTCCGTTGGCTACCTCTACTACCACCAATACACCACCACTGCCGTCTGCTACAAGCAGGCCTGAGGCCTGCCCCACCAGAGGGCTTTGTCCTGTGACTGTCCAGTCTCTTTTTTTAATGTGCTGCTACTACTACTACCACCCTTGCTGTCTGTGTTGGCTACCTCTACTACCACCAATACACCTCCACTGCCGCCCGTCTGCTACAAGCAGGCCTACCCCACCACAGGGCTTTGTCCTGTGACTGTCGTCCAGTCTCTTTTTTTAATGTGCTGCTGCTACTACCAGTCTACCACCCTTGCTGTCTGTGTTGGCTAGTCTACCTCTACTACCACCAATACACCTCCACTGCCACCCGTCTGCTACAAGCAGGCCTGTCCCACCACAGGGCTTTGTCCTGTGACTGTCGTCCAGTCTCTTTTTTTAATGTGCTGCTGCTACTACCAGTCTACCACCCTTGCTGTCTGTGTTGGCTAGTCTACCTCTACTACCACCAATACACCTCCACTGCCACCCGTCTGCTACAAGCAGGCCTGCCCCACCACAGGGCTTTGTCCTGTGACTGTCGTCCAGTGTCTTTTAATGTGCTGCTACTACTCACCCTTGTCAATAAAAAGGGTCAATTTTTGGAGGGCTTGTCAAAAGCCATTGCTTGTTGCTTCAATGCTTTTACATCTATGTATGGAAGAACCCCGGCAGGCATCTGCCAATAAAAAGGGTCAATTTTTGGAGGGCTTGTGAAAAGCCATTGCTCGTTGCTTTTACATTCATGTATGGAAGAACCCCGGCAGGCATCTGCCAAAAAAAAGGGTAAATTTTTGGAGGGCTCGTGAAAAGCCATTGCTTGTTGCTTTTACATCCATGTATGGAAGAACCCCGGCAGGCATCTGCCAATAAAAAGGGTCAATTTTTGGAGGGCTTGTCAAAAGCCATTGCTTGTTGCTTTTACATCCATGTATGGTAGAACCCCGGCAGGCATCTGCCAATAAAAAGGGTCAATTTTTGGAGGGCTTGTCAAAAGCCATTGCTTGTTGCTTTTACATCCATGTATGGAAGAACCCCGGCAGGCATCTGCCAAAAAAAAGGGTCAATTTTTGGAGGGCTTGTGAAAAGCCATTGCTTGTTGCTTTTACATCCATGTATGGAAGAACCCCGGCAGGCATCTGCCAAAAAAAAGGGTCAATTTTTGGAGGGCTTGTGAAAAGCCATTGCTTGTTGCTTTTACATCCATGTATGGAAGAACCCCGGCAGGCATCTGCCAATAAAAAGGGTCAATTTTTGGAGGGCTTGTCAAAAGCCATTGCTTGTTGCTTTTACATCCATGTATGGAAGAACCCCGGCAGGCATCTGCCACCATAAAGGGTAAATTTTTTGAGGGCTTGTGAAAAGCCATTGCTTCTTCTTTTACCACCTTATATGTATGAACCCTGGCAGGCATCTGCCGCCAAAAATGGTTAATTTTTGTACCTTTTTTAACAATGCATTAAGCATACAACATGCACAAGTGCAGTGGTTTCTGTTAGTTATCACCGTGTCCCATCCGTTTTCCTATAGCCATACATGTTGGCGTAACTTTGACACTAACTTTGCCTTAAAGACAGCTCAAAAGTACTTGGATACACTCATGGGTGACCTAAGAGTGTTATACAGGGCTTCTAGGGCTTTTAAACAGTGTATAACACGATTTTTAGGGGCTTTCTTGTATTACAGGTTCGGTCAGAACTAGTTCGGTCCGAATCGAACTTTTTCATGAAATTCGGCGAACCTGCCGAACCGAACTTTTCATAAGTTCGCTCATCTCTAATCCTGTATTCATTATTACATTATGGTTTCTACAATGCAACAGTTTGTGACTTATGTCTCTATGACACATTTTTGTTCCCCCAAAACCAGTCAATATATCAGCCATATGTTAATTAAATGCCGCTACACGTGCCAGTTGGCAGATGCACATTGTCGTGTGACAGCTAAGCACCACCAAGGGGAGGAAAGGTTTTTAAAAATTGCTCTTGGTATTGAAGCCTTATGTGACTACCTACAATAAATAATAATAATTATTACGCTTCTATTCTACAATAATCAAGCCCAATTATCACTGGTATCCCCCAGTGGTTTATCATTGTAAGACTATGGAATAACTGGAGGTTACATTTACTCAAAACATATACAGTTCATATAAATGCATTAATGGAGAAACCTATAGTATATTTCTTTATGATGTGGTTACTTTTCATATTTAGTGTAACCTTTTGCATAATAAGCAGCAGAAGAAATGTGCTTCATCTGAGGATGGATTTACCAACTCTCCATGGGTTAGTCAAAAGAAATAAATCTCTTCACTTGGTCTCAGTAGAGTTTTTTTCACTTTAGAATCAGGATATATATATATATATATATATATATATATATATATATATATATATATATATATATATTTATATAGGTTTGACTCTTTGTGCTTTAGAGAATGTACTTGCATATATCATCAGTGACATCCAAACCCCCTGTTTAATGATAAAAGAGGAGTTTGTCTCCTGTAAGTCTAGAAGTGGAATTTATACCAGGGAAAGTTTTGCTCATAAACGGGCAAGATGGTGATACTTGGCCATAGACTGAATCTTTATACATTTCCCACAGTGTTGGAAATGGAAAAAGATCATCAACTAGGTAGCTTATTGCTTCCAATTTCTCACTGTGCATCTCCCCAGTTGACTGAAATAAGAATCAAATTTATATCTTCTGCCAAGAAAGAAAAAAAAAAAAGCCCCTTTTTGAGCAAAAGGGGATGCATGTAGCTGTAGATCTTGGATGCTCGAATTACAGTATGTAAATATCAGAAGAAAACATAACCTTGCGTGCATGCGGAGAAAAAACATTCCTTTTCGCCAGGAAAAGGTGATATGCTCATTCATCTTCTAGGCAAGTGTTTTAATGAGATCTTACGCATGTGTAGAAAGAATCTTATATGTCAGAAGATAGATGTGCTGCATATAAAGAAATATAATGCCCTGATGCTTCAAACTAGCATTAGCAGATCTCATAAAATGTTATCATCGAGACTCTGTGTGAATGAGCAGACATTCCGTATATGGAAAAGTAAATGACCAGATCTTATAAAATGCATCTTCCAGAACAGTGATATTTGACAAATGAGAAGCTATATTTATTGTTTTTTTTTCTCCCTTTCTATTGAGTTAAACGGTTCAAAACTCAACAGTGTCAGCGATTGATAAATGATTCCTGTCCTATATTTCCATGATGCATTCTACAAAATGAACACTTACAGTATAGAGATGTAACATTGGCCTGTGGGGGAACAAATGTAACTCTTGGCCTCCTGACAATGTACGTCATCCGAAGCAGAACATTTGTGCTTTAGAAAAGGTGGCAACCATACTTATCATGTTATTAAAAAAAAAAATCCAAGTATAACTTAAATTGCCTTTTTTGAATGAGTAAGATAGATAGATAGATAGATACAAGATAGATAGATAGATGATAGATAGATAGATAGATAGATAGATAGATAGATAGATAGATAGATAGATAGATAGATAGATAGATAGATATGGGATAGATAGATAGATAGATAGATAGATAGATAGATAGATAGATAGATAGATAGATAGATAGATAGATAGATAGATAGATAGATAGATAGATAGATAGATAGATAGATGATAGATAGATAGATAAATCGATAGATAGATAGATATGAGATAGATAGATAGATAGATAGATAGATAGATAGATAGATAGATAGATAGATAGATAGATAGATATGAGATAGATAGATAGATAGATAGATAGATAGATAGATAGATAGATAGATAGATAGATAGATAGATAGATAGATAGATAGATAGATAGATAGATAGATATGAGATAGATAGATAGATAGATAGATAGATAGATAGATAGATAGATAGATAGATAGATAGATAGATAGATAGATAGATAGATAGATAGATAGGAGATGCCAAAAGGATACCCAAGTCTTTCGGCATATCGATGTATACGTCAGTCGATTTTCCATGCACCAGATGTGGTTTGAATTGGGCCTAGTCATTACCAAGGATTACCTTAAATTCAGGCTCACTACACAGCATGGTAAACTTCCTTTCATGTTGTTGTAGATGGGGGAAACATGCCAGCGGAAGGCTAAGGTGATATAGAAAATGTACTACCCAGCTCTTTTCACCAGAACAGCAGATCTGCCTATTTATACAGCAATACGGGAGAGGAGAATGTATCACATGACAAGGCAGACTTATCCTTCAGGAGTCTGCAAAAGTTGGGTCAAACCCTTGTGGACCAGTTATGGCTGCCATATTCACTTTCACCCAGCTTTCTGAATGTGAAGTATGTAATTATTAATCATCTAAGTGGGATTAGTAACATCTTGACAGGAGAGGTTTTATGGTTATTTTTCTATCGCTCTATAATGCTTTTTACTTTACGTCAGTGCTGTGTCTTTTACTACATATTTATTCACAAGGTGAGGGAAAAGGAAGTCATCTTTTCAGAAAACATTGATGCCACTGAATAGACAAAGCTTTTTCCTAATATCATCACAATATCATATTTTCCATTAAGATATAGCAGATTAAAACCATACTTGCTTACAAAGGAGTTTATTACATCATGTTTAATCCTCCTTTATGAACTTCAGAAAAAACGACCTACATCAAACGTTTACAGAGAATTGTTGACTCTTATCATAACAGCGCTCCCTACCAGTACAGGCACGCCGAGCTCCCAATGGTCGCAGGTTGCATACGCTGAATAGTGGGGGGGCGCGTATTCAACTAGTAGTGGTAATAATACTGGAACGCTGGAAGTAGTCACATGCAAAGGCTTGTTACCTCGCTGCCTACCTCTCCTCATAATAAAATCCTTACCTTAAGCAAACAGCTGAAATCTATTGTCTTTCTTCTTTTTATTTATTTTTTTGAGATTCCAGGAATGTGACGCTAGGAAGTGTTCAGTGATTTCTAGATGACATGGCAACATATCTGCGGATAAACAAGAGGACGCTGCAATACTTTGTCCCATAGGGTTTTTAGTTTTATTTTGACTCATTCAATCTGGCAGCCATGTTTTTCTCCAAAGACCAACATGAACTGAGATCCAGAAAATACACTTTTTTTTAGCTGGAACTAGAACACTTTGGCTTGAAAGGATTCTTGTTCCCAGAATTGAAACCAAAGCAATAAAATAAAATGTAAAAGGGGTCTTGAAGTCTCATTGTCTTAGTTTTACCATGAAGAATTATATTGTAAGATAACTGCACAGTATGACCAAATCAGAATCCGGGGATTCTGATTATTGTTTTTAGATTTGCCTGGCTTTTTGTTAATATACATTGCGTTATGTTTGTATTCATAGAGTAGACCCTATAAATCACTAGAAGGGACTGCATCCTGGAAAAAAAAAACCCTATTGGAATTGCAAGAACGTTTCAATGTAATAAATGATAGAAGTGTTATACAAACTAAGGTAGTAGATGGTATGGAAAAAATATCCTATCCATAAAACACCAACATGGCTTTATAGCTGCAAGAGCATTAATAAATATTTCTAACAAAGAAAATATAACAAGATGTCCAAACGTTTAGCAACAATATCGGGCAGATAGCACATGGTTCAGGAAAAAATAGAAAATAATGACATTTAAAGGGAATGTGTTGCTAGCAAAAAATGTATTTTTTAGTTAAAAAATTAGTGTATAGGTGATTAAACATTGTTCTAATTTTTTTTATTTTTTTCACGAGTCAGGAAATATTATAAATTAGATTCTAATTTATAATATTTCCCAGCACTGGTCACTAGATGGAGCAATTCCCAAAATTGCAGCATTGCATGTGGTAAAGCAACCACATTGCTTTATGCTGCAAAATTGGAAAAAAATCCCTCGCTCTAGTGAGCTCTCAGAATCCCCCCCTCCTTTATCCTGGCTAGTGCCGGGAGAAACGAGGGGATTGAACGGTCTAACCTCCTACACTGTGTGTCGCCATTTTTTGAGCTAACACACAGTGTAGAAGGAAGTAGTAATCTTACTGTCCGGCTGCGACTTCCGGTCTACAGGAAAATGGCGCCGGACGGCGCACAGTTCAACTTGGACTGTGTGGGAGCGGCGCATGCGACGTTCCCACACAGACAACGTACACCATAGTGGATGGAACGGGCCCCGTTCGCATTCACTATGGGACTGTAGCTGCCGTATTCCATGTCTGTATGTGTCGTTAATCGAAACATACAGAAATGGAAAAAAAAATGGCAGCCCCCATAGGGAAGAAAAAGTAAGAAAATAAAAAAAAGTAACACACAAACACACAAATAAATAAAAAAGTTTTTAATAAAACACTAACATCAAACTGATATAAAAAAAATTTTTTGGGTGACACTGTTCCTTTAAAGCGGTTCCCGTGACTCCCGGCATCAACACCGATCACCTGCATGAAAGGTGAGATGGTATAATAGGTAAAGCTACAGACAAATGTACATCACTGTCCCTAGGTAGACAATGAAGGGGATTTAGCGCTTCAGCAGATTGGGGGAGGTACCGAGAGCCAGACCCTCACCCAAAAAAATGAATGGCCTATCATAAGCAAAGTAATCTGCATGGAGCCTGTATAGCAAAACTGTATTTCCCCTATAAGTAATGGCTATAGGGGATAAGAGCTCTGCAATATGGCATCCAAATGGGCATCTTTATGAATCTGTGAGGAAAAATTGGAGACATACAGAGGTACAGTGCGGGCCAATAAATGAGTGCCGTGTTACGGTTCTGTATACAGACGTATGCATGAGTCCTAACAGTGTCTTAGATCTTGTTTTACATAGGACAGCAAGTAATTCTCAAAGTTACAGTATGTAACAAATTCAGTTTTTATCTATAGCATTGCAACACTCTCTATCTATCTATCGATCGGTCGATCGATCGATCTATCGGTCTGTCTGTCTGTCTGTCTATCTATCTATCTATCTACAATTTATCTATCTATCTACAATCTATCTATCTATCTATCTATCTATCTATCTATCTATCTATCTATCTATCTATCTATCTATCTATCTATCTATCTATCTATCTATCTATCTATCTATCTATCTATCTATCATCTATCTATCTATCTATCTATCTATCTATCTATCTATCTATCTACAATCTATCTATCTTTGCAAAAAAAGGCAATGGCTACTGAAAGGATTCAGTATATATTTTTAATTTTTTTATATTTTTTTAACCCCTTCCCGACATCCACCGTGTATATACGGCGCTGTTGGGAAAGGATTCCCGCAAACCGAAGTACCATTACGTTGTGGTGATATTGCGAGGTCAAAAGCGGAGCCCGCACCATCACCGTCGGGTGCGAGTTGTATATTACAGCTGACACCCTCTGGTAACGGCCAGGACCGCAGCTATTCTCCGATCCGGCTGATCAACCCCTCAGATGCTGTGCTCAATAGAGAGCGCAGAATCTGAGGAGCTTTTACCTGATCGGCGCCCCAGCGACGCAACGCAATCGCTGGGTTGCTATGGCAACCGAAGCCAAATAATGGCATCCGTGTCTGCCTTGTACGGAAGCCGATGAGGACCTCTGGTGGGTCCTCATTGGCTTGCTGTCAGCGAATAACTGACAGCTTTAATACACTGCAATAAGTATGTAGTGCAGTGTATTAGAATAGCGATCGGGGCTTCAGTCCTTCGAGTCCCCTAGTGGGACAAATAAAATACGTTACAAAAAAAAGTTAAGAAAAATGTTGTAAAAAAATACAAGTTTCAAGTAACGACCCAAAGTATAAAACTATTAAGTAATTTATCCCTCACGGTGAACGCCGTATAAAAAGCCAAAAGAAAAACAGCATCAGAATCCCTGTTTTTACGTCACATTTCCTATCAAAAGATGGACTAAAAAGTGATCAAAAAGTCACATTTACTCCATAATAGTACCAATAGAAACGACAACCCTCCCACAAAATAAAATCCCTGACACAGCTTTGTCCACGCAAAAATAAATGGGTCTTTGTGGTGATACCGGGTGTTTGGTATCGCCGTTGTGGGTGAAATAATCCAGGCGGAGACAGAAAATAGTTTAACAGTTAAAGAGGCTCTGTCACCAGATTTTGCAACCCCTATCTCCTATTGTAGCAGATCGGCGCTGCAATGGAGATAAGAGTAACATTTTTTTTTTTTAAAAACGAGCATTTTTGGCCAAGTTATGACCATTTTTATATTTATGTAAATTAGGCTTTCGAAAGTAAAACTGGGCGTGTTTACAGTAAAAGTACAACTGGGCGTGTATTGTGTTCATTACATCGGGGCGTTTTTACTTCTTTTACTAGCTGGGCGTTGTGTATAGAAGTATCATCCACTTCTCTACACAACGCCCAGCTTCTGGCAGTGCAGACACAGCGTGTTCTCGAGAGATCACGCTGTGACGTCACTCACTTCCTTCCCCAGGTCCTGCATCGTATCGGACGAGCGAGGACACATCGGCACCAGAGGCTACAGTTGATTCTGCAGCAGCATCAGCGTTTGCAGGTAAGTAGCTACATCGACTTACCTGCTAACGCCGATGCTGCTGCAGAATCAACTGTAGCCTCTGGTGCCGATGTGTGCTCGCTGGTCCGATACGATGCAGGACCTGGGGCCGGAAGTGAGTGATGTCACAGCGTGATCTCTCGAGAACACGCTGTGTCTGCACTGCCAGAAGCTGGGCGTTGTGTAGAGAAGTGGATGATACTTCTATACACAACGCCCAGCTAGTAAAAGAAGTAAACACGCCCAGATGTAACAAACACAATACACGCCCAGTTGTACTTTTACTTTAAACACGCCCAGTTGTACTTTAGAAAGCCTCATTTACATAAGTATAAAAATGGTCATAACTTGGCCAAAAATGCTTGTTTTAAAAAAAAAAAAAAACGTTACTCTTATCTCCATTGCAGCGCCAATCTGCTGCAATAGGAGATAGGGGTTGCAAAATCTGGTGACAGAGCCTCTTTAAAACAGCGTGTTTATTTGAGGGAGACACAGAGGGGCACAGTACACATACCACTCGCTGTGATAATGTCTATTGGTTGATGGTAAATACTCTGCTTTTTTTCTTTACTCTGGACCCCGGATACCCCATCTGTAAATGGCTGACTCCAACCTCCAACTGCTTTTTCTTACCAACTTTCTTGCAACACCAGTTTTTTGGGTTTCATTTTTACGGCTTTCACCGTTCGGTAAAAATGACAACTTACCTTTATTTTGTGGCTCAATACGATTATAGTGATACCAAATTTATATATTTTTTTTATATTTGACTACTTTTATTGATAATAAACTTTTTGTTAAAAAAAAAATGTTTTGTGTCGCCACATTCTGAGAGCCATAACTTTTTTATTTTTTCACCAATTGAGTGGTGTGAGGGCTTATTTTTTGCGGGACAAGCTGTCGTTTTTATCGGTACAATTTTTTGGTACATAGAACTTTTTGATCACTTTTTATTACATTTTTTTTTAGAGCTAGTGACCAAAAAACAGCTATTTTGGCATTTTACATTTTTATTTTTTTACGGCGTTCATTGCGCACATTAAAAAATGCTATATTTTAATAGTTCCGACTTCTACGGACGCAGCGATGACAATTTTATTTACTTTTTTTTATTTTTTATATTACTTTAGTGGTAAAATGGGAAAAGGTTTTTTTTTTTAACTTTTAAGTTTTTTATTTTATTTTTCACTACTAAAAACTTTTTTCACTTTTTTTTACACACTTTATTAGCCCCCCTAGGGAGCTTGAACCAGCAATTGTTAGATCGCTGGTACAATATACCACAATACTAACGTATTGCAGTATATTGTCATTTTTACAGGTTTCTGTTAAGCCTGTTAATAGAGGCAGAGTGAAGGCAGTCCTGGGGGCCTTCATTAGGGGGGGGGGCAATGAGCTGTTGGAGGGGGCCGCCACGATTGACCGCAGCATTTGAGGGGTTAAACAGCCAGGAACAGCGCGATCGCTGCTCCCGGCTGTTAGTCCCAGGTGTCCGCTGTAAAATACAGCCAACACCCGCAGCATTACCCCCCGCACCCGGACTTAATAGCACGTCTATGTGCGCAAAGGTGTTAATATCACAAGAAATTGTGGCAAACCTCAGCTTCCCTATATTTATAACAATCATAATACATATATCTGTTGAAACAAGGTAAACTGCGCTGTCAGTATTTTGGGGAAAATTTTTTACAATAGTTTGATAAATAAGGAGAACATTCTGAACAGCATATTTTCTAACATCATTATTTTTGATAAATACTAGCACATAATATTTGGATAGAATGAGATGGACATGAGCACAGGATAGGCTTCCCTATGGAAAATATGACATTCAGAAGATGAGCATTAGCACCGGAGGAAGCACCTCAGATAAATTGCACGGTGTAGTTTGCTATATTTAGTCATTGCACTTACAATGACTATTATCAGATTATTATGTGGCGTGAGTCACAGCCCCCACCCTGTCTCATCTTCAAGCAGGCTGCCACGCGCCTAATGCACCTGATTGTCTCATCCGCACATTCCAAGCAACAAACAGACGGGCTGAGGCAAATCCTGGGACACTGATACACTTGTTCTATCCCCACAGGTGTAAGAACCTTCTGTTTTGTAAGCTTCTGGGTGTAGGCGTCAAGTGAAGGTACATTCCTTCCTTAGTGTTCTACTGTCTTCTTTTTAATCACAGACTGAATTTCAGTCTAGGTAGGAACCCATAAAATAGAAATGATGACATGGAAATCACCAGATGGAACCGTTACAAAAGTTTTATTGGACCTTGGAAAATGATGAATTGCCTTATTATGATATTCATATAATTCATGGATTCAGGCCATGTTCAGAACAGATTAAGCTGCTGTCGTTGTTAAAGAGCAAGTAACTGTCATTGGTACAAGAAGTAAATCTATTGACCGGTGACAATGAGCAGGTTACTTTATCTTTCAGATTGTCATTTATGAAATTGGACAATGCTTTCATACAGGTCAAGGAATTGACTAATTTGTTATAAATAGCACAAGAGCATGCGCTATGAGCTGTAAGGAGCTGTAATATGGCACCCATATAATTCCCTGGGCCCTACAGTACCTTCGTATGCCTTCAAGTTTATACAGAGGAGGGCAGTTCTTTCTGACGGGATCAGTATATTCAGAAAAAAATTGCTTCTAATGGAGAATAACTCCAATATATGGTGCTGTATGGAGTGCCAACGGCTTCATAGTACAAAGTCACAGTGACTCTGCTGTGTGTACGAGGACTAATAGGAGCTTGTCATGTATGTATAGGGTTCTGCACTAAATAGCATTAAACCCTCGACTGAACTATCCCATGAAAAAAATATTCAAAACACAGGTTAATAAATACATATGTGTCAAAAGCACTTCTACAGACTACCAGCTTATTATGTTGCTGTCCACATCAGCAAGAATATCCAGACTAGTAAACCATGGACTGTAGAAACGTTTGCTACTCTATGGCCCAAATTAGTGTCTAAAGAATAACTAAGACTCTGTTCATACTGCGTTAGCTCTTTTTTTCATCAGTTTTCTGTTGCTTTTTGCTGGTCAGAATAGCTGTCCTATTATATTCAGAAACAGAAAGCTGATGACCAATTGTAAGTCAGTGGTGGGCTGATCATGACATATTATAGGGGATCCATCATATCCACCATGGATCCTGTAGAAATGGACGGCCTAATGAACAACATGGGCTAATACATAATAAGGCTGTGTTCACACTGAGTTTTTTAATGAGTTTTTTGACGCGGAAACCGCGCCGCAAAACGCTCCAAAAAATGGCCGAAAATGCCTCCCATTGATTTCAATGCGAGGCGGAGGTGTGTTTTTTCCCGCGAGCAGAAAAACCGACTTGCGGGAAAAAGAAGGGACATGCCCTACCTTCGGGCGTTTACGCCTCTGACCTCCCATCGACATCAATGGGAGGCAGAGAAAGCGTATTTTGCAGCGTTATATGCCCGCGGTACTCAATGGCCGCGAGCGAAATACGCCGCGAAAATCGGCATGCAGGCAGAGGAAAATCTGCCTCAAAATTCCAAACGGAATTTTTAGGCAGATTTTCCTCCTGCAAAAAACTCTGTGTGAACCCAGCCTAACAGTAAGAAAATCCACTTTATATGAGATTCTGTTTATTATAAGTTTGCACATGGCTACATGTACAGTATAATATTATTACGCCATCAACTTCCTTAAAATAAAATAAAACAAGCATGTCCAATAAACATGAGCTTAATGTGTGGCAGACTGGTACAGAAGGAAAAAGGGCCCTGCCGCGGGGGCTTACAGTCTTAGGCTCCATGCACACGACCGTAAAAATTGTCCGTAATTGCGGACCATAATACGGTCCGCAATTACGGACCCATTCAGATCTATTGGCTTCGGAGACGTTTCTGTGTCGCTATGGATGGGCGTCCGTGCCGTAGAAATGTTCTGAAAATTATGGAACATGTCTGTTCCTTTGCATTTTATGGGCCGTGCTCCCATACTTTGTATGGGAGCACGGCCCGAAAATGCGGGCGGCCATAGGCGGCCGGCCATGCCCACAATTGCAGGCCATGATTACGGGCATGGCCATGGGGATGTGGCCTAAGACAATGTCTGTTTGTATACATGTAATGCATATGTCTGTTTGCATACAATTACTGTATATGCCTTTATTTATGAACAGAACTCCCTTAGTCTTCGTTCACATCTGCGTCAGGGCTCCGTTCCAACTTTCCGTCAGAGCTTTCCATTGGAACGGAGCCCTAACTGACACAAACTGAAAGCATAGGTTTCCGTTTCCATCACCATTGATTTCAATGGTGACGGATCCGGTGCCAATGATATCAGTTTGTCTCCGTTGTGCAAAGGTTCTGTCGTTTTGACGGGATGAATACGGTAGTCGACTATGGTTTCAGTTTGTGTCAGTCAGGGCTCCATTCCAACGGAAAGCTCAGACGGAACAGCGGAATGGATCTTATTTACCAAATTATAAATTTTTGGGAAAAATAGTATTCAATGGAAATCTATTTCATATGGTAACTGGAGTGTGAGGTTAGCCAAAGAGGTCTCTGTACCTATGTACAATATTGAAAGGTTATTTTTATATGCAGTAATTAAAATCCTGTTAATATATAACTTTAAGGCCTCATGCACACTACCGTAGCCAAGGCTGTGGTTTTCGGGTCAGCCGGCAGTGGACTGTCAGCCGCGAGCCGCCTGCAAATCGCGAGCCATGCACATGGCCGCCGCCATTATTTTCAATGAGGCCGGACCTCAGAACACGGCCATAATAAGACATGCCCGTTCTTTCTGCGGTGCGGGCTCCCGGGCCATGCAAGGACCGTAAAAACTACGGTCGTGTGCATGGCCCGATAGAAATGAATGGGGCCGAAATTCTCCCATGTATTTTCGGGGGAATTGCGGGCGCAAAAGCACGTTCGTGTGCATGGGGCCTTACTAAATATAATGCAATGCTGCAGGTTGAACGGGTATAGATACAACTTCTTGTTGCAAGTCGAGCCCCGTGTGTTGATCCATCGCTGGGTAAGTTGATGCAGTGGGGTTGGATTGCTTATTAACTAATGTCTCATATATGAATGATGGATACATACATAGATCCAAATACATGGATGTTACAAATATACAATTACCCCCTCAATAATCTATTGATGTGACTGAAATTCGTTTTTTCTGTATAATCAGGTTGATTAAAAATCAGTCTTATAATCCGGAAAGTTCTTCAGTTAACAGGGCTCACATTATTGTCATTAGGTTTAAACTATGTTTAGTGATTTGAAGATTTACTTCATTGTTATTATTATTACCCATAGTGACATCATCTTCAGGGCCATTCTACAATGTGGTAGTAATAAGTTTATAAAGACAATACAATTATCGAGTAAAACATAAAAAGAAATAATAAGAGGATAAAGTAAGAGAGATCTTTGCTTAAATGGGCTATTTCCTTTATAAAGCAGACTACTTTTTTAGCTGCAAGTTCGACCAACAACTTCCCTATAAGAACAAAAAAAAAATAACAAGCGTACCATACAATGGGCATTATGAGCATGAGAACCTTAAATAGTATCTGAATATATAATAGTAGTAATAATATCATGGTTTCAAGTAGAAAATTACCTCGGAATACCATATTATTAAGAAATGACTATAATAAAAACTTATTTAGATGTGCCACAAACTCACCTCTGTGCCTGCACACGCTAACAAGCATATCCCATTCCATTAACTATACAAGTCAAGACGGCAAAGTGAAATTGACATCCTGAATACTGAAAGGAGATTAAAATAACATGGATGCCAAGATTAAAAAACTAGGAGTGTAAAGGAGGTAGGGCTACTCATTCTGAGGCCAGGTGAAGGCATTTTTCACCATTTCACTACAGGTTACAACAGATGCTACCATTCTTACAACAAATAAGGCATAGCATTTATTTAAGTACAATTGTCCATTATATTATAATAGGAAATTCCACTTTATTATAAGAACCTAATATTATGTATTAATTTTCTTAAGTTACACAAGTGAGCAATGGGATAATGGAGTAGGACAGCAGCAGGTAAATCAATTTCCTCCCATTTCTCCATTTGAGCAGAAAACTTACACTATTTGTGAAATTGCAGATAAAGTAGTCATATAATAGAATTTGGACCGATGATGGAGCTTGTTCGGCTGAGAGCTATACCTCCTTATGAGACCCCTTTCATAGTTTCCAACATTTGAATTTTTTTCCAGGGACACAGGGTGTGGCTTATCTGGTGGGTGTGTCTTATGAGGGCGTGTTTTATCAGGTGGGTGTGGCTGATGGGGTGTGGCTTTCTTACCAAAATTTCAGACACTAGTTTGGCTGACAACTACTATGGTGGCCAGATCTCTCTCTGGTTATCTGGTTGTATACTGGCAGGAGATGTTTCACTTTATCACTTAGGCTAAGTGATATGTGCTCACCACTACTGGTAGCGTAAATAACAGTGTAGATAGTGCCCCTTGTAGATGGTGCCACACACTGCAGCCTGTAAATATTGCAACACACTGCTTCCCTTAGATAGTGCCACAGTGCCCTCTGTAGATTGTTCCAACCACCCTTTTTAGATAGTGCCACAGTGCCCTCTGTAGACAGTGCCACACACAGCCCCTTGTAGATAGTGCCACACAGTCCCCTGTAGATAGTAACACACACCCCCCTGTAGATAGTGCCACACACACACACACACACACACACCCTTGTACATAGTGCCAAACAGTCCCCCTGTAGATAGTACCACACCTCCCCCTGTAGATAGTGCCACACCCTTCCTTGTAGATAGTGCCACATCCTCTCTGTAGATAGTGCCGCACTCTCCCCTTTGTAGATAGTGCCACACACTCCCCCCTTTATAGATTGTGCCAGACTCCCCTTGTAGATAGTGCCCGGGTGCCACCCAAACAAATAAAAAAAAACTTATACTCACCTAGCCCCGTACCTGCAAAGAATAGAGCTCCACAGCCTCCTCAGTCTTGCAGCCTATGAGGCGCCGAGACGTGATCCTTGCATAGGCTGGCGCGATCTAGTGACGTCATTGGGCCGGCATGTGCTGTCCCAGCGTCTTATAGGCGCAGGCCTAACGTGGCCTGTTGCCTATAGTATGTTGCCTAGTGAATGTCAGAGCAGGGAGCAGGCTACCTGCTCTGCCATAGTTTTCAATTGTATCTGCGTCCTGAGGATGCAGATACAATTGAATATGAGAGTCGCCAGTTGCCGGGAAACGTCCCAGTAATTTGCTGGAATTGTCTCTGTTCATTTGGGACAGTCCCAGCAAATTCGGGACCGTTGGCAACCATGCCCTTTACACATTATAATGCCGGCAATTCCCACCAAAATTGTCGGGATCAGCTGACTTTCATCTAATGTGTATTTGCATCCTAATACTTTAGACTGAGAAAAAGGTCAACTAGATACTTAACAATTAGATTTTTCACCAAGTACTACTATTTTCAGAGAAGTAGGTAGAAGTAGTTGCAATAATCTTTGCAAAAAATCAACTGATCTTCATGGAAACGAACAAATTATTGTGAAATGTCATGGTTTTTTTTAAAAAGTAGGCCCTGGTACGTATTACTGAATTACATCACATGTTCTCATCATTCTCTACATACAGTGAGCCTTTTTGTTGTAAATAGGGTATCTGTCTAAATGGTTGTCTGCCTCATTAACAGAAAACACTGTCCTCTTCACAAATGCCTGTAATGCACAGCATGAGGCCAATATACTGCTAGCCTGTTAATTGGCTATACATAAGTCTTTTAGGCTAATCAATGTTCTGAAACATATAGAACCCTGCATATGTCTTGGTATTCTATTCAATCTCCATTTTGCCATAGGCGCACCATGGGGGGAAAACTGTCTGAATAGAGCACAACAATATGGACTTTGTCCAATCATTTTTGAGACAAAGGCCATTGTCATTGTGCCTAGAGGTACAACTAGTAAAACAAAGCCATGGCTCGGCAGTGTAACTGGGTCTTACAAAAAGATACAGTCACAAACACATTTATTCTTCTCGATCATTGTACAGATGATGTATGCACATTTATTTATTCGTCCTTGATGTGACGTCTGTGTTTCATTAACAACATCATAGGAACTGTAGACAGTATTTCAATATTTGATTGAATTTTTTCAGTCTTAATTAAATCACAATTATATATAAAAAATATACTATATAGCATGTGTGCTGCATAAACTTTATATGTAACAAACAAAATAAACCATAATTTTTTTATTAGAAGCTTAAGGCCAGCTCAAGCAATGTAGAGGATACTGGACAAATCATTATAAAAAGAAAAAGTGCCATACAGTATTTTTTAATGCCCAATACTATTTATCAAGTACAGTATACAATGCACCATACAGTACCTAAATAGTATCACTATACAGAGCCCAGATAACTGTACTATAAAGTACATGCATAAAAGATAGCCAGTGAAGACAGGATGGTAAAGACATGGTGTGGAAGGCTTTTAGATGTTGGAGTCCGGGGATACATGCCTCTTTTGCCCTTCATATAGATCTGTCCATAAATATGTGGCTGAGAAATTACTGTAGACTTTCGGCAGTAAAGCCAGGTTAATTGTTTTAGTGGCCATAAATAAGATTGTCTATAGACATCAATAGAAAATAACCCAAAAAGTTAGTTGCCAGCAAGTTTCTAGGTGCATTGGATACTTGGCTTCTGGTTTTGTTCTGTCCTGCAATACTATAAAACATACACAATTTTTTAGTAGCTAAAGTGTAGTTTTGCTTTTGAACACAATAAAAGGCCCCATGCACACAACCATAATATTGGTCCGCAATTACAGACCGTAATTGCGGATCAAAATACGGTTCCATTCATTTCTATGGCCCGCGGACACCATCCTGTATATTTACGGGAATGTGTCTGGGTCGTAGAAAGCTTCCGTAAAAATAGGATATGTCCTATGTTTTTTATTTTACGGACCGTTCCCCCATAATTTATAATGGCCCGCAAATGCGGATGACTGTCCGTGGACGTCCCCAGCTGTGTGCATGGGGCCTTAGTTTATTACAGTTCACATGTCGATACACACCATATATAAGGTAGAGACATTTTACATAATTACATAGCACGGTTGAAATAAACACATGTCCATCAAGTTCAACCAAGGGATAAGAGAAAAGGAAAAGGACATGGTAAACTATAGAACTTTGTTTTACCCTTACTGAACCAAGGAAGTTTAAAATAAATAGGCCAACGGGCATATAAATTGAGCCACTGCACCACTTTTTCTGAAACTTGTCTTAACTGAAACCTCTGTACTTTTCTATTCACATCTGCATTCACTAATTTTCTAATATTCTAATTTTTCAGCATTCCCTGCCAATTCAGTGCCTGTATGCCTCCCCTATTGTTTTGCATTCTTATTAGTATCGTTTTTATATTAGGAAATATATAATCTGATGAAGGAAAACTAACTATCCCAGATGCAGAGCTTAGCAGAGGACATTGCATTGTTGGAGCTTGGAAAAACTGATTGGCAATAAAATATCAAAAGATTTCAGTTGATTTTTAATGGAAATATAAATGCAACCCAAAGCTATAAATTCTGTACCTAAAGAGTTGTTTACATGTATAATCCCTAACAAATTTTGTGTAAATGGTCGTTTTCTGACTTGTCTTATTGAACTGTATTACTGGTTCGATCGAATAGGCAAACCACATTGTTGATAGTACTGGAAAAGTGTGGGGAGAAACCCCAGTCCTTTAAGGGGTTAACTTATATTGTGCTGAATATAGTGTTGTTCATTTCTGCACTGTGTCTTTGAGTGCTGTGTTCTAATGGCATTTCTTCCCCCAGGACGCTAACATTATACTCTTTTGGCAGGTACAAAAAGTGACAGTTGGCTGACTTGTAACTAAATTGGTTTGGCACCAGCAGAAATAGTCCGGATGCCATCTTCGAAAGTGTACTTTTGCGTATCGTTGTGTGGATATGCTGCGTCCTCACGCTAAAGGGGGGCGCCATTGTGTGTTCAGTGTGCAGGTAAGTACAGAAGGCTGCTGCTGTAAAGTTGCAAGAAATCGCATTGTGCTGTTTTTGCCAAACGGTGAAAGTGTGGGCCCTGAGTGGGTACAAGAACAGGTTATGACCCCAATTTCCAGCCTAAAAGCACCCCCCAGGCTGACTACCCCCACTATGAGCCAGTCGTATGACACCTCATGCCGACTGCGCGCCCCCACCGACAGCCAAGGCATCTTCCAGGCCGTCCTGCAGCCCCACATTGAAAATATCCAACCCTATTTCCGTCAGATGAACACCATCTGGACGGAACAAACTGGTCACCACGCCTTCCAATAGGCGGTGACACACCACCACACCCCCAAGGAGACGAATAAAGGTTGCCATCTCTTTGTTGACTTTGCCCCGGGACCTAGTCAACGCCAACGGGTCCCTGGCGTGCAGCCACACTAACCTTGGCAGCATCTCAGACCATACCAACTGTACACGTGGCAAGAGACCCAGTAAGCGAACGATATCCTTCTTCTTTGCCTATAATTAGTCGCGCTGAGACAGTTTTCTGAGGTCGTTACCTCCCACGTGCAGCACCAAGAACGAGACAGGCGGAGCACTTCCGACACCAGTGTGTCCCACCGAAGACCTCTGTAGCCGAAACACGCAGCTCCAACTGGTACCCCGAGAAACCAAGCCATTCGCCTATCCTCCTCACTCCAACTCTCCGATGTGCCCAGTAAATGTATGAGTGTCCAACGATCCATGCCACTATAGGACATGAGGCTGTGGAGAGATGTACCAACCAAAACCATCAGCCCCACAGCAAAAACCCCACACTCCCACCATCAAACACTGATCCCTTTCACACCTCTGGCACCCACACTCGCCCTGGACGTACATACCTCTTATAAGCATTCGACTTAAAACGACCAATGCCCTTCACTCACTCTTTTCACACTCAAACCTAAACGAGATGCTTCGGTGGTGGCACCCACTCGAAATGAATAGGTGACGAACTCCACCGCAGCACCTCCTAGAAGACTAATGGCCTTCCGAAGAATTGCCAAAAATTTAATACGGGACAGAAAGGACCCATCAGAATGAACAAAAACCGGGCCCAAACTGACAGGAATCCTGACCTTACAAAAGGAATGAAAAAGAAAAACCGGACAGATCCCTTTATCCGCAATGGCGGACAATGAAACTGACACCCCCTCTTGATCCGTCTTGGAGACCCGGAGCCAAATGTTCACAGAAGCAGAATCCCAATTCACATCTCCAAACAACACACCCTCTGGCCGAATCTTACTCAAGCTCACCAATTCTCCCACCCGAAAAGCCCAGAAGAAGGCCCACAAAAAAAAAACAAAGAAAACAGCAAAGATTCGTAACTGGACAAACAGACCTCGCCCAACACCCCCAATAACTATGTAAGTAGCGCCACTGTAATCGGCCGTCTGGAATCCACCGACCTCATTTGGCGATTCAACCCTTTCAGGGCCTGCCGTATTCTAAAATCCTTAGACACATCCAGCCTCCCAAACAATTTAAAATAAAAAGCCAAAGCAGACAGCCACTTTCCCATGGCTGATGCCGACTATCCCATGTCCACCAATTGAACAACATAGACCTCGAGCAGCCGACCAACAACTCAGATGAGAGAGATGCAGGCCTCACTCCAGGACACATCGCCTTAAACTCTCGCCAAGTCTTTTCATAGCACAGCAAAGTAGACGGTGCCAGCGACCTCCGTACCAAATTACACATCACGGCTTGACAATATTCCACAGATGAGTTGGGCAGGCTTCCATGGCTTCCGGAGATTGTGCCCACTGAAAACGGGAGAGAGCATCAGCAGCAACATTCGCTACTCCGGGCACATGTGCTGCCTGAAACAACAGATTCAAGCGAAGACATTGCAGCACCAACTCCCTCAAAAGCCGGACCACCGGATCCGACCCAGCAGACAACTTGTTAACCGCATGTACTACTCCCATATTATCCGACAGAAAAACCACCCTCCGGTTGTAAAACACTTCCCCCTAAATGTGAACTGCCACCAATATGGGGAACAATTCCAGAAACGTCAAATTCCGCATTAACGAGGAGCCATTCCATGAAGATGGCCACCTGGCGGCACTCCATCTCCTACCCAGTAATGCTCCAAATCCCACACTAGCGGCCGAATCTGTCTGGAGACTCAACTCCACTGAATCAACTAAACCCGACTGAAACACCGCAACACCATTAAAGGACGCCAAGAGCGATCCCCACACCTCCAGATCCTCCCGATGTTCCCTTGCTACTCTGATAAAATGGTAAGGTTTGGAAATACCTGCCGTGGAACTACTCAAGCGCCTGCTGAAGATTCTCCCCATAGGAATGACTCTGCATGCAAAATTTTACTTCCCTAACACTGATTGCAATTCCTGAAGTCTGACTTTCTTCAAATTACTGAGATGACTGATCGCCGCCCTCAGGTCTACCAACTTCCAATCTGGTAAACGACAGATCCCTCTACTCGAGTCAATTTTCAAACCTAGAAATGTCAGGCAGGGCATGGGGCACACCGTTTTCTCCGTTGCAATAGTAATACCAAACTCCTTCGCCACAGTCAACAAAGTATTCAGTATGTGCCGGCAAACCGGGGATCTAGCACAGGAAGTCGTCCAAGTAGTGGATGATACTACCAAATCCGGCCGACTCCCTAACCACCCACTCTACAAAACAGCTAAAAGCCTCAAAGTAAGAGCATGACAGAGACAAACCCATAGGCAAAAAAAGGTAAAAAAAATAACTACCGTCAAAAAAGCAGCCGAGAAGATAGTGACTATCCAGGTGAATAGGAAGCAGCCGGAAAGCTGCCTTCACATCCACTTTTGCCAATAGGGCCCCCGGTCCCACCACTCTCACGAGATCCCCCGCCCTATCAAAAGAAGCATACGACACAGAACAAAGCTCCTTGTCTATACTGTCATTCACGATAAACCTTTCGGAAAGGACAGATGATGTATCATCTGAAACTTCCCTGGCTCTTTCTTCGGAACGACCCCCAACGGCGAAACATGAAAGTCCAAAAGGGGTGGGAATGAAAAGGGGCCTGCCATCCGGCCCTGCTCCACTTCCGCTCTAATTTTAATCCGAACCACCTCTGGAAATTGAATTGCAGACTTCAAATTTGCCGGAATACCGGAACTACCCCTACGAAAGTAACCGGAATAGGAAAACCATTCCCAAAACCATTACGCAATAAACTCGCGTGCGCCCTATTGCCGTAACGCTCGAGCCACGGCAGCATCGTGTCGATCTTCACTGGGGTCCTCCCCTTTTCCAGCGGCATCCCCCGGGCGCTTTCCAAGATGTTTGAAACAGCGGGAGTGAGGGTGTGAACCACTGATGCCTGAATTTACATGACTAGCCCGCTGTGCATTGTCCCTCATTAAAGGGCCAACACACACCTTTTTTATTAAGGGCCGGTTGGGCAGAAACTTGTGAAAGGGGGCAGGTCGCTGAGACATCATCAGCCTCGTCCACAACAGCAAATCTAATTGATCCCACTGCATGGCAGGGCACCCCGCCCGACGCTAACAAAACTGCTCGTCATAACGCCACCACACCAGACCGCCATAGGTCTTACGAGCATCTCAAATAACCTCGATGTAGCAAAACAGAGATGCTGTAAAGGATCTGCCAGGCACAGCGGGGTTAACTCCCAGAACTAATCAGTCAGCACCTGAGAATACATCCCTGAGACTGACTCCTGCTTCCACCATTCAGGCTGGCAGGCTTAGGAGTGGGAGAGCCTATCGTAACCTGGCCAGACTCAGCTAGCTCCCGCCCTCGGTCTATTTAAGCCTGCACTTCCTGTCCCTCGGTGCTTGTTATTGCTTGTGTTTCCCTCCTTGTGGTTTCCTGGCCCAGCTACAGCTCCTGCTATTTTTGATCCTGCTCCATACAGACCCTGGCTTACCGACTACTCTTCTGCTTTTCGTTTGGTACCTCGCACACTCCTGGCTTGACTCGGCTCGTTCACCACTCTGGTTGCTCACGGTGTTGCCGTGGGCAACGGCCCCTTTTCCTTGCTTGTGTTCCTTGTATGTTTGTCGTGTTTGTCGTGCACTTACTGAGCGCAGGGACCGCCGCCCAGTTGTACCCCGTCGCCTAGGGCGGGTCGTTGCAAGTAGGCAGGGACAGAGTGGCGGGTAGATTAGGGCTCACTTGTCCGTCTCCCTACCCCCTGCCATTACATAACAAGCCCATACCTAGTCTACCCCTGGTCCCTGACACCACTATGGATCCCCGTGAGACCCTGGCTCAGCAAATGCAGGGTCTCTCCCTACAGGTCCAGGCCCTGGCTCAGAGGGTCAACCAGCCTGATGCTACCCTGGTAGTTCCCCTCACCGCGCCTCTTGAACCCCACCTCAAGTTGCCCGACCGGTTCTCAGGGGAACGGAGGGCTTTTCTCTCCTTTCGGGAGAGTTGTAGGCTTTACTTTCGTTTAAAGCCTCATTCCTCAGGTTCTGAGAGCCAGCGGGTGGGTATAATTATGTCCCGGCTCCAGGAAGGGCCCCAAGAGTGGGCCTTCTCCTTGGCTCCTGACGCCCCTGAACTTTCCTCCGTTGATTGTTTCTTTTCTGCTCTCGGACTTATTTATGACGAGACTGACAGGACTGCCTTTGCCGAGAGTCAGCTGTTGACCTTAAGTCAGGGTAAGAGACCTGTTGAGGAGTATTGCTCTGACTTTCGGAAGTGGTGCGTAGCTTCTCGGTGGAATGACCCTGCCTTAAGGTGCCAGTTTAGGTTGGGTCTGTCGAATGCCCTGAAAGACCTGCTAGTTAGCTATCCCTCTTCTGACTCCCTAGACCAGGTTATGGCTTTAGCGATACGACTTGACCGACGTCTCAGGGAACGACAACGTGAACGTTTATGTGTTTTCTCCTCCGACTCCCCCATGATGCCTCCCGAAGCTCCGTTGCTTCGTTCCTCCCCGAAAGATTCAGAGATACCTATGCAACTCGGGGCCTCCGTGTCCCCCCAACAACGTAGAGAATTCCGCAGGAAGAATGGTCTCTGCTTCTACTGTGGGGACGACAAGCATCAAGTGAACAACTGTCCTAAGCGTAAGGTTGCAGCCAGAGAACTTCCGCGTCTAAGTGATCATCGGGGAGGTCACTTGGGCGCACAGGTATTTCCAGTAAATATGAAACGTACTAAGATCTTGCTTCCCTTTCAGGTCTCTTTTGGTGGTAGGTCTGCTACCGGCAGTGCCTTCGTGGATTCAGGGTCCTCTACTAATATCATGTCTGTGGAATTTGCTATGTCCCTTGCTATGCCTCTTATTGATTTGCCTAAACCTGTCCCGGTAGTGGGTATCGACGCCACTCCGCTTGCTAATGGTTATTTTACACAGCATACCCCTGTTTTTGAACTCCTTGTTGGCTCCATGCATTTGGAGCAATGCTCTGTACCGTTGATGCAGGGATTATCGTACGATTTGGTTCTAGGTCTTCCCTGGTTGCAGTTGCATAATCCTACGTTTGACTGGAATACTGGGGAGCTAACCAAATGGGGTAATGAATGTTGTACGTCATGTTTTTCTGTTAATTCTATTTCTCCCCCTAAGGAGGCGAATATGCTACCCGAGTTTGTTCAGGACTTCGCTGATGTTTTCTCTAGGGAGGCCTCCGAAGTGTTACCTCCTCATAGAGAATACGATTGCGCTATTGAATTGGTACCAGGAGCTAAGCTTCCTAAGGGTAGGATATTTAATCTTTCTTGTCCCGAACGTGAAGCTATGAGAGTGTATATCCAGGAATCCCTGGCCAAGGGTTACATTCGTCCCTCTTCTTCTCCGGTAGGTGCTGGCTTCTTCTTCGTGGGGAAGAAGGATGGTGGTCTTAGGCCATGCATTGACTACCGTGGCCTGAATAAGGTCACGGTAAGGAACCAGTATCCCCTTCCTTTGATTCCTGATCTCTTTAATCAGGTTCAGGGGGCCCAATGGTTTTCTAAATTGGATCTACGGGGGGCGTATAACCTTATTCGCATCAAAGAGGGGGATGAGTGGAAGACTGCGTTTAACACGCCCGAAGGCCATTTCGAATACCTCGTCATGCCCTTTGGGTTGTGTAATGCCCCTGCGGTCTTCCAGAATTTCATAAATGAGATTTTGAGAAATTACCTGGGGATTTTTCTGGTAGTGTACCTTGATGACATACTGGTGTTTTCCAAGGACTGGTCCTCCCACGTGGAGCATGTCAGGAAGGTGCTCCAAGTCCTTCGGGAAAATAAACTGTTTGCCTAAACCGAAAAATGTGTGTTTGGGGTACAGGAGATTCCATTTTTGGGTCAAATCCTCACTCCTCATGAATTCCGCATGGACCCCGCCAAGGTTCAGGCTGTGGCGGAATGGGTCCAACCTGCCTCCCTGAAGGCGTTACAGTGTTTTTTGGGGTTCGCTAATTATTACAGGAGATTTATTGCTAACTTCTCGGTCATCGCTAAGCCCCTTACGGACCTCACTCGCAAAGGTGCTGATCTCCTCCATTGGCCTCCTGAGGCTGTCCAGGCTTTTGAGGTCCTTAAGAAGTGCTTTGTCTCGGCCCCGGTGCTGGTTCAGCCCAACCAAATGGAGCCATTTATCGTGGAAGTTGATGCATCTGAGGTGGGAGTGGGGGCTGTCTTGTCCCAGGGTACCAGCTCCCTCACCCATCTCCGCCCCTGTGCCTACTTCTCCAGGAAGTTTTCGCCAACTGAAAGTAACTATGATATTGGCAACCGCGAACTCTTAGCCATTAAATGGGCATTTGAAGAGTGGCGCCACTTCCTGGAGGGGGCTAGGCACCAGGTAACGGTCCTTACCGACCACAAGAATCTGGTTTTCCTAGAATCTGCCTGGAGGCTAAACCCGAGGCAAGCTCGATGGGCGTTATTTTTTACCAGATTCAATTTTTGGGTTACCTATAGGGCTGGGTCTAAAAATATTAAGGCTGATGCACTGTCGCGTAGCTTCATGGCCAGCCCTCCTTCGGAGGAAGATCCTGCTTGTATTTTGCCTCCAGGTATAATCATTTCCTCGATCGATTCTGATTTAGTCTCTGAAATTGCTGCTGATCAAGGTGCAGCTCCCGGGAACCTTCCTGAGAACAAGCTGTTTGTTCCCCTGCAATTCCGGCTAAGGGTACTTAGGGAAAATCATGACTCCGCACTATCTGGCCATCCAGGCATCCTGGGTACCAAACACCTCATTACCAGAAATTATTGGTGGCCTGGGTTGCCTAAAGACGTTAAGGCCTACGTCGCCGCTTGTGAGGTTTGTGCTAGGTCCAAGACTCCCAGGTCCCGACCAGTGGGCTTACTGCGTTCGTTGCCCATTCCCCAGAGACCTTGGACACATATCTCCATGGATTTTATCACCGATTTGCCTCCATCCCAAGGCAAGTCGGTGGTGTGGGTGGTGGTGGACCGCTTCAGTAAGATGTGCCACTTTGTGCCCCTCAAGAAACTACCCAACGCCAAAACGTTGGCTACCTTGTTTGTCAAACACATCCTGCGTCTCCATGGGGTCCCTGTCAATATTGTTTCGGACAGAGGGGTACAATTTGTTTCATTGTTTTGGAGAGCCTTCTGTATGAAGTTGGGGATTGATCTGTCCTTCTCCTCTGCCTTCCATCCTGAAACCAATGGCCAAACGGAGAGGACTAATCAATCTCTAGAACAATACTTAAGGTGTTTTGTCTCTGACTGTCAATTTGATTGGGTCTCTTTCATTCCCCTCGCCGAATTTTCCCTTAATAACCGGGTTAGTAACTCGTCAGGGGTCTCTCCTTTTTTTTGTAATTTTGGGTTTAATCCACGGTTCTCCTCCGTTTCACCTGGTAGTTCCAACAATCCTGAGGTAGAGGTCGTTCATCGGGAACTGTGCACAGTCTGGGCCCAGGTTCAGAAAAACCTAGAGGTGTCCCAGAGCGTACAAAAAACTCAGGCTGATAAAAAACGTTCTGCTAACCCCCTGTTTATGGTCGGGGATCTGGTGTGGTTGTCGTCTAGGAACTTGCGTCTCAAGGTTCCGTCCAAGAAGTTTGCTCCCCGGTTTATTGGGCCGTATAAGGTCATTGAGGTCCTCAATCCTGTCTCCTTCCGGCTGGAGTTACCCCCGTCTTTTCGGATACACGACGTGTTTCATGCCTCCCTCCTCAAACGCTGCTCCCCGTCCTTGGCTCCCTCGAGGAGACCTCCTGTTCCCATCCTCACCCCGGAGGGGGTGGAATTCGAGGTGGCCAGGATTGTGGACAGCAAGATGGTCCAAGGCTCCCTCCAGTACCTGGTCCATTGGAGAGGATACGGGCCCGAGGAGAGGACTTGGGTACCCGCCCGGGATGTTCACGCTGGGGTATTGGTCAGGAGGTTCCACCTGCGTTTCCCCAGTAAGCCAGGTCCACTTAGAAAGGGTCCGGTGGCCCCTCATAAAAGGGGGGGTACTGTAAAGGATCTGCCAGGCACAGCGGGGTTAACTCCCAGAACTAATCAGTCAGCACCTGAGAATACATCCCTGAGACTGACTCCTGCTTCCACCATTCAGGCTGGCAGGCTTAGGAGTGGGAGAGCCTATCGTAACCTAGCCAGACTCAGCTAGCTCCCGCCCTCGGTCTATTTAAGCCTGCACTTCCTGTCCCTCGGTGCTTGTTATTGCTTGTGTTTCCCTCCTTGTGGTTTCCTGGCCCAGCTACAGCTCCTGCTATTTTTGATCCTGCTCCATACAGACCCTGGCTTACCGACTACTCTTCTGCTTTTCGTTTGGTACCTCGCACACTCCTGGCTTGACTCGGCTCGTTCACCACTCTGGTTGCTCACGGTGTTGCCGTGGGCAACGGCCCCTTTTCCTTGCTTGTGTTCCTTGTATGTTTGTCGTGTTTGTCGTGCACTTACTGAGCGCAGGGACCGCCGCCCAGTTGTACCCCGTCGCCTAGGGCGGGTCGTTGCAAGTAGGCAGGGACAGAGTGGCGGGTAGATTAGGGCTCACTTGTCCATCTCCCTACCCCCTGCCATTACAGATGCACAACGTTCCGGGTATTTAGCCCCCCAAACACTCGCATAAATACAAAAAAGCCCTTAGCCAATTCCTAAATCTCTTCGGAATCTTCCGGTACCAACGTTTATGTTCTTCCTCTTCCCGTTTGTTCAACTTCAAGCGGCAGTAGGGAAAAAAGTTCCACATATTCCCCATTCTCAATTTTTTGCCGAGCCTCGTCCTTCAAATGTGCACCCAGCGGGCCCAAAAAAGGAAAATAAGAGCCCCTGTGAGTCACATCCGTCACTGGTCCCAAACCCAACACCAGAGGCTCCTGAATCCCCACCTGAGAGCCTCCCAAAGCTGAACCCACTGCGTCTTCCACTCCAGCCGTACTACCCAAAAGAACCTACTAACTCCCGAACCGCCCTCCAAGCCACCGCTACCCCAACGTTAACCTGCTCTGCCTCCCGACCCACCTTCGCAGACAACAATTCTTTAACATCCACTAATACCCGCAACAAATCTCCTGCAGAAAAAACAGACTCACCTCCTGTTCTTGAACACGACACAGCTGTGGCACTGCTTCTCTGCAAAGCAAGGCGAACCTCCTCAGCCTGCTCCACTGCACTCTGGCACCCAGACGATACTCCACTTGACCCTTCCATCCAGGAGGATCGCCCCACACTCCTTACAGGTGACAAGGCTTCCAGGTCCTTCCTAGCCGCACCTCTCCCGCTATCTAACCGACTACGGTATACCTCAGGGTTGCGGCGTCATTCCGACATCGCAGTCTCCTGATATCCGGACCCACAACTTCCTTCAAGAGCTGGCCTCCGATCCTGATTCCGAGTCCATGTCCTGGACCCCCGAACACCACTCCCCACCGTGGAGTGACGCAATGGCTCCCGCCGACCACGCGACCTATGAGAAAAATACACCACAATCCCAGTCCACCGGAACTAACAGCATACTCCCCTCTAACACCACTAACCCCATTGTGGGGGGCCCGGCCGTAGCTTCAGGGGCCCAACTGTCATTTTCCATTGCAGCACTCCGTGTCTTCATCGTGTCTCGCGTGGGTGCTCCCCTCTTCCACCCACTCACTCGACGAGCGGGGCTTGGACTCCTCTGTCACCGGACTGGGGCTTACCCGAGCAAGTGGCCGAGAATTGCGCATTGGCCGTGCACCTCCATCCGGCGCCGACTGCATCCCTGACACTTGTTCTGCCAACCATGCCGCTCCCCGCTCTGTGGCTAAGGCACGCACACTTTGTAAAAGCTCCTCCATCTTGTTAAAAGCGCGAGCCTGCAGCAAACACGTCCTCCTTCTTCTGCTCGTTTGGCGCTTCTGCCAAACTCCGCCCCATGACTTAAGACGCTAAATTCCCCATGTGGTTAAGCCGCTCCTCCCCTGACGTGCCGTTGTTCCAGAGCTCCCATTCCCGCAAAGAGCAAGCTATACAAGCAGACAGTGAGGGAAGCAGCCTGCTGGGGCTTAGTTCAGGGCCCGAAATTTGAGAGGTTGTGCCCCTGTATCAGGGAGAAGGGCCTTGGCTCTGTCCTGCAAGGTTCAGTCAGCCAGCCACCAATGCCTACCTGAATCAACCATTAACTTGTAATTAAGAGACTGTGCCTTACAAGTGTTGAGAAGTGTTCTGTTGTCTGCTGTGATCGAGTATGATTGAATTATTTAAACATGGCGTCGGTCTTGCATGCGCACTGCCACTCCATTCATTCTCTATGATACTCATGGGGATAGGTGAGTACAGCACTTTAAAGGGGGAGCTACACTAAAAGTCTCTGGGAAGTCGAGACACAATTTGAATATTAGTTTGTACATAACAGCAACAAAAAAAAATCATACTCCAATTCATTACTTATTCAGCGACATGTTTTACCATACTCCCAATGTATAGATGCTACATAAATCTGTTTACATGTTGGCATCTCATGCCCTGCCTCAGAACAACACAATGCTGAGTAACAAGTGACAAGAAACCCCCACCATAAGGCTTTATTCATTTGTGTATTCACAATCAACAACAACATCGGCAATGTAATGTCCATGTAGTATTGTCACAAAGCTTCTTATCTTTATAATTGTGTAACATAGTAGATAGTAGTGGTGCCCGCAACGTTTGTTTGGCCCTAGTGTGTCTGAGATTGAGAAATTCAATTGTGAGACTGATGTGAATGGTAGTAATCTCTGTACAGCGCAGAGGAATATGTTGGCACAATATAAGTAGCAATAAATAACTTTTCTGCTTTCAACCCACGTTCTAATGCTAGATTCACATGAGCGTGACAGATTTACGCGAGTAAAAAATTTGCGTAAATCTGTCCGTGTGGGTTGCGTCTTGCATCAGTGTGCTCTTCGTGTGGCATGTGTTTTTCGCACACTTGGAAGCACTTTTTTTTTTTTTTGTCATTGTTATTGATGCGTGAAACACGGACAGCACACAGATGTCGTCCGTGTGCTGTCCGTGGTTTTCACGCATACATTGATTTCAATGAGCGACATGCAGTGAGTTTAACGCAACGGACACACACTGCATGAAAACTCACACATCTGTGAATAGCCCCATTTAAATCAATGGATCCGTATGCTGTGTGTTGTTTCAAAGCCCAGTAGAAGAATGAGCTTCACGCTTGTCTGAATGAGCCCTTACAGGACCAAAACCAGCAGACAGCAGGTAAAAAAAATTTTTTTACCGACACGTATAATTTGTTAGCTGCCTTTGCTTTTTATGCGTCACGTTTTTGGCCAAAGTTTCCTAAAAGTGGAGCGCTTGGTTAGTTACATTTTGTAAAAGGCAATAACATCAGGCTAAATCTCAATATCTGTTGCCTGAGAAAATACATGTAAATAGTCGTTTTCTTTTCAGATCCGCAGGCTCATTCCGTCACCTCATTACAGGAAAGGAATGTGGTATGTACAAAGAATTGGTGCGGTATACAGTACACAGCAGGCATTTTGCTTTCTGGGTATTCTTGGTGTCACTGGCAAAATCCCCTCCATTTAAATAGAGCCAATAGTTCAGTCTTGTAAAGGGAAATGGAAAATATCCCATCATTATATTTACTAGCTGTGCTATGTGTTTTCCTTCCTATAACTCTCTTCACCCTCGGTGTGTCACCACTTATTACATACCTGTTCGGCAGGACTTGCCTTTGATCTCTTAACAGCTCTGTCCTCTGCAATTTGTGGTTTTCTGTTTGCCCAGTATACACGTCCTACTTGGCTCTTCCAGAAAATTTCCCTTCCCTGAAGACACACATAGTTGTGTTTATTTTTACGTCCCTCATGGTGGTTCAGCTCATACATTGCCCCTATTGTGTTGTCTGACTACAGTTTACATAGCTTTCAAGGGATTGTCATTGTCAACGTATTTTTTTGTTGAAATAACTAAATATGAAGTTGCTGTGATGATTGTATCACATATTGTTCCTCTTATAACCTCTGCTATTCTAGAAATATAGCAATGTTATTTACATAGAATAAGGTTTTGAGACACGTTACTTTCAGCTGACTAAGGCTCATAATACAATAAATGTTATTATTACTTTAACCCCTTAATGACCCGGCCCTCTTGCGCGTTAATAACCAAAGATTTTTTTTTATTTTTTTTTACTGTCGCATTTTAAGAGTCTTAACTTTTTTTTTTATTCCGTCGACATAGCCGTATAGGGGCTTGTTTTTTGCAGGACGAGTTGTATTTTTCAATTGTACCATTTTTAGATGCATATAATATATTGATTAACTTTTATTAACTTTATTTTAGGAGAGAATTGAAAATAAGCATCTATTCCAGCATTGATTTTCACGTTATAAATGTACACCGTTTCCTATGCTGCATGAATAACATGTTACCTTTATTCTATGGGTCGGCACGATTACGGGGATATCAAATATGTAAAGGTTTTATGTTTTCCTATGTTTGCACAATAAGGCTATGTTCACACGGAGTATTTTGGGGGAGGAATATCTGCCTCAAAATTCCGTTTGGAACTTTGAGGCAGATATTCCTCTCCCTGCACGCCGATTTTCGCGCCAATTATCGCGCCGTTTTTCGCCCGCGGCCATTGAGCGCCGCGGGCATAAAACAGCGAGAAATACGCTTTCTCCTGCCTCCCATTGAAGTCAATGGGAGGTCGGAGGCGGAAGCGCCCGAAGATAGGGCATGTCGCTTCTTTTTCCTGCGAGGCAGTTTTACTGCTCGCGGGAAAAAGACGCCGACGCCTCCCATTGAAATCAATGGGAGGCGTTCTCGGGCCGTTTCTGCCGAGTTTTGCGACGCGGTTTCCGCGTCAAAAAACTCGGCAAAATACCCCGTGTGAACATAGCCTTAAACCCTTTTTAAAAAAAAATACTTGTTCTGGCATCGCCGCATTCCAAGAGCCGTAACTTTTTTATTTTTACGTCAATGTAGCTATATGTGGGCTTAATTTTTGCGGGACAAGGTGTCGTATTCATTGGTAGTATTTTGGGGTACATGGGACTTATTGATTAACTTTTATTTTATTTTTTATGGTGGAAATGGGAGAAAAAAAGGAATTTCGCCATTGATTTTTGAGTTTTTTTTTGGACGCCGTTCACAGAGCGGTTTAATTAATGTGTTAACTTTATCGTTTGAGTCATTAAAATCGCGGCAATACCTTATATGTCTATGTGTTATTTATTTTGGCACTTTTACTAAATAAAACCACGTTTTTGAGGGAAAAAGTAGCTTTATTTTATTTCTACTGTAATCTTTTTTTTATTTTATAAACTTTATTTAACTATTTCACTGTTTTTTTTGTCCCACTAGGGGACCTCTCTTTGCGATCTTTAGATTGCAGAATTAGTGCTTTAGTATACTTAGTGTACCAAAGCATTATTGCCTGTCAGTGTAAAACTAACAGGTAATCTATTAGGCCACGCCTCTGGCATGGCCTTATAGGCAGTTGCTGAAGGCAGACCTGGGGGCCTTTGTTAGGCCCCCGTCTGCCATGGAAACCGAACGGCGCCCCGCAATTTCTTTGCGGGGGCGCCGATGGGGTGACAGAGGGAGCTCCCTCCCTTTGTCAAATACATTAGATGCCGCTGTCACTATTGATCTAATGGTTTAAACTGCTGGAATCAGAGCACGCTTCGATTCCGGCAGTTGGGGCAGGAGCCAGGCTGTGTCTAACAGCCGTGCTCCTGCCGCTAATCGCATGGGTACACTGGCAGAACCCACCACATCAGAGCGACAGATATATCCGTCGCTATGCGGGAACTAATGCCTGCTTGCGACGTATATATCTGTCACTCATCGTTAAGGGGTTAAATAGCTATCGGTACAAAAGCTGAAAATGTATAAAGGTTTTTTAATGTTTAATGTCTGGTATTGCAGTTCAGCCCAATTCAAGTTAATAACTGAGCTTCTATATTAGACACAGCCTATGGACAAGTGTGGCGCTGTTTCTGGAAAAAAGAAGACACTTTTTTTTTTATCTCAAACAACCCCTTTAAGACTTAATGCATGAAGATGGTAGAATATACTAAAATGGTTTTCTCTTTGCTAGAATTTACTATAAATGTATGATCGGTGTTAAAACGAAGGGGTTGCTGTAGTTATCTACGAAGGATGCCCCTTCAGTTGCCATCAACCATTCTTAGGGGACACATAGTCATCCCAAACCCTCTTTCATTTCCTGAGAAAAGCCAAGCTCGGTTGAACACCATAGCCTCTTTGATATAGCAAGTGGTGGGTGGTTGACCCATTGGTATATCCTAGCAAAATGTCATACAGTAAGTGCACATGGTGGGAGAATCACTTTTATCTTTGTTATATACCTGACAGGGCCACACTCTATTAACTAAAGCCTAGAGACACAACCAGGGGTGTAGCTAAAGATGCAAAAGTTCTTATTGGGCCCCCCCCCCCCCCGCATACTTCTCATGGTCGACGGTCCGCGCTTTCAGCTGCATCGCTGGGTCTCCTAAGTGACCCAACAATGCATCACTAGCAGCCAGTGGCGTCACTAAGGACTTAAAATGTCAGGGGAAATAGCCCCAATACATATGTGTCCCCCCCAAAAAATGTGTGTATAGGAGACAGCATAGCATATCTATAGCACTACGACCCTATAAACTATGGATAGGATTAGATACATTGGCTCAGCAGACAGTATCACACATGATAGGATTAGATACAGTGGCTGAGCAGACAGTATCACACATGATAGGATTAGATCAATCTGTGATCCTGTCTAATGGGCCCTCTAAGCCTGCTACATCGTAGGCTTAAAGGGGTTGTGCAGTCCCTAAACATTGATCGCCTATCCTCAGGATAGGCCATCAATAGCTGATGTGTCGGGGTCCGTCTCCCGGGACCCGCCAATCAGCTGTTTTGAAGGGGCCGCAGCACTCGTACGAGAGCTGCTTCCCCTTCATTTCACTACTCGCTCACACTGTGTATCGCCGACACTGATTCACAGTGTGACCAGAATGAAGGGGAAGCAGCTCTCGTACGAGTGCTGCGGCCACTTCAAAACAGCTGATTGGCGGGTCCCGGGAGTCGGACCCCGCCTGTCAGGGCTACTAATCTTACCTTCCACTTCAGCCGCGGCGGAAGTTCTGTCCTCTCGATGTTGTGCGCGGCGCATAGCGCTGTGACGTCATGCACTGCGCACAGCGCTTGACGTCAGGACCTCCGCTGCGATCCGGAACCAGGAAGGTAAGTACAGTCTGTTACTATAGTAACAGGGGCCCGCGGCCCGAGTTACTATAGTAACTTTTTATTGATGTGGTGCGGGGGGCTGTGGGCCCCCCTGGCTTCGGGGCCCGGTCGCAATTGTGACCGCTGCGACCCCTATAGCTACGCCAGTGGACGCAACCAACATATTGCCTTTCTGATTTTCTGATTACATGTCTGACTGGGCTCCAAAGAAACTAACAAGTTGTATTCATACAGTAGTATGCCAACATTGTCATGCCCACATATCAAGATATTAAAAAAATGATAGCACAATGATAGTGCCATATGTACTGATGCCCACAGCATATGCAGCAGATTGCCCCCAAAATAGTTTGTAAGCCTGAAAAAGGTCATAAGGCCATCCAGTTCAGCCTATTATTCTGCAATATTGATCCAGGGGAATGAAAAAAAATACATGGGGCAAGAGCCCATTTCTTCCTGACTCTAATATGGCCATCAGAATAAATCTCTCGTTCAACCACCCATCACCTGTAAACATAACTTGAAATATTATTAAATTCAAGAAAGCCATCCAGGCCCCTTTTGAACTCTATCAGTGATTTCACAATAACAGCTTCCTCTGGCAGAGAGTTTCATAGTCTCGCTGCTCTTACAGTAAAGAATCCCATTCTATGTTTGTGTAGAAACCTTCATTCCTTTAGACGTAGATGATGACCCCTTGTTAGAAGTACAGACCTGGGTATAAATAGATCATGAGAGAGATCTGTGTAATGACCTTTGGTATATATTTATGCATAGCTGTAGTTATTAGGTCACCCCCTTAGCCGTCCTTTTTCCAAAATAAATAACAATAATTTTGATGATCTTTCAGGGTACTTTAATCCACCCATTAAATATATTACTTTGGTTGCCTGCCTTTGAACCCGTTCAAGCTCTGCTATGTCTTTTTTGCTCACTGGTGCTCAAAACTGTACTGTGTTGTACTGTGCTGTACTGTGCATAATGTGCCCAGAAGTCCACAAATTGTATGTTGGATCGGTGGTTAATACTGTCACCTGAGAGTACTGGGGTCCTAGGCTTGAAATATTACAAGGTTTATTATTTTTGCAAACCCTATTGTCTATAGAAAAAAAAAAGATTAATGTGCTTTACACTTTCTAATTAAGTTCATACCTGCGTCGGTGTTTCCATTATTCTGCTTAGTCAGAGTAGCAGATCAATGGAAATACCCGAAGTGCCGGTACCGTTGTATGGCGGAATCACTTGACTTTAACGGGTTCCGTCGGGTTTCCATCGGGGTATCCGTGGTTTTACCGAAAACAATAGGGTACTGCACTTTTCAGTTCAATCCTCCACTACCCTCACTCACATTTCCCTCCTTTGAAGTCCGCACCCTCAAACTCTTTCACCCATTCTCCCTCCGTGTCGCAGTTGTCTACCAACAGCGGGCTCACCCCGCCAATTCCTGGATCATTTGCTGCCTGGCTTTCACAATTCCTATCCTCTGAAACACCCACTTTTATCATGGGTGACTTTAACATCCCCACTGATAACAGAATCTCCTCATCTATGCCCCAGTTTCTATCTTTAACCTCCTCCCTAGGTTTGTCACAACTTATTAATTCTCCTACACATGAAGACGTGCATTCACTGAACCTGGTCTTCATCCGACCCTGCTAAGTTTCTGACTTTAATAACTCGCCTCTCCCGCTCTCTGACCAAAACCTTCTCTCCTTTACTATCAAAAATGCACTGCCTCCACAGGACATGCCTATGTATCAGACATACAGAAATCTACATGGCATTAACACTCAGCAACTCATAGTCAGTCTACAGTCCACACATTGTCACCTATCTCTTCCCTCTCCTGTCCCAATCTGGCCACCAAACATTACAATAACACTCTCAAAAATGCTTTGGATGAAGCAGCCCCCCTACACCCCTACACAGATGACAACAACCCTGGCTCACGCCTCAATCCAACTTTTATCAGTGCTGCTTGAGATGTGCTGAACGTCTGTTGAGAAAATCACATTTGTCAACAGACTTCCTGCTTTACAAATTTATGCTCAGAACTTACAACTTTGCCCTTCAACGTGCCAAACAAGTCTATTTCGCCTCTCTTATCTCCGCACTATCCAATAATCCAAAACGACTCTTTGATACATTTCATTCCCTCCTTAGTGCTAAAGTGCAGACGCCGATCACAGATCTCAGGGCTAAAGACCTGGCCACTTATCTTAGGCCTCATGCACTCGACCGTAGCCATGTGCACGGCCGTGATTCTCGGGTCGGCCGGGGGCGGAGTGTCACCCGCAAATCGCGGGCCGTGCACATGGCCGCGGCTATTATTTGTTATGAGCCTGGACCGCAGAACACGAGCGTAATAAGACATGCCTGTTCTTTCTGCGGTCTAGGCTCCTGGGCCATGCATGGAGCGTGGAAACCACGGTCGTGTGCATGGCCCCATAGAAATGAATGAGGCCGCAATTCTCCCGTGGATTTTCGGGGGAATTGCGGCCGCAAAAGCACGTTCGTGTGCATAGGGCCTTAAAATTAAACTTTACAACATCTGGCACGATATTGTTTCCCAGTCCCCTAGTAACTTCAATCCCCTTCCCTCCCGCACAGCCTCTTTTTCACTTTCAGCATTTGACCCAATAACAGAAGAAGTCCTCTCTTCTTCTCGTCCTACTACCTGCCCTAGTGATCCTATTGCCTCACACCTTGTCCAGTCCCTCTCCCTGACCGTCACTAGTCACCTGACTAAAATATTTAACCTCTATCTTTCTTCTGGAATCTTTCTCCCCTCTTTTAAACATGCCATTATAACCCCATTACTGAAAAAAACCAAATCTTGACCCGTCCGATGCTGCTTACTACTGACCGGTCTCCAATCTCCCCTTTATCTCTAAACTACTGGAATGCTTGGTCTACTCAAGCCTTATCCGCTACCTCTCTGCTAACTCCATTCTTGACATCTTCAATCGGGCTTCCGCACTCTACACTCCACAGAAACTGCCCTTACGAAAGTCTCAAATGATCTCTTGATGGCTAAATCTAACGGCAAATACTCTCTCCTGATTCTTCTTGATCTTTCTGCAGCCTTTGAGACTGTAGACCACCAACTCCTCCTTAACATGCTCCACTCTATTGACCTTAAGTACACTGTTCTCTCTTGGTTTTCTTCCTATCTCTCTGACCGCTCATCAGTGTGTCATTTGCTGGTTCTACTTCTTCTCCTCTTCCCCTTGCTATCGGGGTTCCTCAGGGATCAGTCCTAGGTCCGCTCCCCTTTTCTATCCACACATCACCTATTGGACAAACCATCAGCAGATTTGGTTTCAAATACCATCTCTACGCTGATGACACCCAATTATATGCCTTTTCCCATGACATCGCCCCTGCTCTAATACAAAACACCAGTAATTGTCTATCTGCTGTCCCTAATATCATGTCCTCTCTATCTGGAACGGAATCTTTCTAAAACTGAGCACCTTGTGTTCCCACCATCTATTAACCTATCTAAACCTGATTTCTTCATCTCAGTGTGTGGTATTACCATAACTCCTAGGCAGCACGCCCACTGTTTTGGAGTTATGCTGGACTGAGATCTTTCCTTTACTCCTCACATTCAATCACTTTCACGGTCCTGTCACTTTCACCTAAAAAACATCTCTAAAATCTGCGCTTTTCTTACCGTGCACACAGCAAAAACTCTCATTATTGCCATGATTCACTCTCGTCTTGACTACTGTAACTCATTACTAATCGGTCTTCCCCTCACTAAACTCTCCCCTCTCCAATCTATCCTTAATGTAGCAGCCAGGCCCATCTTTCTGACCAACCGCTACACCAATGCCTCTACCCTGTGCCAGTCAATGTACTGGTTGCCCATAACCTTCAGAATTAACTTCAAACTTACTTACTCTCTCCACAGAGCTGCACCGCCTTACATCTCCTCCCTCATCTCTGTCTACCACCCTACCTGAGCTCTACGTTCTGCCAACGACCTTAGATTAACGTCCTTCATAATCCGAACCTCCCACTTCTGTCTCAAAGATTTTTCTTGTGCTGCACCCGTCCTCTGGAATACGCTACCCCAAGCAATCAGATTAATTCCCAACATCCACAGTTTTAAACGTGCCCTGAAAACACATCTTTTTAGACAGGCGTATAACATTCCCTAATCTGTCTACTTTCCTTGGCCCCTCTTTTACATTAGTCATCAGAACCTGACCCCTTCATTTAGCAGTATCCCCCACACTCCTTGCACCCTAATGCACTTCATGTCTATCATACACAGATACTGGCTGGTGACTGACTCATGCAGCTTTATGTGTATCACCCCATATGTATAAAAGATGGCTGGACCATTGTACTTAAAGAGGCTCTGTCACCAGATTTTGCAACCCCTATCTGCTATTGCAGCAGATAGGCGCTGCAATGTAGATTACAGTAACGTTTTTATTTTTAAAAAACGAGCATTTTTGGCCAAGTTATGACCATTTTTGTAGTTATGCAAATGAGGCTTGCAAAAGTCCAAGTGGGTGTGTTTAAAAGTCCAAGTGGGCGTGTATTATGTGCGTACATCGGGGCGTTTTTAATACTTTCACTAGCTGGGCGCTCTGAAGAGAAGTAACATCCTCTTCTCTTCAGAACGCCCAAGATCGACTTACCTGCAAACGCTGATGCTGCTGCAGAATCAACTGTAGCCTCTGGTGCCGATGTGGTCGTCACGATGCAGGACCTGTGAGTGACGTCACAGATCTGCACTGTCAGAAGCTGGGCGTTCTGAAGAGAAGAGGATGTTACTTCTCTTCAAAGCGCCCAGCTAGTGAAAGTATTAAAAACGCCCCGATGTACGCACATAATACACGCCCACTTGGACTTTTACTTTTAAACACACCCACTTGGACTTTTGCAAGCCTCATTTGCATAATTACAAAAATGGTCATAACTTGGCCAAAAATGCTCGTTTTTTAAAAATAAAAACGTTACTGTAATCTACATTGCAGCGCCTATCTGCTGCAATAGCAGATAGGGGTTGCAAAATCTGGTGACAGAGCCTCTTTAACAAGCACTTTTTACATTTTGTGTCTCCCTTAATTCCTCATAGATTGTAAGCTCTTGTGAGCAGGGTCCACTATAATTTTAATTTAGTTTTGTCACTATGTAATGTCTGATATTGTCTGTACATGATCCCTTTAAATTGTAAAGTGCGGAATATGTGGGCACTATATAAATATAGATTATTATTACTATTATTATTATTATTATTATTATTATTAATAGCGCAGCATGCTGCACTATTATTTCTTGTATTTTCATCTTGATCTGCGACGGAGGCCCCTAACGGAGTATCCAACACAGATATGAATGAGGCCTAATTCCTAGAAAAAAAAATATTTTGTAAAAATCAGTAGTCTTTTTAGGCCACATGACTGTGCCTGTCTTGAGCCCTATTATGATATTGTCCATGCTCTGTGAATCATTCATTTAAATTGTTCTGAATATTATTATATTATTATATTGTTCAGAATTGTACTGAAATCAACAAGCTGCAGCATGTCACCCTACAGCTGATGAATATTTATTAACATGGTACAGGTAATGATGAGAGTGATAGTAGTAATAGTCACTTCTTTTGACAGTTTCTATTAGTACTACATGATTTCTGAAAGAAATATAATTTGTTGTACTCCAGGTATCAATATTTAGCAACTATATACTGTATATGGTACCTTGTTGACTTTATATGGTGTTTTTTTTTTGTTGTTCTATGTCAGCAACAATTTATTTTGATCTTGTTTACCAGTAAAGTTAAAAATCTGATCTAAATTAAATTATGAAATAAAAAACATATAGTTTACATGTTGGAATAATTCTCAGCTTGTGAGCTGTATATATGAATACATGAAATCTAATCTTACTTGCAGCAACAACATCATTTTTAATTTCGGTTAAAAGAAAACAAACAAGTGCACACGTTTTAAGGAAAGAACTGAAAGAGAAGCATTCATAATTGACTGCAAACTGTTGGTATCCTGAAAGAACTTGGAACTTGGCAAGTGTACTCCCATCAAGCACCATTAGTCGGCTACAACAAACTACAGAATCCCTATGATTGTCTGAAGAACTAAATCTATGATTGGAACTCAGGTTAAACCTGGAATTCCAGTACCGTCAAATGCATAATTTATGTAATATCTACCAAGAGTATAGTAGCAATGGAACTTGCTGAGAGTAAAATTACTGCTGGACCCCAATAAGAGAACAGCATTATTATTAGTGGGCGGTACAGATGATTCATGATGTTGCATTTCTCGTAAACTGGAAAAAACATTCTGGATATGGTCATCCGGTCTTGAAGGGTTTCCCGTCTTGAAGGGGTCTTCCCAGAATAGACATTTAACAGGATATGATAAGTGTCTGATCACTGGGGGTCCCACCAGTAGGACCCCGTCCTATCATTAGAACAAGGGTCTCAAGCACCCCATTCCTTCTCACTGCACTCACCGCAGTGAGGAGGAGCTTGAATGGAATGGAGAACAAACATGCCCCCTGCCGTTCCATTTAATCTCTATGAGACTGACAGAAACAGCCGAGCACTGTACTTGGCTGTCTCCACCAGTCCCATAGACTTTGAATGGAGCAACACCACGCATGCTAGTCTGCCGCTCTATTCAAAGTTCTCCCCACTTGAGACTTGCCTCCTGGTTAAGCGGATAATTGTTCCCTGACTCTTTCATCAACTTGCCCTCCTGGCTCCTATCTCCTTTATGATGAACAAAAACAATGCGACTCCCTGCATACTGAATAATTACGTTTACTAGGATCTGTGTACGTACAGTGAGCTCCCCTACAGTTGGCTGCAGGCAGACAGAATTTAATTAATTAATTAAGTTTGTAAAGGAAAGCAGAGCATTTGAAACTCTATCAGAAATTCTGGACCTATTTCGTTTAAATTAAATGAAATTATAGGTACAATTTCCTGACCCAAATTACCACCATTAACCCCTCTACACCCTAAACCAGTAGAAATATTATATAATATTAACCCCTTCCCTCCACAGCCCTTTTTCAGATTTTCATTTTCGCTTTTTCTTTCCCACCTTCTAAAAGTCACAACATTTTTATTTTTCTGTCGATATTGCCGTATGAGTACTTATTGCTTGCGGGACGAGTTGTAGTTTGTCATGGTTTCATTTATCGTACCATACAATGTATTGGGAAGCTGGAAAAAAAATATTACTCGTTGCACTGAAGTGTTGGCTGTTTCATACAGCCAACATGCTCATCTTATGGAGAGGGGTCAGCCCATGAGCCCACCTCATACTCACCCCCCCCCCCCACGACCTGCACCGTATTTATAAGGCAAATGTCGGGAAAGGGTTAAATGTCAACTACTAAAACCTACTTCAACTCCAGGGATATTAGATATTGTATCCTTTCCCACCCTAGGGCACAAAAGATATTAGTTATTAGTTATTAACTGCTAAACTAGTTTAGATCACCAGGAATGTAACAGGAATACTATCACTAACCCCTAAAGCTCCCTGTGTCAAAATGTGTAATGTAGTACATTTAGTAAGTTGCCAAAGTGAGTAAAATCAGGGAGAATCATGTGTGTACAAACTTGGAAACTCTACTTTGCCCCTGGCGACAGGATTCTCAACCGGACTTGCGTTTTAATAGTCCAGTTTCCAATAAATATATTCTGGTTGCCTCAATAAACTTAACCAAATCTTAAAGAGGCTCTGTCACCAGATTCTCAAACCCCTATCTCCTATTGCATGTGATTGGCGCTGCAATGTAGATAACAGTAAAGTTTTTTTTTTGTTGAAAAACGTTAATTTTTGGCCAAGTTATGAGCTATTTTATATATATATATTTCTAGCAAGTAAAACGAAATCTCGCTTCCCTTGCCGGAGTCTCACAGAAAAGATTCAGAAGTGTCAGGATTCTGAATACACATGACGTCCAGGCTGGATGATCATGTGTATTCATTATCAGGACACTTGATTAACGTTAATCTCTGTTTATGTGGCTGCACATCGCTGCTGTGTAAATCAATGGAGAGGAGTGTATGATGCTGACTGGTCACTGATTGGTCAGCGTCATACACGTAAACACGCCCAGTTAAAAACACAATACACGCCCAGTTAAAAACACAATACACGAGCAGTTGGACATAACGAAAAAAAAACGCCCAGTTGTCCATTTCAAACCTCATTTGCATATATATATAAAATAGCTCATAACTGGGCCAAAAATGAACGTTTAAAAAAAAACAAAAACTTTACTGTTATCTACATTGCAGCGCTGATCACATGCAATAGGGGATAGGGATTTCAGAATCTGGTGACAGAGCCTCTTTAACAATGTATTAATGTATTGTGTAATATCACACTTCAATAGGGTAAAGTATAATGTGATAAGCTATTCAACATATTATTACATAATTATGTCTCCCACATAATATTTTATTTGAAAAGACGGAAAAGGAAAACTTCATTAAAAACTAGAATTTCCCATGTGAAAACTCACCTGTAATCATGTTAGCTGAGGCCAATGCTGTTACTACGTGTTTTAGACATAATAATATATTCGCTGGAATTTGCTTTGTCCATTGCATAGAAAAAGTACATGCATGCAATAATTGACAATGGCAGAACATCATCCAGTGTGATTTACAGTTGTCACCAAAATCCCCCAGGGCGCATGCTGTCCCATGTAGATGATCTATCTCCGTGCAGCTAAAGAACTTTCCCCCTCAAGAAGCCTAGGAACCAAGAAATGATGATTCTTCCTGTTGTGGGAAACCCGTCTTGTGAGCAATATGGTGCTTTTTCACTTTCTAAAAACTTTAGATTTAGTTGAAAAAAATAAACAAACCTTGGCTATCCCTCGGATTTACTAATGTATGGTCATTTTTATGTTTTGGGTGGAAATGCCCTTCAAGGAGAAAATGTGATTGACAAATATATGTTCATCTCAAACATTTGACTATAACCAGTGTAAACAATCCAGCACTTGACCTGCAAATCTTCAAAGTACACATCAAGTGCTGTCATAGAGTATACTCTACATAAACATCTTAAAAGTAAAGATTAAATAAGACCTTCTCCTATCTACTCGAATCTTTGTTATTTTCATAGCACACGGACTTATGGTTACGGTTTTTTTAAATAGGTTTTTTGTACTGCAATTCCCTGAGTATAACGAGGCAGCTTTATAAATCTAAAATTACTCAAAAATATCCTAAAGTAATGGAGTAGCTAATGTATTTTCATTTTTACATTTGCATTACTTTTACACTTTTTTTATTGCCACAATTTAATATAATTTATGGAAAAAGACTTAATCTTAATAAAATGTTTGTGTTTTGTTTTTTTTAGCAATGGTGCTACTTGTAAATTAACTAGTAGAAAATTATGTTATCTAGTTACATTCCTTAATATAACTATTTCTATAAAATCTTTTTTTTAACAAAGATTGATTGATGCATTGAGCATTAACTAAGATATTACCTGTTCAACCCGAAAACAATTTCATATTATTGGACTGTCCTCTCTAAGCAGAATGGCCTTAAAGTTAATGACTTAAAAATTACATTTGCATGGACAGTTCCTTTCTACCGGTGTCCTCTGTAAAATTGTATTTTTACTTTTTACTTTATGCTGACCTTGGAGTCTTAGGCTATGGTCTAAGGCAGGGGTGCACAATCAATTGCCAAGTGGTCGTCGTGCGGCTCGCAATGCTGTTCTGAGTGGCCCCCGACCATCTGGACAGACATACTTGTCTGAGCCCTAATGATTCAGAAAGACATGGCTGTCAAAATGCAACTGCATCCTTCTAATGCAGAGAACGGTGTCCCATCATTAGAAAGCAGCTCCATTCTCTCTTCCCCACACGGATAATGGAAATCAGTTTCTAGTGGCCGCTCACATGCATCTTTATGTCAGAGAAAAGAGAAGAGCCAGGGACAGATAGGTATTTATGGTGCACTGTGTGCCTGGCACTGTAATGGGGAATACTGTGGGGTTGGCACTGTTATAAAAGTACTGTGGGACTGTATGAGTTCTATTTTAAGCAACAGTCTATTGGGTCTTTAAAGAGATACTCCAGTCTGAAATAAAAAAATTACTTTAAACTGCAAAATTGTACTTAACATGATGGCCTTCCCCTGCTTGTTCCTAGCTTCGTTCCTGTGTTTCGGTCCCCCTTGTCTGGCTTCCAAAATGGCAGCCACTGTCTCAGACTTGCATATGGAGAGCATTGTCTGCAAGTTTGAGACATACCCCACCCCCTCCACTGCCGTTGGATGGACACAGCGCTGACGTATAGTTATTTTTGGGGTTTTAACTGAATGGACGCTTTAACGCTGCCCTTGCTACTTTTTGAAAAAGAGGGCATGGCTTACAAAAAGGAGGTGGGACCACCACATCTCGACAAATCTATTATAATTGCTTCACCCTCTGTGGGGTGAAAAAAAGTAGTGGCACATGCCGGGCCCCATACCTTACCCCCACTAGATTGGACAACCCTGTCATCAGATTAAAAATAAATAAAATAAATAAATAAATAAAAAAAAGCTATACCAACCTCATCGTCTTCTTCCCTCCAGGTCCCCTCAGGCTCTGACTACCGGCCATGGCTGACACAATGTACTGGTGCCGGGTAGTAGCTGGACATTGTATGTGAAGCAGCACTGATGAAGTTGAGTGCTGCGTCGCATATAAGGCCCTGACGCTGCTATGCGTCAAGACGTATGAAGCACAGAATGCTGAGATGACCCAGAAGGGAGAAAAAAAGAAGAGCAGTGAGGTGAGTATAAATTTTGTTTATTTTATGTCCGATGGGGGGGGTGGATGCCGAACGGTCGTAGCGCCACAATTTTAGCACGCGTCCAGCGGAAAATGTGATAGATTTATTAGGAGGCGTGCGCCTCTTAATAAATCTGTTGCATCTTATTCCAGCAGAGCAGATAGCTAAGACTGGCGTATGAAACACCAGTGATAGTAAATCTGCCCCTATGTGTTGTATTCTCTTAGGTGTACTTTTAATCCCTCCGTCATGCACCACGCCCTCCGGCTCTGCAAAAGGTATTTCTATCTAAAACTTATCCACTGGATACGGCATACATATTTTATAGGTTCAGCATCACTGACTCCTTTAAAGGGATTGTCCGGTTTCAACTGATTAATGTTATTTTTTTTTATATGTAACACACCTAAGGGTGTTAAGGATGATAGGACCTGTACACACTGTGTATTTGACCTGTATTTTGGCACGTTTTACGCGCCACAATACGCATCAAAATACGCTTGATTAAAGAGGCTCTGTCACCAGATTTTGCAAGCCCTATCTGCTATTGCAGCAGATAGGCGCTGCAATGTAGATTACAGTAACGTTTTTATTTTTAAAAAACAAGCATTTTTGGCCAAGTTATAACCACTTTTGTATTTATGCAAATGAGGCTTGCAAAAGTACAACTGGGCGTGTTGAAAAGTAAAAGTACAACTGGGCGTGTATTATGTGCGTACATCGGGGCGTTTTTACTACTTTTACTAGCTGGGCGTTCTGACGAGAAGTATCATCCACTTCTCTTCAGAACGCCCAGCTTCTGGCAGTGCAGACATAGAGCGTGTTCTCGAGAGATCACGCTGTGACGTCACTCACAGGTCCTGCATCGTGTCAGACGAGCGAGGACACATCGGCACCAGAGGCTACAGATGATTCTGCAGCAGCATCGGCGTTTGCAGGTAAGTCGATGTAGCTACTTACCTGCAAACGCTGATGCTGCTGCAGAATCAACTGTAGCCTCTGGTGCCGATGTGTCCTCGCTCGTCTGACACGATGCAGGACCTGGGGAAGTGACGTCACAGTGTGATCTGCCAGAAGCTGGGCGTTCTGAAGAGAAGTGGATGATACTTCTCGTCAGAACGCCCAGCTAGTAAAAGAAGTAAAAACGCCCCGATGTACGCACATAATACACGCCCAGTTGTACTTTTACTTTTCAACACGCCCAGTTGTACTTTTGCAAGCCTCATTTGCATAAATACAAAAATGGTCATAACTTGGCCAAAAATGCTCGTTTTTTTAAAATAAAAACGTTACTGTGATCTACATTGCAGCGCCTATCTGCTGCAATAGCAGATAGGGGTTGCAAAATCTGGTGACCGAGCCTCTTTAAGCGTCCCTTTCAAATCAATGGTAAAGCGCGCAGTTAGTACATATGTAGCCAGGGGCGTAGCTAAAGGCTCATGGGCACGGATGCAAGAATTCAGCTTGGGCCCCCCTGCCACTCCCCAACACCACCATCATCATCATAAGACCCCTGCGCGCGCATATGCCCAGACGACTTGCCCAACAGCCCCCATAGTATAATGCCCCCACACAGTATAATGCCCCATAATGTATAATGCCCCCCATAACAGCCCCATACCGTATAATGCTCCCCATATCAGCCCCCCATACAGTATGATTCCCCCATATCAGCCCCCATGCAGTATAATGCCCCCCATCTTATCAGCCCCCATGCAGTATAATGCCCCCCTGCAATATCAGCCCCCATACAGTATAATGCCCCCCCTGCAATATCAGCCCCCATACAGTATAATGCCCCCCCCCATAACAGCCCCATACCATATAATGCTCCCCATACAGTATAATGCCCCCCATCTTATCAGCCCCCATGCAGTATAATGCCCCCCCACGCAATATCAGCCCCCATACGGTATAATGCCCCCATATGTGCATAATAGAAAAATAACATAATTACTTACCTATCCCCGTTCCCAGGTCGGGTGGAGGATCCTTCGCCTCCTCCGGTGTGTGCTATGAGTGACTCGGCGCAGACAGGCGCGATGATGTCGCTGCATCCCGCCTGCCTGCGTCGAGCCGCTCAGGGCACAGTGAATGCTGGATCAAGGAGATGTCAGCTCCTTGCTCCAGCATTGAATGGAACCGGGACCTCGGTGAGTGACTCGTGACCCCCCGAGGTCTTCACACGAACCCCCAAGGGGGATGCGACCCACAGTGTAGGGATGTCACGATACCAAAATTTGCACTACGATACCGATACTTCGTTTACTTTGCCAACAGTAATAAAAAAAAAAAAGTTCTTTCGTTTTCTGATGTGAGGCACGAGGTGTGATGCTTATTGTAAAAAAGGCGTATGTGTATTTTTTATTTTATTTAACTTTACTTTGTTTTTACTTTATTTTTTAAACTTTAATGTACTGGCATATGTCTATATCCCAGTACATTAGCCTGTGTACAGATAGTACATAGGCTGTTGTTAGGACATACCTAAGTATGCCCTAACAACAGGATATATGGTCAGACAGCACTGGGGTCCTTCAATGGACCCTGGGCTGTCTGCCCATATATGGTATGTCCCTCAATCGCGTCACAGAAATTCCCTGTGACGCGATCCAGGGGCATCCCCCTTCTCATTTTCCCCTGAATGCTGCAGTCAGCTTTGATCGCAGCATTCAGGAGAATAGCGGCGGAGATGAGAGGTTTCTCTGATCTCCGCCGTTATAGAGCAGGGCTGCGGCTGTGTAATACAGTCATTGCCCCGCTCCTGAGTCCTGACATGTGCGCGCCGTCAGCATGAGGAGATGCTGCCGGCGCTGCACTAATGAGCAGCGGTTCAGGCATTGAGGACAGAACATGGGGGTGTTTTGTAGTGCGCCCGCCATGTTCTGTCTTCAGTGCCGCAGATCATTAGTGCAGCGCTGGCCGAATCACATGATCCTGATGGCGCGCACATGTCAGGACTCAGGAGCGGGGCAGTGACTGTATTACACAGCCGCAGCCCCGCTCTCATACAGTCATGTGTTACTATACTGTATTGTGTTGGATTGTGCAGTTTGCGGTGGAGAAAGGAGGGGGGCAGTGATTTAACGCCCCCCCCCTCTCCACCGCAAACAGCACAATACAACACAATACATTACAAGGCATCAGAACACATTACATTACATTACAACACATTACATTACATTACATTACAACACCACACAATACATTACACTGCAGCTTACCTGGAGTCCTCCGCACCGACTCTCCCACTCCACTGTCTGGAAGACGTGTCACGTGAGAACACGGTCACATGGTACACTAAGTACCAGGAAGTGCCGGCTTCATGGCACAGAAGATTTATTTAGGAAGCTTGCTGTATGGCAACGGGGGCCCGTGGGCCCCCCAGGCTTAGGGACTCAGTCGCAACTGCGACCGCTGCGACCGCTATAGCTACGCCACTGGATGTAGCCATCTTTCTCTTGTCTTTTAACGCATTAAATACAGTGGCAAGAAACTGGACTTTTTTAATGGCTTTTCAATTGATTTTGTTGTGTGATATCACGCTGCAGCAAGTTATCAGAATCAAAATAAACTTGGCTACATCTGTACATACAAAGTGTTTGTTTTTTTACGCAAGTGTGTTTAAAAAATGCATCACATAAAGAAAAAGCATCGGGACGATTCTTTGACGTGTAAAACGCGCCAAAATCGCGCCAAATGTTCCCATAGTTAATGGGAGTCCTAATTCTGTGCCAATAAACGCACAAAAAGCCCCCACAAAACACATAAAAAAACACGCCGAAAAGGTGTCAAAAACGCCTGTATTTTAAAAAGCGATTCACACGAAACACTAGCGTATTTGACACATTTACACATCGTTTTTTTTTACTGCCATGTGAACATGCCCTAAGGGCATGCCCAGACGTGGCGGATTTCTTCCGCTACTGTCTGCATCAATGCCGCACAGAATCTGCCCAAAATGTGCAGTAAATTGATGCGGACTAGCCGTTGCGTATTGAGGTGAAAGTACTTCCCTTCTCTCTATCAGTGCAGGATAGAGAGAAGGGACAGCACTTTCCCTAGTGAAAGTAAAAGAATTTCATACTTACCCGGCCATTGTCTTGGTGACGCGGCCCTCTTTCGGCATCCAAGCCCGACCTCCCTGGATGACGCGGCAGTCCATGTGACCGCTGCAGCCTGTGATTGGCTGCAGCCGTCACTTAGACTGAAACGTCATCCTGGGAAGCCGGACTGCAGGAAGAAGCAGGGAGTTCTCGGTAAGTATGAACTTCTATTTTTTTTACAGGTTGATGTATATTGTGATCGGTAGTCACTGTCCAGGGTACAGAAACAGTTACTGCCGATCGCTTAACTCTTTCAGTACCCTGGACAGTGACTATTTACTGACGTCGCCTAGCAACGCTCCCGTAATACGGGTGCACACACGTAGTCACCCGTAATTATGGGTGCACACACGTAGTCACCCGTAATTATGGGAGCCCCATTAACTTCCTCAGTCTGGCTCTAGACCTAGAAATACATAGGTCCAGCCAGAATGAAGAAATGTCATGTTAGTAAAACCAATACGCTCCGCAGCACACATAACATCTACATAACATCTGCGGACTTCATTGCGGAATTTTGACTCTCCATTGAAGTCAATGGAGAAATTCCGCAATGAGTCCGCAACAAGTCCGCTACACGTCCGCAACAACCATTGTATGCTGCGGACACCAAATTCCGCTCCGCAGCCTATGCTACGCAGCGGAATTGTCCGCAACGTGTAAACGAACCCAACCACAAAGCTGTGGAAGGCAATGGAAAAACGTGCACGCTGCAGATTTCCGCTGCGGACTGTCCGCAGCGGAATTCGAGAGCAATTCCGCTACGTGTGGTCATGCCCTAATAGTTCCACCTCTTCATCAGCTTAATCACGCAGTGCCTTAACCCTTTGATAACTGACCTATTTTGACTCTTAATGACCAAGCAATTATTTCCATTTTTCCATTGTCGGATTCCGAGCCACAACCTTTCAGTCAGCATAGCTGTATGAGGGCTTGTTTGTTGTAGGATGAGTCGTATTGTATTTTTCAGTGTCACTATTTGGAGGTACATGTAGTTTATTGATGAACTTTTATGAATTTTTTTGGGGAGGGAATACATAAACCCAGCAATTCTGCCATCATTTTTTTGCGCTTTCAATTTACGTTGTTCTCTGTGTAGCATAATTAACATGTTACCTTTATTCTATGTGTCGATACTATTACGGCGATACCAACTATGTATAGATTTTTATGTTTTACTAAGTTTGCACAATAAAAACCCTTTTAAAAGTTAATTTGTTATTGCATCGTCGCATTCCATTACGGTTTTATTTTTTTCATCGATGTAGACATATGTGGGATTGTTTTTTGTGGGACAAGATGTTGTTTTCATGGAGACTATTTTGGGGTACATGGGTCTTTTTGATTAACTTTTATTATGGGGAAGGGGGATGGAAAAAAAAGCAATCCCGTCTGCGTTTTTTGTATTTTTTTTTAGGGAGTTCACGTGCGGTTTAAATAACATGTTAACTTTATTGGCACTGAATAATAGGCATATAGCCATGGCAGGCCTGGGTGCCTTTACTATGGCCCCAGCTGCCACGGTAACTCATCGGCGGCCCGCGTTCACATTGGCGGGCCACTGATGGATATCAGAGGGAGGGAATAAACGGCTGCAATCTGAGTTAAAGCCGATTGCAGCCGTTAGAGCAGGAGCCCGGCTGTCATCCGCTCCTTGCTTATTTCAATGCATGTAAAAAAGGCTTATGCATCAGAATAAGGCCTTTAGTGACTGCCGGGAATAGGCGCATTGGTGGTCACAAAGAGGTTAAAGTCTAGCTAGAGATTTTTACATGACCATGGACAGAAATTATCCACTGCAATTGAATGTTCCTACTGTATAACAACAAGCAGAGATCTTGAAAACCATGAAATATTATGAAAGAAATATTACAGAAAGTATATTGGAAAATGTTACAACTTTTAATTATACAAACAATAACATTAATTTGCTGAAACTGGACAACTCCTTTAAAGAGGCTCTGTCACCAGATTTTGCAACCCCTATCTGCTATTGCAGCAGATAGGCGCTGCAATGTAGATTACAGTAACGTTTTTATTTTTAAAAAACAAGCATTTTTGGCCAAGTTATGACCATTTTTGTATTTATGCAAATGAAGCTTGCAAAAGTCCAAGTGGGTGTGTTTAAAGTAAAAGTACAACTGGGCGTGTATTATGTGCGTACATCGGGGCGTTTTTACTACTTTTACTAGCTGGGCGTTCTGACGAGAAGTATCATCCACTTCTCTTCAGAACGCCCTGCAATAGCAGATAGGGGTTGCAAAATCTGGTGACAGAGCCTCTTTAAACTGTGTGGTAGCGCGGCCACTCAGCTCAGAAGCTACCCCGCTCAGACACCGACTGCTCCTTCGCAGACTCTCTATGCTCGCCATTAATGATTACAGTTCACAGAGGGAACTGTGCAGCTGTACAGTTAGGCTACATTCACATGATAGTGACAGATTTACGCGCGTAAAATACGTGCCCAAATCTGTCCGTGTGCGTTGTGTTTTTCATCAGTGTGCTTTGCGCATGGCATGTGTTTTTCATGCAAGCACTGACATGAAAAACTGATCCCACATGGAACACACACTGATGGCAGACGGAACTGCAACACAGGAAAAACTCTGCATTATTTACGTGCACAAAACAGACACGTTCAGTGAATCAGGCCTTAGAGTCAGTTCACACTGTGTTTTTGGGAACTGATTTTGAAGCGGATACCATAGTTTTTGCATTTGATTTATTAAAAATTGCTAAAAAAAGTGACAAAAACTTAATTTTTCTGCCCGACAAAAACCTCTGTGTGAGCTGCCCTGTCCTCTCTGTCCCTGCACTCATCTCTATAATCAGTGTAGGGTCGGAACTGGTGGCTGAATGATCAGTGTTCAGCTTCCTGTTACAGAGTGGACAATGCTGGAGCCTGGGGAGTAACCACTTGACTCCAGGTATGAATAATCCCATCAATGTCATTCCCCTTAGATCCTGTTAACCCCTTTACTGCACTAGACAATTAGGAATCCTAAAATTACCCCTTTACTGCCCTAAACCACCAGGAATCCTGACATGAACCCCTTCACTAAGCGAGACTAACAGGTTAGGGCTGGGCAATTTTGCCCACGCCCAAAAAAAATCTAGATTTTTTATTTTTACATTTATGGACGATTTTTTATTTTAATCTGTTATAAACTGTAAACATGCCATAAATGTCTCATATGGGAATACCCTTTTAAGTTGTATTGCGGCCCTTGGGAAGAGTAAAATCTGAGAATGTGACTAGAAATTGTAATCTACTCCTGGTCTAAAGCCTCGTGAACATGACCATATTCTGGATCTGTGTTGTACAAATATGTATACATCAACTATAGAAATCTATGGGCTCATACCATACCTCAGTAAGCCACAGATTTTATAAAGAGACACACAAAAGGTTTATTCTCATGGATTCATGTGGGAAAACAAATTGTGCCATGTTCCATTGCATTCCATATTCATAAGTTATTCTATTCTAGAGGCACCATTTAGAGGCACATAGAGTGCTTATGGCTCTGTAATATAATGGAACCAGGGCCGGCCTTAGGATAGCTGGCGTACTGTGCGAAATTATATTTCGGCGCCCCACCCCATCATGAAAAAAAATTGCCCATAAAAAAGTATAATTCCCCCCACAGTATAATGCCCTATATAGTGCCCCCAAAAAGTATAATGACCCTTTAGTGCCCCCATACAGTATAATAATATAATATATTATAACGCCTTCAAGGACACAGTATTTTGTCCTCTAATTGTGTCCACACAGTATTATGCCCCCTAAGTGCCACACACCATATATTACCCCCTGTAGTACCCCTATACAGTACCCCTACAATGTACGCTTAGTGGCCCCCAAACAATATAATTCCCACCTCCCCTGGCTACCACACACAGCCCCCCCTTGTAGGTAGTGCCCCCTGTAAATTATGCCATATAGCCTCCCTATAGACAGTGTCATACTCCCCCACCACCTCCGTGAAGATCGTGCCATACAGCCCCCACCTCCACCTTGTAGACAGTGTTATACAGCCCCCCACCTCCCCCATGTTGACAGTGACATATAGCCCCCACCTCCTTCTTGTAGACAGTGCCATACATCCCCCCACCTCCTCCTTGTAGACAGTGCCATACATCCCCCACCTCCTCCTTGTAGACAGTGCCATACATCCCCCACCTCTCCCTTGTAGATCCTGCCATACAGCCCCCACCTCCCCCTTGTAGACAGTGCCCCCAAACAAAAAAAACGTTGTACTTACCTATGCCCCGTTACCATGACGAACTGAGCTGCTCCATGGCGTGATCCTGTAGCCTAGCAGCGAGATTCAAAACCTTTTCGGACTCGAGGCACCACTGGAAAAATTAAATTTCCTCAGGGCACCCCTACCAAAAATTGTTTAGAGAAAGACAGAAAATGGTTAAAAACAAGCACTACACACTTAGGCCATATTTTGTAAGGCCAAAAAAATCTGCCTCAAAATTCCTTCAAGAATTCTGAAGCAGATTTTAAATTGACAGCGTTGTTTCACCTTTTTTTTTTTTTTGCCTTTTTTTTTAAGTCGTTGAAGCTAATGCAAAAGACGCTGGCAAAAAAACACCAAACGTGCACCGCAGGTATTTTCTGCCTCCTATTAATTTTAATTGGAGCTCAGAGGTGGAAACCACTTGAAGACTATCAGCCCCCCACCAACAGTAAAATGAGCATCAGCCCACCACTCACAGTAAAATGACCATCAACCCCCACTCACAGTAAAATGACCATCAGCCCATCAGCCCACCACTCACAGATTCCCCCTGTAGATAGTGCCAAACAGCCCCCCGTATATAGTGCCACAAGCCCCTTGTAGGTAGTGTCACACAGTCCCCTGTAGAAAGTGCATCACAGCCCCCTGTAGGTAGTGCCACACAGCCCCCTGTAGGTAGTGCCACACAGCCCCTTTTAGGTAGTGCCACACAGCCCCCTGTTGGTAGAGCCACACAGCCCCCTTGTAGGTAGTGCCACACAGCCCCCTGTAGGTAGTCCCACACAGCACCCTGGTAGGTAGCGCCACACAGCCCCCTGGTAGGAAGCGCCACACAGCCCCCTGGTAGGTTGTGCCACACAGCGCCCTGTAGATAGTGCCACTCTACCCCCTGGTAGGTAGTGTCACACAGCCCACTGTAGGTAGTGCCACACAACCCACTGTAGGTAGTGCCACACAGCCCCCTTGTAGATAGTGCCACACAGCCCCCTTGTAGGTAGTGCCACACAGCACCCTGTAGGTAGTGCCACACAGTCCCCTTGTAGGTAGTGTCACACAGCCCCATGTAGGTAGTGCCATACAGCCCCCTTGTAAGTAGTGCACACAGCACCCTGTAGCTAGTGCCAATCTGCCCCCTGGTAGGTAGTGCCACACAGCCCCCTGTAGATAGTGCCACACAGCCCCCTGTAGATAGTGCCACACAGCACCCTGTAGGTAGTGCAACGCAGCTCCCTTGTAAGTAGTGTCACACAGCCCCCTTGTAGGTAGTGCCATACAGCCCCCTTGTAAGTAGTGCCACACAGCCCCATTGTAGATAGCACCCCCCTCTTCCTGTAAATAGTGCCACTGTAACCTGTGGCTGGGGATTCCGCTCCTGGAGTGCTCCGCTTGATGTCTCAGTCCATATATGGACAGTGACATCAGGGGCAACTTCTGAAGCGGAATCCCTGTCCACAGCGTTGCCGACGCTATGACCGTGGATTCCACTCCAGGAGAAGCCCCTGTCGTCTGTGTCCATTTATGGACAGTGACATCACTGGCTTCTCCTGTAGTCGAATCCCGGTCAGAAAGTCGCTGTGAACGGGGATTCTGCTTCAGGAGCTGCCCCTGATGTCACTGTCCATATATTGACAGAGACATCAAGTGTTCCATCCAGGAGCGGAATCCCGGCCACACGGGGACTGCTTCATGGAGCTACAGTGGTGCTAGGAGATAGCAGAGCAGGAAGAAACGTCCCTGCTCTGCTATAGTGGTGTCGCTACTGCTGTAGCAGCCACAGCGGCTGCTAGCAGTGCTGCCAGCCATGGGGGGGCCATCACGACGGGCGGCATGGGTGCCCTTATGCCCGGTGTCGCCGCTAGCAGCCGCTATTGCTGCTACTGCGGTAGCAATGCCACTGAATGAAGAAGCACCCAGGCTGAAAGGCGGCTGCTGAATTGTCGGCCCGGGTCCTTCTAAAACAAGCAGGGGAAGGGAGCCAGCACAGCACCACCTTTCACCTGCTGGTGTGATATGCCCTGTGCAATGGCCGCACACCCCTAAGGCTGGCCTTGAATGGAAGAGTAGCTTTGCCGGATGTATGAGGCCTAATTCTTTTAACTTCCCAAATTATAGAATTTTTCCCTTTATTCTCACAAGTGATCATTCTAAATATTGTCCCATATGGAAAACTAATGATAATATAACAGTTCACCGAGGGCAGTGTTTACATTTATTCAATGGGATCGTTCTTCCTAGAATTTCAACTTTGTTTCTTAAAGGGGTTTTTCCATTAGAAACATTATTGACATATCCGCAGGATATGTCATAAATGTCAGATAGATGCCCAGAGGTGGGACCCGCACCTTTCACTACAACGGGGCCCTCTAAACCCTGTTCTACCACCCTGTTTTGTGGATAAATCGTGTGATGTCTGACCATGGAAAAGAAAAAAATGTAGCTCACTGAGCTACGCTGTTCCTGTAAGTCTCATAGAACTGAATGCTAGTTACGGAAACAGCGTAGCTCGCATGTTACGCTGATTCCGTAATTATCATTCACTGCTTTGAGGGTTACGGAAACACCGTAGCTCAGTGAGCTATGCTGTTTTCGTAACTCCCGACCATATAGTCAGGAAGTGGCCGGGAGGCAGAGGGAGCAGAAAAAAGAAGGAACGGTGTTTAGGGGGCACCGTTCTAGAGATAAGTGTGGGTCCCAGAGGTGGGACCCGCATCTATCTGACATTTATGACATATCCAGTGGATATGTCATAAACGTACCTGATGGGAAAACCCCTTTAAGTAAAACTTAAATGTTCCAAAAACATATCATGTCTTGCCGGAGTGTTTATTGCATTTATTATGTACAGAATGACTCAATAAGACACTATGTGGTAACTTCTGGTATTACACAGTAATGTGTACAGGTGAGCACAGGTGCATTCCTTATAAATCGAATCAGAGAGGAGCTGTACTAATCATGTGGACACAGATCCTCAACATTATAACACTAGAAATAACATAAAGTACAGCTGTCTGTGCCTTATTACAATAATCACAGTCATATATTTACGTTTTATTCAGCATGCTTTTAAAATGTTTGTGCTGCAAATAACCAGAACATGAACTTAAAATAAATTGTCAAGTGAATGTTAATGTAGGATTAATAGTTTTAACCTAAAAGCTCTTCATTATAAAGCAAAAATACTGCAATTAATAAGAAACATGATCACAATTATTTTAGATTTGAACACATTTTCCTTTATACATTATACTTTATGACACACATACGACATCATTCAATGCAGCAAACAAAATCTATGTGTGTATGGTGGTGTCTGTGTCTTATCACAACATTGGAAATATGTTTAATTCATCTCTATGAGAAAATACATAATAGGGCCTGTTCATACCAGCGTTCGCTTTTCGTTGATGGGTTCTGTCTGAGCTTTCCATCGGAGGAGCTCATCAACGGAAAGGCAAACGGAAACCATAGCTTCCGTTTACATTACCATTGATTTCAATGGTAATGCTTCCGTTGATAATGGCTTCCATTTGTCTCCGTTCCGTAACGGTTCCATTTTTTTGACGGAATAAATAGCGCAGTCGACTACACTCGATCCCGCTATTAAAAGATTTGCAAAAAATGCTCCTGATAACACGAGTAAACACTGTGTGTGTGTGTGTGTGTGTGTGTGTGTGTGTGTGTGTGTGTGTGTGTGTGTGTGTGTGTGTGAATCCAGCTCAAGAGAAGTGGAGCAGTTGCTCATAGTAACTAATACGTTTGCTGCTTTTATTTTATAAAAGGCCTTCTAAAAATTAACATTTATATCTGATTGGTTGCTTTAGAAAATTGCTTCACTTTTCCGTGGACTAGTTTTGAATATGTCAGCATCACTCATAGAATTTTTTCTTTTGTTGCCACTAATGTATATAATCTATAGTTTATAAAATGGATTATGCAGTCTGAGTTTACATGAATATTAAGGAACAGGACACAGAAATTCCTTAATATAATTTTACAATATTGCTTACTTTAGTTGAAGGACTTCTGAATCTATCAGCGAACTATAGACTGCTTTTTATGTAGCCTACCATGACATATGCTTCGAGGGATAGTTACGAACACATCCCCTTTTTAAAAAGAAGTTGATACATTGATCACCTGATCGCCCGGCGCCTGGTTCTCTAACCCCCGGCAATCAACGGTTATTCCTGGAGAAAGCTGTGTCTGGCTATACATTTGGCTGCACTTGAATGATTGGCTGTCCATGTAATGCACGGATGTGTTTGGTCTGCCGGAGTGGGAGAGTAGTACAGAGCAGTTCTACGTTTTGGCCAAAGTGGTGGACCATTTACTCAGAAATTTGTATGTTTAATAGAATTTATGGACAGGAGCTGTTTTTCCGTGAAACCCCTTTAGGACTCCATACCCACGTCAAAGTTGTGTGAATGAAGCCTTTAAGGAGGCGTAAGGACTTCAAGTGCCGTGGCATGGTCCTTCCATGTGGCACAGTATTACACAGTATTACACAGTATTACACAGTATTACACAGTATTACACAGTACACAGTATTACAAGATATTCTCCCCTAAAGGCAATGCTTTTAGGGAGATACTCCTCTGTAATAATTATTGAAATATTATTAAATAATAAAATTATTTTCTGTTTGATTCATATGAAATCTGCCAGAAAAAACTAAAAGTGCCTTTGTATGAAATCGAAGGCATATGGAGGTACAGTATTGCTCTATAGATTGCTATAGGTGCCATATTATGGCTCTCTACAACTTGGAGGCTATACAGAGGTCCAATACACTCATGTGCATGACCACTAAAGGCCCTTTTACACAGGCCAATTATCAGACAAACGATCGTTCATAGAACGCTCGTTGCCGATAATTGCCCTGTGTAAACAGAGCAGCGAAATCAGCATGCTCATTCATCTGCTAATCGTATAGTTTAATAAAAAATAAATATTATCGTTTAAACAGGGAGACGTGCAACCGACATGATAAAAATTATAATGTATGGGGACGAGCGATCGGAGAAAGGAGCGCTCGTCCCCATACATTGCTCCATGTGAATCGTTGATCGGCGCTTGTTTACACAGCCAAGGATGGGCCGTGTAAAAGGACCGTAACAGTTTATCTGAGCTCCTCAAAGACCCCCGGGCAAAGCAGGTGGCGAAACACGTGTTGGGGATCAGGGTCCCCCACTTTTGGTCTGTATTCTGTCCCCCTTTTAGTGCCTGTCTAGTTTCATTGTTTTCCCTAACTTGACACTTGTCTCTATAGAGCTGCTGCATTTATTGTTCAGGCACCTGCACTTTGCTGTATTACTCATGTATTTTTTTCTATAGGAGGTTTTTAGTACTTGTGTGGGGATATGATGTATCATGGGTTTGTCATTCCATGTTATATTCTGTATTTTATCTAGATAAATGTAAAGTTATGCATCTTGGTACCAACAACCTGCATGCATCATATGTCCTAGGGGGCGCTACACTGGCGGATTCACTTGTTGAGAAGGATCTGGGTGTACTTGTAAATCATAAACTCAATAACAGCATGCAGTGTCAATCAGCTGCTTCAAAGGCCAGCAGGATATTGTCGTGTATTAAAAGAGGCATGGACTCACGGGACAGGGATGTAATAATGCCACTTTACAAAGCATTAGTGAGGCCTCATCTAGAATATGCAGTTCAGTTCTGGGCTCCAGTTCATAGAAAGGATGCCCTGGAGTTGGAAAAAATACAAAGAAGAGCAACGAAGCTAATAAGGGGCATGGAGAATTTAAGTTATGAGGAAAGATTGAAAGAATTAAACCTATTTAGCCTTGAAAAAAGACGACTAAGGGGGGACATGATTAACTTATATAAATATATTAATGGCACATACAAAAAATATGGTGAAATCCTGTTCCTTGTAAAACCCCCTCAAAAAACAAGGGGGCACGCCCTCCGTCTGGAGAAAAAAAGGTTCAAGCTGCAGAGGCGACAAGGCTTCTTTACAGTGAGAACTGTGAATCTATGGAATAGCCTACCGCAGGAGCTGGTCACAGCAGGGACAGTAGATGGCTTTAAAAAAGGGTTAGATAATTTCCTAGAACAAAAAAATATTAGCTCCTATGTGTAGAAATTTTTCCTTCCCTTTTCCCTTCCCTTGGTTGAACTTGATGGACATGTGTCTTTTTTCAGCCGTACTAACTATGTAACTATGTAACTATGTAACTATGTAACTATGTAATAAAGATGTTATATTTTGCATTATACTGGTTATCTTGTCTGAATTTTGTGATAGGAGTGTTTGATTTGCTATTCAGGTGGGATCACTTATTGGTGATTTTTGAGTCCTCTTTTGGAGGATGAGCTCCTAAGGGTATGTGCACACGTAGTGACCAAAAACGTCTGAAAATACGGAGCTGTTTTCAAGGGAAAACAGCCCCTGATTTTCAGAAGTTTTTTGAGCAACTCACGTTTTTCGCGCCATTTTCGCAGCGTTTTTTGCGTCCGTTTTTGGAGCTGTTTTCATTGGAGTCTATGAGAAAACGGCTCCAAAAACGTCCAAAGAAGTGTCCTGCACTTTTTTGACGAGGCAGTCATTTTACGCGTCGTCATTTGACAGCTGTCAAACGACGACGTGTAAATTACAGGTCGTCTGCACAGTACTTCGGCAAACCCATTCAAATGAATGGGCAGATGTTTGCCGACGTATTGTAGCCTTATCTTCAGACGTAAAACGAGGCATAATATGCCTCGTTTACGTCTGCAAATAGGTCGTGTGAACCCAGCCTAAAAGGCAGTAGGGCAGTTTTCCTACATCGGATTACTCTACAGTGCGTTGAGTAAAGACTACACTTCCCAGAATGGAAATGTCCAGAGCAAGTTCTGTGCAGACATTCAGCCAGCAAGAATGCTGCTCTAAAGCCTGCAGAGTAGTGAATGCAGCTATGGGCTATAGCATAGGTTGAAAGATAAGTAATGCAACGTATTTATAAAGTTATTCAACGTGTTATGTAGATTTAATGTAATCAGCTATACTGTAATGTAGCTGATAGCCTTTTCTTGTTGAGCTCTATTGAGAAGTCTGTAAGGTGAAGAAGATAAAATCATTCAGGTAAGGCAGGATGTGAAACAGGCTCAGGCCTGCACTAGCATAAAGGTATTTCCCTGACAGAGACAGCCTGTGGCAGGTGCAAGACCAGCCTGAATGAAGTAGAAATAAATATGCCCAACCTGCAAAAATGTTTGAACATGTTTCCAGGCTAAAAAGCCTCCTATTCCCTTAATAACTTGGCGTTCTACCTGCGTACTGCGTGATTGAGACTAAAGCTGAGCTTACTCTGGAAATTCACAGCTACGTCAAATGCTTCCACTTACTGTATCCTTACTTATGTTCGGGAAATCAAGTTCCTGCTTAAGTGGAAACATTAAAATGAGAAGATGATGATTATGTGTTTCTTCATTCCAAGTGACCATGTCTCAGCGGATTTAATAAGCGGAATCCACAGAAATAAACTGGTACTTATGCAAAATCTGAAAGCATCAATATATACAGTACATGAGAAAAACGTGGTTGATGTCAGTAATAGTGCACTTCCGCATTATTTAATTCTTCCATATAAGAGACTACTTTATCTTGAAGATAGAAGAGCTTTTTGCAGGGTTTCATGAATATAGCTGAAGTAACTCAGTACTAGAAGTTCTCTAAAACAGAGCATCTTGCACATGACCGTATTATAGCTCTGTACAAGTTCTGAGTAGTACGGAGCCGTATTACTGCAGTATTATTCTATGGAGGTTTCCCCCTACACTGCTAGTAAGAGGGCTTTGAAGCTGAAAATACATCAAAATTCATACAGTACCTGTACAGAACACCATATGAAAGATATCTAGAAAAAAAACAGAATTTATATGAAACAACACACAAAATCATATGGTCAAAAATACTGTATCATATGAAACTTCACAAGTGGGGTTTGCTCATTCGAATGCTGTACGGACCTCCTTTTTTCATCTGGTTGTGTGCACGAGGCCTAAAATTGTTTTGTTAAAAAAAAGAGAAAAAGTTATGATAAACGTAATAGTAGTAATAGTAGTAGTAGTTATCATTTTATCCTGTTGTTTAGAGTATTCAATCAAATCAGGTTACAAACTCTCTTTGTGAAATGGGTCGAATCCACGTGTAGAAATCCGCTGGATTTTTCATGCGGAATCCATGGGAATAAGTTGCAAGCTACTTTTTCTGTCAGATTTTTTTTTCTACGTCATGGGCAAAAATCTATGAGCAAATTATACGCAGGCATGTAAATCGGGTTACGGAAACCCCATTCACATTTATTGTATACGGATTGTTGCCGGATTTGACGTGGATTTCAGTGCGGAATCCGAGCCAAAATCCATGCCAAAACTGATATGTGGGAACAGAGATTAACATGCAAATGAATGGCCGTCCATGTAATGCATAGTCACATCGGGTTCACCAGAGTGGGAGCCGCACTTAAAGAGCGGCACCCCATTCTGGCTTATGTACCCCCTCTATGATGTCCATGTACCTTAATAGCACATATAGGTATATACGGACTTCATGAGACAACTCCTTTAGCCAGTAACGACTGGCCGCCGTGTATATACGGCAGGGCGGTGCAGGTGCTTAAAGTGCAGGTTTAAACAAGCTGCCCGAGCGATCAGGCAGCCAAAAGTTGTATGGATTTCCCTGTTTCTGTCTTCTCTGTTCTCAGATAGGAAACTCTTATTGAGCACTCTCTTTTAGTCCCGTGGTCATGTGACATGATAGATAGATAGATAGATAGATAGATAGATAGATAGATAGATACCGTATTTTTTTTTTTTTACTATAAGGGCTTATTCAGACGAACGGGATATACGTCCGTGCAACACGCGTGACTTTCACGCGCGTCGCACGGACCTATATTAGTCTATGGGGCAGTGCAGACAGTTGCGTGATTTTTCCGCAGCGTGAGTCCGCTGCGAAAAAGTCACGACATGTCCGTTCTTTGGGCGTATTTCGCGCATCACGCACCCAATGGGCGCGTGAAAATCACGCATGCCACACGGAAGCACTTCCGTGGTATAAGCGTGATTCGCGCAACAGCGGTGAAAAGGATGAATGAAAACAGAAAAGCACCACGTGCTTTTCTGTTTACAAACATCCAAAATGAGTGACATAATGATGGCGGCTGCGCGAAAAGCACGCAGCCGCGCATCATACGGGGCTGACACACGGAGCTGTCAAGTGCCTTTTGCGCACGCAAAAGCCGCGTTTTTTGTGCGCGCAAAACGCACACGCTCTTGTGAATCCGGCCTAAGACACCGTTTTTAGCAGGAATAAATCATGCTAAAAAGTCCCTGCGTCTTATAGTCAGCAGTCAAAAGACCCGGCAGCGCTTCGCCCCCTCATCGCTCCTTACTTAACCTCTTCCCGACCTGTGATGTGCCGGCACATCATAGAGCGGGGAGGGGATGATGTATGGAGCGGGCTCACACGCTGAGCCCGCTCCATACACTGCAGGTGTGAACTTCTGACATGCTGCTCTAATGGCCAGGAACAGCGATGGCGCTGTTCCTGGCCATTTAACTAGTTAAATGCCGCGGTCAATAGCGACCGCGGCATTTATAGTGGTTTTCCCATGAAGGACATTTATGACATATCCACAAGATATGTCATAAATGTCAGATAGATACGGGTTCCACCTCTGGGACCCGCATCTATCTCTAGAACAGGGCCACCTAAACCGTGTTCTATCTTACCCGGCTCCGCTGTCTTCCGGCCACTTCCTGGTTACATGATCGAGTTGCGGAAACAGCGTAACTCGCTGAGCTACGCAGTTTCTGTAATTCCCATAGAACAGAATAGTATTTACGGAATCAGCGTAGAATGCTACGCTGCTTCTGTAACGGCTATTCACTACTCTGGGAGTTACGGAAACAGCGTAGCTCAGCGAGTTATGCTGTTTCCGTAACTCATCCATGTATTGCAGTGTATTGCACCAGCGATCTAATGATCGCTGGTTCAAGTCCTCTAGGGGAACTAATAAAATGTGTAAAAAAAAGGGTTAGATAAATTTTCAGGAGTGTACGAAATTGTAAAAGTTAAAAAAAAATAATTTTTGCCATTTTTCCCTAAGCACAATGTAAAAAGAAAAAAAATTGGTATTGCTGCATCCGTAAAAGTCCAAAACTATTACAATATAGCATTATTTGACACAGTGAACGGTGTAAAAAAAATAAACTAAGAACCGTTGTCTTTTGGTCACCATAGCGCTAAGAATTAAATAAAAAGTGCTAAAAAAATTGTATGTACCAAAAAAATGGTGCTAATATAAACTACAGCTCGTCACGCAAAAAATAAGACCTCACACCACTCAAACGATGGGAAAATATAAGTTATGGCTCTCAGAATGTGGTGAAACTGAACAAATTATTTTTTTTAACCAATAGTTTTTTCTTTGTAAAAGAAGTAAAATATGATTTTTTTTTCCTATTTTCTGTTGTCTAAAACATGGGTGCGTCTTATAGTCCGAAAAATACGTAGATAGATGTTCAAATAACATTTGGTAAATTACATTGGTAATACTCAGGACTAGAACTACTAAGACGCTCATTAATCAATGCAATGTTCTGTACTACAAGTGTCATACTTCAGGTTTATGTGTACCCTTGCATTCTATAAAGGGATCTTTCTGTATATAAGTTTTATAGACAGGCTCCTTAACAATTCTATCTACAGGGTTAAAAAATAGCTCCAGCACTAGATTTCAAGATGAGATTTTAAATATTGTTTTAAATATTGTATCAGTACCATGGATAGGGCAATGGGCATATATTATCAGTTGTGCTGGTGCCAACATTGGATCAGCCTCTGAGCAGATCTCTCACTAAGACAGTGATTGGCGTTGCTGTGCTTTGTAGATTACCATTATTAATGTTCAACTTGCTCAAATCCCCGAAAATAAGTCCATGTAATAAACAAGTGTTCTGTCTACACAACTTCCAGAGTCACTGAACAATTATGCACTTGTTTAATTTCACTCCAGTTCCCTTCTGGAAACACTGGAATGTCTTCCACTTACTTTGACACTTTTATATTCTCCACATAATTCCTATGTTTCTTTGGACTTTCATGTGTGTGCTTGTCTTCATTCCTGGCCAATGCTTAAACTGTGCCTCAACCCCTTATATTGTTCTGTCACAGAAATGTAATACAGTAGCAAAACGAGTTAAAATGACCTCTTGCACAGCACACTTGCTACAGACATATAGTATCGTCAGTGCAACAAGTTTAAAAAGAATTTCCCCTAAGATAAATAAGTAATAATGCCCTGTTATGTAATATCATGTGTTGCCAACTGTCCATGAATTCATAGAATGTCCCCAAAAAAGGTGTTTTTTCCTGCCATCCGTAGAAGCCTCCTAAAATAAATGTTTGCATCTCCAAATGCACCATTCAGTGACATGCGCGGTGCAGGAACCAACTGACATTGCTTGCGACAGCATACAGGATAGTGGGACGTTGGGATCTGGGAGAGAGTAGGTGAGCTGGGTGTACACCACTCCTCCATTTTTTCAGCTTGCTGACGCGTCGGAATATGAAGGGCACTGTGGCTGTCACTGTTTTTAGATGACATTGTGGCTGTCACTATTTGAGGGTAGCACTGTGGCTGTCTTTGTTTCCAGGGCACATTGTGGCTGTTTCTGATTATGGAGGGCACTGTGGCTGAAACAGTATTTCAGGTGACATTGTGGTTGTCACTATTTGAGGATGGCACCTTGGTTGTCTCTGTTTATGGGGCACAATGTGGCTGTTTCTGATTATGGAGGGCACTGTGGCTGTCATTGTTAGTAAGTAGAATACTGTGTCTGTTATTGGTTATGGACACTGTGACTGTCAATATTTATGTGGGATGTACTGTGCTTCTCACTGTTTATTGGTGACATTATGACCATCACTATTTATGGGGACATTATGACTGTCATTGTTTATAGAAGATACTGTGCTGGTCACTATTTATAGGGGACCCTGGGGCTGTTTCTATTTGTGGGCAACACTGTGGCTCACCATCTGCAGAGTGAGAGGTTATCGACCACTGGTTTACATCTAGCGGCTTTAATTTATTTATATTTTTTAGGTAATTTTATTAAGACCACATAGCAAACAGAATAGAAAAGTATAAAATAATGTTGCATACAGCAAATAATACAGTAGTACCAAGTGTACAAGGTCAATTTTCTAACAAAAACGTACGGATATACGTCTTCACATATCAATATGTATATATATTAGGAAATACAATCAAAACCTGAACAAACAGCCTTTCCTTATCAGAAGAAAATAAAATCTGGTGATGACCAGTCAAGGGAAAAGTTTAGTGGAGGACTGGAGGACTAGAGAGAGACGTCAGCAAAGTCCAGGCCCTATCAACCTGAACAATGTCAAGTTATGAGTTAGTATGAGGGTTGGCTATCCAAGAGCTCCACACTTTCAGAAAGTTATCAGGGCATCCACGTGGTTCATAAGGGAGTTTAAAACATGGCAAGGTAGAATTAACCAACTCAATCCATGCTGACAACGTAGGGACCTTCGGATGCTTCCAATGCAAGAGTATCGTTTTTTTAGCATAAAACATTAGGAGTGTCATGAGAAAGTAGTTATCATTTCTTCTACCAATAATAAAAGGCAAGTTTTGGGTTCAAGTATACGAGGGAGTCCGACTTTAAGTTCAAGAAATTCCATTACCTCAGCCCAGAACGTATGCAGGAAAGAGCCCTCAGCTTCTTGACAGCGTGGGCAGACAGTAATATGAATGCGTCCCATTCTATACAATTTGGAAGAGGTGAAGTAAATTTGGTGGACATTTTTTAATCGAATAAGTCGGTCTCTTGTAGATATCAAGGGACCTATTAGAGCAGATAACATTTCCTTATGATCGCCTGTAGATGACAGGAAAGAGTCCATCGAGTCCAGGGCTCTATCAAGTTTATTGGAAGATACAGTTAATAGCTGTATATAAAGTATGGATAATGGTTTAGCCAACGTCTCCTGTGTCACCCAATCCTCCACCGGGGATGTACAAAGTCTAACATTATACCCTGCAAATTGTGACCAGAGGGCATGCCTAAGCTGGAAATAACAAAACCTGAGAGGAGCCTGGATCTGGTGTTTGGACCGAAGTTGTGCAAAAGTAGCAAGTTTATCTTCCACTACCACATCCTCCAAGGTCAATATAACCAGGGTTGCCCTCTCACTAGCGTTAGGGAGTCCTCTTAACTGCGGCAGAAGAAGGTTATATCAGAGTGGTGTCCTAGGTGACCAGGACAGCTCGTCTGAGTCAAAGAGCAACAAAGATCTCTGCCAGACCTTCAGGGTATTCTGCATTGGGACTGTAAGTGTGTGTCCAGTGGAGGGGGCTGTCTATAAATAGAGTTTGCCAGGGCTTTATAGGAACTGAGAAGTGAAGCTTCAATCTCAGTACAGGGATTGAAGTGTCTATGTGTAAACCACCAACAAAAGTATACCAGTTAGCTAGCAAGGAAGTAGTGATATAGATTCGAGAGGGCCAGCCCAACCTGCTCAGTGGGTAATTGTAGTGTGCCCAGAGCAATTCTAGGAGTACCTCCTGTCCAAACAAATAAATATTGGAGTAAAGTGACAATGGTAGCCATACTGGAGAATTGTGAAAGAGGTACAAGAGTCTAGGTAGTGACTTAATTTAAAAAAAATTATTCTGCCTGTAACTGTAAGGGAGAAGTGTTTCCATCTATCAAAGTCTATCCTAAGACATTGTACCAAAAGAGTTTCATTATCAGGTATAAAAGTACGTACAAATATCAGGACTAATCACTATACCTAGATAAGTACGTTTATCTGCCCATTGTAGTGGAGAAGGAAGTGCAGTTTCTCTAGCCGCATTGTCTATCGCCATTACTCAATATTTTGACCAATTCACTCGAAGGCCAGAGAAGGACGTAAATAAATCAAATAGAGATAACATTGCCTGCAAAGATGGACCCGGATCATTTAGGAATAGAAGCGTATCATCCTTCCATCCATCTCAAAACCCTTTACATCAGGAGAGGTTCTTATAGCTAGTGCTAATGCCTCAATGGCCAGTGCAAATAGGAAGGGAGATAGTGGGCAACCTTGTCTAGTCCCTTGGGCTAGTGTGAATGAGGGGGAGATGTGACAATTGGTTTTAATACTGGCTATAGGTTGGGAGTATAATAACTACACTCATCGGATAAACATCCAAATTTACCTCGTGCTGATCACAGATAAGCAAGTCGAACACCTTCTCAAGGTCCAAAGAGGCAACAATTCCGGAGCCACTCGACCCTACAGTAGATGATATGTTAGTGAAAAGCCTTTGAAAGTTAGCATCAGTGGCCTTCCCTGGCATGAAACCATATTGGTCTGGATGAATAAGATAGGAAATTATTTTTTGCAAACGCATCGCTAATATTTTGACTAATATTTTAATATCACAATTAAAGAGTGAAATAGGCCGGTATGAGCCACAGTCTTTAGGATCTTTACGGGGCTTGGGGATCAGCACTATAAGGGCCTTTCTTATAGAAGGGGGGAGGGTATTACCCCCATCGAAGGATTGGAAAAGGTTAAGCAAATGAGCTGCAATCAGTTCAACATGCAATTTATACCATTCTATTGGTAGACCATCTAGATCCAGGATTTCGGAAAGGAGCTAATAGCCTCAGTAATTTCCTTCATAGTCAGGTCAGTCTCCAGAAAATTAACATCCTTTCTATCCAGAGTGTGGAACACAATAGTGTCTAAGTATGCCTCTAGGTCAGGTGGATTAATTGAGACCTTAGAGGTGTATAAATCAGAGTAAAATTTAGACGTCAAAAGACGTCATTGATGGTCAGGGGGTCTGTAACAGGCAACCCAGTACAAGATGTGATTTCCAAAATAGGGTTTGTGGTGGTGTCCTCTCTAGCCAAGTAAGCCAGCAAAATACCATTGTTATCTCCCTGCTCAAAAACCCTCTGTTGGGAGTACAACGTTTTCTTCCTGGTGAGCTCCGTTAATAAAAAGGTATATTCACGTTGCTTTGCTGAGAAGGTAGTAAAGGCAGAAAAGTCCCTAGTCCTGAGATATTCCTCCTCCGCTGCAACCAGTTCAGCCTCCATAACTGTAAATTTTTTAGCCAGGCCCCTCGTATGTGAGGATATTGCCCGTATAACCATCCCTCTGATTTGTGATTTGAAGGCATCCCATACCAGATTGCTATCTGTCTAACCTGAATTAATATTCCAAAAACCTGTAATTTGTCTATCTAAGGAGGTTGAAACCTCAGCACAGGAGAGAGATAGGGGATTCAATTTCCAGATCTTGCAGCTTCAGTTAATCCCAAAGTGACCATAAGGGGAGAGTGGTCCGGGATTCCCAGGTACTGTGTGTCTATCAAAAAAACGAAAGAAGCGTCATTGTCGAACGCCAAATCAATTCTGGAAAAGAATCTATAGGTGGGTGAGTGACATGAATAAGCTATAGAACGAGGGTAGCGAGCCCACCAAATTTCCCTTAAATGATAATGTTGTGGCCTAGTTAGCTAAGGGGGAACCACAGCCCGGGACTCCCCCCAGTTTGTCTAATTTAGAGCACATCAAAAGATTGAAATCCCCGAGGAGCAGAAGAGGAGCAGCACCAAACTCCGTTACCAGCTTCATTATGTCAGTGAGTAATTGGACAGTGGCCGGAGGGGGATTATAGACATTAACTATAATAAAGGATGTAAAATGGATCTGACGTAAAAGCACAATGAATCTCCCCCCGGGATCAGTCTTAACAGATGTAACATTACATTGTAAATATTTGTGAACCAGCAAAGAGACCCCACAGGTGTAATTAGAATAAGAAGCATGATAACCATCCCTGACCCATGGTCGCGCAAGAGCTCGCAATTTGGGACCAAGTAAATGAGTCTCTTGTAAAAGTATAATTTGCGGATTGTATGTGGAGAGAAAATTAAAAACTAGGGACCTTTTCAATTTGTCATTAAGTCCCCGCACATTCCAGGAGATAATTTTAAGATGGCGTAACGTCTCCATGAATGAAATATAGGCCAATACAGACCCGGATGGCAACAATATATAGGAGTGGAATATATAAGCCATGCCCCCTTTGGAAATTTCCCACTCTAGCACTCCCAGAGATCAGATCACCAGTCCACATGGTCAGAGAATTTACATATATATAAGCAGACAAGTATGAAAGGCAGACACAATTAAACCCAACCCAAACCCTCTATACCCATCCCCCCGAACTTGAGACAAGTCTCCTTCCCAATTGCAGCATGTAGCAAAAAACAGAAATAAAACTATAAGGTATGCTTAAATGGTTAGTGAAATGGGGCAAACCCCTTCCCCTAGAATGCATCAAGGATTCTCAAATAAAGCTAATAGGCTAAATAGAGCTACGGCATGGATGACAGGAGTATTACGGTAATATATCCAAGTTCTGGTATATCTCCCCACACCCATTACGACTAAAGGCATCAGCGAGAAAAATCAAAATCTTCACAGAAGAGCAAACTTAGGAATACTTTCCACGGTGTAGACTTCGAGCAATTTCCCACTGTTATAGTCCCTTACAGCATAGGGAGATATAGTAGCACAGGAGTAAAGAAATTAGAGTCCATGACGTTCCAATTAGGCAAAGACCTCTTCTGGCTTGTTGAGGAATATTACAGATCCATTGTGCCCCAACCTGAGTTTTGCGGGTATACCATATAATAGACGATTTTTTTTCTTCCTCAAACATTTCTTTGCCTCCGTAAATCGCTGCTTCTGTTTTTGCACCTCCAATGAATAGACAGGAAAGACTCATATCCTGATTGGTATGTTTCAGAGGCCCCTGTTTTCTTGCAAGTTCCAATAATTTATCTCGGTCTTTAAAAATTAAGAAACTTGGCGATGATAGGGCGTAGTGGCACCCCAGGTGGAGGAGCTCTAGTAGGGATCCGATGTGCACGTTCCACACAGAACATAGGAAAAAAGGCAGTGTCTTCAAATGTTGTCTTGAGCTAATTTTCCAAAAATGCAGCAGGGTTTTGCTTTTCCACACTTTCAGGCAGTCCAATGAAGCGGATGTTGCATTGACGTAAGCGGTTCTCCATGTTATCGGCTTTAGCCCATCACGCGGACTGTTGCGATTCTCGATTTCAGGGGAGTCATCACATCTTCCAGGTCAAAAATGCATCTCTCAGACTCAGTAGCGCTTTCACGTAGTGTGTGTACATCAGCTCTGAGGAGACCAAAGTCTGTCTGAAGGGCAATTTTCGCAGTTAGAACCGTACCAGATTCCTTCTGTACGTCCAGGAGGGGAGTCAACCAGAGTGGAAGGAGAGGCGGAGGCCTCAGAAGGCCACTATGCGCGGGGCCTGGATATAGGACCAGTGGTTTTATCCATCTTGTCTGTGATTTTAGATTGTTTGGAGGGGGCCATTTTGGGAGTACCCCGAGCAGCAAGATGGTGTAAGAGCGGAGAATCAACTCAGATCAATGCACAGCTAAACATACATTAAATGAGTATAGACATAAGGAAGGGGGAAGATCCTCCATGCATCGAATTATGTCCAGATTACATCTGTGCAGTGTGTAGGACAGCAGGGAGGTCGTAGCATACCCACAATGTCAGCGGCAACAAGCTGCTAAAATCACTCACCACTCCCATGCACAAAATAGTGTCCGCGTTCGCAGGAGCTTCTTTTGGCAAAGTGTCCTCTCTTTTTGTCCCTAAACCACAGCAGTGTGTCAGGGCAGCCTCTGAAGGGGTTTATGCAGGACCCAGATTGTGGAACAGCGGTGTTCTGTAGTTCCGATCAGGCCGGAAGTAGCCGCCGTCCGGGTTTCACTACTAATCTAGGCCGGGGATCCGGTCCACGCGCTAGGCCCAAAATTCCGATGTCACAGAATTAGGCCAGAAATTGCTCAAAATATGCCGCCTAACAGCAGCGGTGCAGTGGGACAGCCTCTGTAGCAACAAAGGGTTCCAGCGGCTTTAATCTCTAATATAGTGACCTATTATATATTTTTTTTTAATATGTTCTATGCATTATATGGCTTCTAGTAGTTATAGATGTATTACTTTGATCCTGTGATGACGTTACACATGCGGGTGAGATATACTGAAGGGGAACGCTATGTAACTGTACTGAACATTACTTTCCTCCTTGCCACTTGTATAGTCAGCTCTGTTGTCATCATGACCCCTCTGAGCTATGGAAACAAGCAAGTCCTATCCTGCTTCCAAAGGCTGAATCTTGTAATCACAGCATCAGAGACAGTGATGTCTTTGAGTCAGGTAGGCCGACCTGCAAAATGAAGAAGGTAGAAAGCTTTTACAATTTCTGGGTGTTTTCACATGAAAGCCTGTAATGTAATACCCTGAGAAGAGCAATGCTCCAAAATTATTTATTTTGTAGGAGCAAAACATCCTTCCAGGAGGCTATATCTTAATTATATGACACTGTCCTATAAGAAGCATATTTACAACATATTTCCTGTCATTTACATCAATCATTAGCGGCACTGAGACGATAAAATTGTTTTCGTTTATCAAAGAATTCATGTCCAATCCCTAAGTTTACTGCATATTAAATACATTTGTATTTTTTACAGTTAGGCCCCCCATGCACGCGACCGTAATTTTGATCCGCAATTGCGGATCAAAGTACGGACCTATTCATTTAATTTGCCCACGGACACCTTTCCGTATTTTTACAGGAAGGTGTCTGGGCCATAGAAAGCATCCGCAAAAAATAGGACATGTACTATTTTTTGATTTTACGAACCGTGCTCCCATACTTTATAATGGGAGCTCGACCCGCAGATGCAGGTGACGGTCCGTGGCCGGCCATTTCCCTATAATCACGAATCGTGATTATGGCTACGATTACGGCTACGGCCGTGAGCAGGGAGCCTAAGGAGTGATTTACCATATAAAAATGTATCACGTGGAAAAATCTCCTGAAACTGCTGCACTCATAATAAAACTATTCATGATACAAATTAGAAAAGGATAAAAATGAAAACAGTTCCCAGGGCAGTTACTTTTGTTGTGAACATTCTTAGTACAGTATGTGGTCTGCGCTTCTGCATACTTTCCATAGTAAGGGGTGCACTGCTTATGAAGCAAGGCGAGCATTTCATGGACTGCAGGGGGCACCTCAAGGGTTGGCAACAATCCATAAATTCACATTGAGTCCTTAACCCCTAGGCGCACCAGGACGCAACTCTACGTACCTGCGGCCAGTGTCTTAAGGCACAGGGACGTACAGTTACTGAGTGGTTTCCGGTGCACACTGTCGGCAACAGTGTGCACCGGGAACCGGGAGGCTAGCTGTCCCTGACAGCTGACACTCCACTGTATGCCTATCAGCGATTTATTTCCGCTGATTCCGGCAATTAACCCCTTGATTGCAGTGATCGATTGCAATCAACACATTCAGGGGTTTCTAGCTCATCGGCAGATCTCACGATGAAATCGTGAGGTTTGCAGATGGCTAGCATGGCGATCGGAGGCCAAGTAATGGCCTCCGTGTCTGCCATGTACGGAAGCCTATCAGGATCAGCCTCCTGATAGACTTCCTGTCAGTGACAGGACGTCACTGCCGTTCGCGATGTACACTGTCGATGACAGTGTCTGTGACAGTGTCGGCGACAGTTTTCATCGAGAACCGGGAGGTCAGCTGTCCTTGACAGCTGACACTCCACTAGTTACCGATCAGCGGCTCATTGCCGCTGATTTTGGCAATTAACCCATTACATGCGGGGCTCGTTTGCGATCTCCGCATGTAGGGGATTTGTAGCACATCAGCAGCCCCCATGCAATTGTGGGGGCTGCTGATGCTTGTGATGGCACCCAGGGGCCAAACAACGGCCCCCGGGTCTGCCATGTATGCAAGCCTATGAGGATTAGCCTCTGGCTGGTCCTCGTAGACTAACTGTCAGAGTGACTGTGACGTCACACTGACAGTTGGAATACGTTACACTACCTAGGTAGTGTAATTTATTCTAGCAGCGATCAGAGCTGCAGGTAAAAAAAGAAAAAGTAAAAAGTAAAAGAAAAGTTAACAAAAAATAAAGTGTAAAAAGTAAATAAAAAATAAAAAAAAGTTAATAAAAATGTTTTACAAAAGTGTAAAAATAAAAGGTTTTTTTTCCTATAATAAGTCCCTTATTATAGGGAAAAAATGAAACCGTTAAAAAACAGTACACATATTTGGTATCACCGGATTCGTAACGACCCAATCTGTAAAACTATAATGTTATTTTTACCGCACGGTGAACTCCACAAAAAAAATAAACTAAAAACAATGTCAGCATCACTATTTTTTGGTCACCAACCCTCCCAAAATATAGAATAAAAAGTGATCAAAAAGTCACATGTACCCGAAAATAGTACCAATAAAAACTACAACCTGTCCCGCAAAAAACAAGCCCTTACACCGATTTTTTTGACTGAAAAATAAAAAAGTTACGGCTCTCAGAATATGGTGACACAGAAAATAAATTATTTTATAAAGAAGTGATTTTTATTGTGCAAACGCTGCAAAACATAAAAAAATATATATACATATGGTATCGCCGTAATCGTACCGACCCGCGGAATAAAGTAAAATTGTCATTTATAGCGCATTTTGAACGCCGTAAGAAATAAAGAATTTAAAACGCCAAAATCACTGTTTTTGGCCACCAAAGCTCTAAATAAAATGTAATAAAAAGTGATCAAAAATTAGCATCTACCAAAAAATGGTACCAATAAAAACTACAGCTCGACCTGCCAAAAATAAGCCCTCACACCGCTCAATTCATCAAAAATAAAAAAGTTATGGCGTTTGGAAGGCGGGGAGTGAAAAACTAAAATGGAAAAGCAAAAAAGGATCAGTCCTGCAAAGGTTAATTAATTTCTATTAAAAAAATAAATTATTACCACATGTGGGGTATTGTCGTACTCGGGAGAGATTGCGTTACAAATTTAGGGCGACTTTTTCTCCTTTATCCCTTGTGAAAATGAAAAAATTCAACATTTTAGTGGACAATAATGTTTATATTCATTTTGACGGCCTAATTCTACTAAATTCTACAAAAGACCTGTGTGGTATAAATGCTCACTATACCCCTAGAAAAATTTCTTGAGGGGTCTAGTTTCCAAAATAGGGTCACTTTTGGGGTGTTTCCACTATTTTGTTCCCTCCGGGGGGTTGCAATCGCGACATGGCACTAAAAACCAATCCAGCAAAATCTGTGCTCCAAAATCCAAATGGCGCTCCCTCCCTTCTGAGCGCTGCCATGGGTCCAAACAGCAGTTTATTACCACATATGGGGTATTTCCGTAATCGGGAGAAGATGCTTTACAAATGTTGGGGTGAATTTTCTTCTTTATTCCTTGTAAATATTAAAAATGTCTATGTTATTTCAGAAAAAAAGTTGATTTTCATTTTCACAGACTAACTCCAATAAATATAGCAAAATACCTGTGTGGTCAAAGTGCTAACTATACCCCTAGATAAATTCCTTGAGGGGTCTAGTTTCCAAAATGGGGTCACTTTTGGGGAGTTTCCACTGTTTTGGCACCACAAGACCTCTTCAAACTAGACATGGTGCCTAAAATATAATCTAAAAATAAGCAAGCCCCAAAATCCACTAGGTGCTCCTTTGCTTCTGAGGCCGATGTTTCGGTCCATTACCGCACTAGGGCCACATGTGGGATATTCCTAAAAACTGCAGGACCTGGGCAATAAATATTGAGTTGTATTTCTCTGGTAAAACCTTCTGTGTTATACAATTTTCTTTATTACAAATGAATTCCGGCAAAAAAAAGAGAAATTTGTACATTTCCCCTCTACTTTGCTTTATTTCCTGTGAAACGCCTAAAGGGTTAAAATACTTTCTGAATGCTCTTTTAAATACTTTGATGGGTGCAGTTTTTAAAATGGGGTGATTTATTGGGGTATTATAATATATAAGGCCCTCAAAACCAGTTCACAACTGAACTGGCCCCTGTAAAAATAGTCTTTTGAAATTTTCTTGAAAATGTGAGAAATTGCTGCTAAAGTTCTAAGCCTTGTAACGTACTAGAAAAATAAAAGGATGTTCAAAAAATGATGCAAATATAAATTAGACATATGGGAAATGGTAACTAGTGACTATTTTGTGTGGTATTACTATCGGTTTTACAAGCAGATACATTTAAATTTAGAAAAATGTACATTTTTGCAAATTTTCTCAAAATTTTAGTGTTTTTCACAAATAAATATTGAATTTATCGACCAAATTTTTCCACTATCATAAAGTACAATATGTCACGAGAAAACAATCTCAGAATCGCTTGGATAAGTAAAAGCATTCCTGAGTTATTACCACATAAAGTGACACATGTCAGATTTGAAAAAATCGCCTGTGCCACAAGGCCAAAACAGGCTGTGTCCTAAAGGGGTTAAAAATAGGTGACTTTTTTTTGTGTACCTTAAAATAAATCGATATGTCTGTGATTTTTTTTGAAGCTAGAGTAGTTTGTACAGATTATTTTGATAAAAATCAGCATTTTACAGGTCACAGTAAGGCCTCATGAACACGGCCGTGCCTGTAATCACGGCCCGCGATTGTGGGCACAGCCGGCCGCCGAAGCCCGCATTTTCGGCCCATTCTCCCATACAAAGTATGGGAGCACAGCCCGTAAAATACGAAAAATACGGAGATTTTTTACGGGCCTAAATGCTGTGAATGTTTTCATATTAGTTTTGTAAGCTATAGACATATACTACTTATAATCTTTATCATTCATTTTGGTTTTCCAATTTGTCTATAAAATATGTTTTCCAGAAAGACGAGAAAATCAGGTTGGCAACACTAGTGGTGCCCCAGCAAGAGTAATCAATAATTAGGCACTCATGCTGCTCGGACATCCTTCGCCTTTGCTCTAATGACAGTCATTGGCACAGAAAAAGTAAGTTACAGGTACTGATAGCTCACTGAGATGTAACTTCAACTATGGGCACTACAATAAGTCTGGCACTATGGAAGGCTGACATTATGGGTATTACTAGAAGCTCTAGCCTTGAGGATAACAAAAAAAAAAATGTATGTATACTAAAAGACAATTATTCTACTTAAGTAAAGCATACAGATCATTGTGCAGTCATGACCAGCAGATTTGTGGACCCACTGCATGCAGACTGGTACTGGGTGACCACAGATAGCAACAGCGGACTGTATACAGGCTGGTAATGGATAACCGGATGCAGGCAGACCACAGATAGCAATAGTGGACTATATACAGGTAGGTAACGGACAACTGGATACAGGCTGATAACTTCTAGAAATAGCGGACAGGATCAGGTGCTTACAAGAACCTTTGCTGGATAACACCAGGTTGTTCGGGCACCTGGTGAATAGTGAAGGTGCCTTAAATAGTCCTGAAGGGTAACAGGGATTGGTGAGACACTTTTACATTTCGCTGGCTCTTTAAGAGGCAGTTTGTATGCGCATGTGTGCACTAGTAGGAGTGCGGCTGCGAGCAGAGAACACATTTAAGATGCCGGTGACCTGTAGGAGAGACAGGCTGCTGGACAAGGTATGAGACCTGGTGGCGGAGATCGCCGGGAGGAGCGCGACCTGCCTCCTGCGTTACATGTGGTTTGTTACTTCACATTGGAACTAATAGAACTAAACATCTAGTCACCTAACGGGAGAATCTGACTGATATTTAACTTTAAATTGTGTTCCTTGTACCTTTTCATGTTGCAGCATATAGTGGAGAATGAAAGAAATACACTGTATGAACATTACAGACAATAGTAATCACAGATAAAGTACAATTTGCCTACAGATATAAGACAATATTAGTTTTTGGAGGTTGCCCAAACGCCTTTTATGGTACTTGTTCTTCCATTATAAAACAATAGTAATTTACTGAAATATGCATGAGTTGACAAGTCCATTGTTTCCATTTGATTTTTTTGTCCCAACAAGCACCAGCTTGTCTCAAGGCGAACTCTTTAGGAGTTGGTTAGTCTACAAGTCAAACAATTGCATTTTTTGGAATTTTCTTTTACCACAAAATCATAGTCTCATCATTCTAGGAGACAAGAATAGGGTTATGGAATTTCTGTCATTCCCTTCCATGCTTTTGATGTTACTCACACTGCCCTGAATTAACTTGAGAGCCGCAGTCTGTTTTACATCACTGGCGGCTGCAATTGGATGTGAGGAGGAAACTTTTTTATGTTCCTCTCAAGTGCATAGTTGTCAAGTCTCCCTAATTTCCAGTGACAGGTCTGACTGTTGCAGATTCCATGAATGTTCACTGTCCTTTAAAATGTCTATATTTTTTTTAGCATTGCTCAAATACGTTCTTTTATAGCTGGAGCTACACATTACAGACATATGACTTGTATTCAACTCACTGCGCTCTTGTTCTTACCACATGTATTTCTTTGTCATGACTATCAAGACTCAGTGGGGGAGATTTATTCATATTGGTGCACTGTGCAAGCAATGAGTCAGTCTGTCTCCCTTGTGCAGCGTGTACCAAATTAATCGACAGGGCACACAGAAAAGTGGCGAAAAATAATAATGAATGAGAGACATTGCATACGACTCTAGCCCTACCAACTGAATTTGTATGTTTTTTTAAAAAGTGGGGCACGGGTTTCATCAGCATGGGATTTATCAATAAGTAGAGTTTCCAGCCCATTGGACTACTTAATACATGCAATTGCTGCTATAAATATGCACTCAGTCTCAATCTGTACATTAATAGAAAACTTGCTGTCATGAACACTTAGAACTACAGCTTTATATACTGTACATGTATTAACGTAATTATGCCAATTATCTAGTTTAACGGTATTAATAAACAGAAGCAGTCTAAGTACCACAAAGAGTGACTGATTTTATATGTTTTCTTTGCCAATTTTCTTTTGTGAAAATTGTGGTGTACCTATCGGGTACGACCAAGCGCTGGTCAGTAGCGTGGGCTACATTGCCTAATAGTCCTGAATATATGACACTCAGTATGGCACACCTCTCTGCCAGTACGCCAGTCTTCATAAATAACCCCCTTCACCCCCATAACTAGGGATTACAGATAGATTAGCATAAACTGAACTATTTTTCCACAACCTACAAAATACAAATATTTTTATATTTTCACAGTGGGAATCTACAGTAATCATTGGCCTCAGAATGAAGGTGAAGTTGTCAATCTGCCTAATATCCACACGCTGTAGAAATATTGTGAGAACTACCGTTGGTAGCCTTAAGCCATTCACATACTGCTCAGTTCTCGGATCAATCAGAACATGATGTTCCCCTGGTCATTCTCACATTGCAACCACTGTATTAGAGAGAGCAGTTCAGGGAAGTTAAAGAGGACCTGTCACTAGGTCACAAAAGTTTTAGTTGTTTACTGACCTGAATAGCGCTGTCTCCCTGATTCCAGCGCTGTTTTTTTCCCTGGACCCCTGTTCCAGATATATGGCCCACTGTTGTGTTGGCTCCTTATATGCTAATTTGCTGTAGTTAGCCAACAAGGTGTGAACTACCCTCAAGCTGCCTCGCGCTGATTGGTTAGCATCAGAGGCAGGGAAGATAGCTCCACCCCGTTGACTGACTACAACAAATTAACATATAGGAAGCCAACAAAACAGTGGGACATGTCTCTGGAACAGGTCTAGGAAAAGAAAAACAGCGCTGAAATCAGTGAGACAGCACTATTCAGGTCAGTTAACCAGGTCAACCTATATGACCTAGTCACAGGTAGTCTTTATAGGGGTTTTCGTCATCTTGGACATTTATGGCATATCCACATACAGTGAAGGAAATAAGTATTTGATCCCTTGCTGATTTTGTAAGTTTGCCCACTGTCAAAGACATGAACAGTCTAGAATTTTTAGGCTAGGTTAATTTTACTAGTGAGAGATAGATTATATTAAAAAAAAATCTGAAAATCACAGTCAAAATTATATATATTTATTTGCATTGTGCACAGAGAAATAAGTATTTGATCCCCTACCAACCATTAAGAGTTCAGCCTCCTCCAGACCAGTTACACGCTCCAAATCAACTTGGTGCCTGCATTAAAGACAGCTGTCTTAAAAGGTCACCTGTATAAAAGACTCCTGTCCACAGACTCAATTAATCAGTCTGACTCTAACCTCTACAACATGGGCAAGACCAAAGAGCTTTCTAAGGATGTCAGGGACAAGATCATAGACCTGCACAAGGCAGGAATGGGCTACAAAACCATAAGTAAGATGCTGGGTGAGAAGGAGACAACTGTTGGTGCAATAGTAAGAAAATGGAAGACATACAAAATGACTGTCAATCCACATCAATCTGGGGCTCGATGCAAAATCTCACCTCGTGGGGTATCCTTGATCCTGAGGAAGGTGAGAGCTTAGCCGAAAACTACACAGGGGGAACTTGTTAATGATCTCAAGGCAGCTGGGACCACAGTCACCAAGAAAACCATTGGTAACACATTACGCCGTAATGGATTAAAATCCTGCAGTGCCCGCAAGGTCCCCCCGCTCAAGAAGGCACATGTACAGGCCCATCTGAAGTTTGCAAATGAACATCTGGATGATTCTGAGAGTGATTGGGAGAAGGTGCTGTGGTCAGATGAGACTAAAATTTAGCTCTTTGGCATTAACTCAACTCGCCGTGTTTGGAGGAAGAGAAATGCTGCCTATGACCCAAAGAACACCATTCCCACTGTCAAGCATGGAGGTGGAAACATTATGTTTTGGGGGTGTTTCTCTGCTAAGGGCACAGGACTACTTCACCGCATCAATGGGAGAATGGATGGAGCCATGTACCGTCAAATCCTGAGTGACAACCTCCTTCCCTCCACCAGGACATTATAAATGGCTCGTGGCTGGGTCTTCCAGCACGACAATGACCCGAAACATACAGCCAAGGCAACAAAGGAGTGGCTCAAAAAGAAGCACATTAAGGTAATGGAGTGGCCTAGCCAGTCTCCAGACCTTAATCCCATCGAAAACTTATGGAGGGAGCTGAAGATCCGAGTTGCCAAGCGACAGCCCCCGAAATCTTAATGATTTACAGATGATCTGCAAAGAGGAGTGGGCCAAAATTCCATCTAACATGTGTGCAAACCTCATCATCAACTACAAAAAACGACTGACTGCTGTGCTTGCCAACAAGGGTTTTGCCACCAAGTATTAAGTCTTGTTTGCCAAAGGGATCAAATACTTATTTCTCTGTGCACAATGCAAATAAATATATATAATTGTGACAATGTGATTTTCTTTTTTTTTTTTTTTTTATATAATCTTTCTCTCACTGGTAAAATTAACCTAGCCTAAAAATTCTAGACTGTTCATGTCTTTGACAGTGGGCAAACTTACAAAATCAGCAAGGGATCAAATACTTATTTCCTTCACTGTATGCCATAAATGTCCAATAGAAGCAGGTCCTACCTCTGGGACCTGCACCTTTCTCTAGAACAGAGCCCCCGACCCCATCCTACCTATTTTTGCTACTCTCCGGCCATTGACTGATAAGATGGTCAGGAGTATGGAAACAGCCAATCTCGCTGAGCTCCGTTTTTCCCATACTCCCATAGAAGTGAAAAATGCTTGTTAACATCTCACATGTTAAGGTCAGCATGGATTTTTCCTTTGTTCAAATTTAACAGATGACTTTATTTATGGGGAGACTGGGGCACTCTCTGACTGGTTCTGTTAATAAGACCCACACTGTTGTTCACGCACGTCCCTACATTCTGCAGACCTCTAGTATCCTTTCAGTACAGGTGGCCAGGCATTTCCATAAATCAGAAAATCCAATTTATAAAACCTGTTTGAATATTTAACTAGCTATAAAAGGCTCCAAGAATTCAGGAAGTGCTAGTGAGCTGAATTAGAAAAAGTAGCATACATAGAAGAGAGGGCGCCCTATACCAAAGATCAGCAGGGCTTAGTGTTTGTCTCCCTCTCCGCTCCCTTTCCATGACCCTTGGCCATTTCTCCATCTCTTTGTTCTCCAACAATGCAGTTCCTCAGGGGAAGGTCGTCATGTACAGGTTCTTACCACCTAATAGTAAAGGGGATGAGACCAAGCAGGGCTGGGTCTCCTCTCTCCAAGGGTCCCATAGCAGCAGCATGGTCTGCTTCTATAGTATGTAAACAATTGATTAGGACAATTGTGGGGGTCCTGGTGACTCTGATAAGTCTGGGACATACCCCAATATTCATACATTTTTCATACTGGGACAAGTAGTTATTTATATATTTTAACATGTTGCTTTTACCTAATTATTCATAATTCTATAAATGTTATAAAATAATTTTCATTTTTGTATGTTCCTTAATGTTAGTGAGTTAAAACTGCTTAAACTTTCTCTACTTTCTAATCAAATAAATAAGTATAACTGGAAATCACGAGGTAAATGTAGAAATGTACATGTAAAATACATTTGCATAAACATCTATATGTTTATTGTGGTGAAAAGAACATTGAAACCAAGTCTTAAAACAGCAGCAGCAGATGATAAATTTATTTGTAAAATTTGCAGGGTTGTTTATTAAAGTCAGTCAATGTTTAGACGTGATTTGAGTATATGAAAACACTGCCGTTGCCCTGCACACATCTGTGCGAGGATCATTCAGGCTTACTCACAGGCTGTATATAAGCGAGCCTCATTAAATGAGCTAGCCATGTGATGAGGTACAAAACTCAACAAGATATTGAATTCATTAAGTGCTGCCAATTAATAAAGGAAATCACATACATGGTTACTATGTAACTCTTCAAATCTCAAATGTGCTAGAAAGTCTAAGAAACTCTTAACCCTTTAATGAGTAGACAGAACCTATCCAACCTTGTCTTATACAGTATATAGCTGTAAAAAAAACAGTCATCTTCTATTGGCACAAACACTAGGGAAGACCTGCTCATTATATATTTATCTTTCAAATTGAAAATGGTTTATAAACTTTTGGTAGAGAACAAGATCGATAAGAAAAAACAAAACATTTACTAATTCTATTAATTTCTATAGTATATAAAAAAAAACAACAAAAAACAAAACAGAAAATTTATATTATATCTTTCACCTTGATCCTATTTTATTTCAAATTCAATCCAAAGGGTAAAAAACCCAAAACTTTTCATGCTCTTCTGTGTTTTCCTGGAGGCATTAATTTTATCTCCCATTCCTTCTCCCCCTTTATCAGCTTAGACTATGAAAATAATAGGTTTGGTAAAAGGAAGGGTTTGATTTAGATGCTTTATGTGGACTTGAGAAGAAGTAGAAACCCCTCCCTAATGTTCTGACTTGAATTTAAACTAAGCCATGTCCTCTCCTTAAAGAGGCTCTGTCACCACATTATAAGTGCCCTATCTCCTACATAAGGAGTTCGGCGCTATAATGTAGGTGACAGCAGTGCTTTTTATTTTAAAAAACGATCTGTTTTCACCACTTTATTAGCGATTTTAGATTTATGCTAATGAGTTGCTTAATGCCCAAGTGGGCGTGTTTTTACTTTAGACCAAGTGGGCGTTGTACAGAGGAGTGCATGACGCTGACCAATCAACGTCATGCACTCCTCTCCATTCATTTAGTCAGCGCATAGGGATCCTTTTAGATCACTATGTGCTGTCTTATACTAACACATTAACGATACTGAAGTGTTTAGAGAGTGAATAGACATTCCACGGGATGTCTATTCACAATCCCTGCACTTCGTTACTGTTTCTATGGTAGGTACAGCAGTTATGTGCTGAGGAAATGAATGGAGAGAAGTGTATGACGCTGATTGGTCACTGATTGGTCAGCGTCATACACTCCTCTGTACAACGCCCACTTGGTCTAAAGTAAAAATACGCCCACTTGGGCATTAAGAAACTCATTAGCATAAATCTAAAATCGCTAATAAAGTGGTGAAAATAGATCGTTTTTTAAATAAAAAGCACTACTGTCACCTACATTATAGCGCCAATCTCCTTATGTAGGAGATAGGGCACTTATAATGTGGTGACAGAGCCTCTTTAAGCCCTTCCCTTTCTGACACATCAGCCGAAACACGGAAAAAAGAGAAGATGTGAAAGACCACTGATTTCTACAAAACTGTTTGTTTCACCAACCTCTGAGAGACTCTACATTACGAAAAATAGGCAGTTGTTTGCTTTCTAGTTTTAGTATTCCCTTTATACTCATGAAAAAATGCCGTTTGAATCAATATTTTTGTGTTCTCTAAAAAAAAAAAATATAATTTTCTTCATTTTATCGTTATAGAAAAGTTCCAGTGAAATATGAAAAAATTGGATTCTATGTCTTTAGCCTCTAAATGCTCATTGTAAAGGCTGGCACTCCCTGTATTAACTGCTACAGTATGATTTCTACATTGTAACACCTTGTGGCTGTAAACTGCAAGACATGAAACAACCCATTTTTCCACAGCAGGAACTGTGCCATCCATTTTTCCCATTACAGGTGTGTTTCTCAACAGCACGCAACCATAATTAAAGTTGTCTGGTTTGGACCACTATTCACTTGAAATCTCCCCCAATGAAAGAAGCAGAAATCTGTTTTTTAATTCTACTGTCATTACCTAAATTCAGTGGGCTTTAAATTAATGTAATGTACAAACAAGCTGGGTCCCCCAGAGGAAGATACACTCTTTACAGATTCTCTCGCTTCTTGCTTATAGAGGAGTGCAGAGGGGGGGGGGACGACTCTTTCCACTATCACATCCATAGGCCTTAGGCTTTATTTAGATGACCGGGTGTTAAATCGGCAGTGAAAAACTGCCGATTTTCACAGCCAATTTGCACCCGTGCGGGACCCGTTTTCACGGATCCCTCATAGACTTGAGCCTATTCAGGGATCCGGGAAAACTGGCAAAAATAGGACATGTCCTATTTTTTCCCGGGCCGTTCACACGGTCCATTAAAAAACCGGCCATGTAAATAGCCACATAGACATGCATTGATTTCAAAGCAGCCTTGTGACGGCCGTTAAAAAAAAACTCCGGCACACGGCCGAATTTCCCTGTCGTCTGAATAGGGCCTTAAAGGGTTGTCTCATGAACACTGGTAAAACTTCTTGGCAAAATATATAACAGGGCCCCCACCTACCATGTGCCATTTAAAATACTGGTTTTTTTATGTGGTAGAAAGGCTACCTCAGCTTCCAGGGCCTGGATGCAACTGCTTCTTATGCATCCCTTATAGCTACGACACTGCTAAGGAAGCCAAAACAGAAAAGCCACTCTGTAAGAGCATCTTTGGCAGACCCAGACCGGCCAAGCACGGCCGCACCGTCCATGAGGCAAAGATGAGCATCTCGCCTCAGGCGGCACCCTGCTGCCGCTCTGATGGGGCTACGGCGCCACTGAAACCAGCTGCCGCCAACCCCTCCTGCGCTATAGTTGTACCTGCGTCTATAGGCTACAATTACATTCATAAGCGCTGAATGGCGGGACATGTTCTGTTACCCTCTATTCAGCGCCTTTCACTGACGTAACACTTGCGTTGTTGAATGACAGGGCAAGGCAGCCTGCCAATCAGCGCCTTTCAATGACGCAATATTTAGAGGTGCTAGTTTGCCGGGCACAGTGACTTGCCCTGCCACTCAGTGCCTTTTGATGATGCAAGCGGCGCAATGACATCGTTGAATGACCAGGCAAGGCAGCCTGCCAATCAGCATCTTTCAACGACACAATGTTGAAAAGAGCTGATTGGCCGGGCAGAATGACTTGCCCTGCCACTCAGCGCTGTGTCCTTCAGCCCCAGCAGACCTGCATTGCAAGAAGATGGCACGGGAACGGGTTTAGGTGATTATGTAAAGTTTTGGTTTTTTTGGGCTAAAAGTGTGAGGGTCTATATGTGTAGCACCATCTACAGGGAGGTAGGACTGTATGTGTGGTGATATATGTGCACCACTATGTACAGGGGGGTAGGGGTGTATGTGGGGGGCTATATGTGCATCACTATCTACAGGGGGTAGGGCTGCATGTGGGGGGCTATATGTTCAGCACTATCTACATGGGGGTAGGGCAGTGTGTGGGGTCTATATGTGCAGCACTATCTACAGGGGGTAGGGTTGTATGTGGGGGCTATATGTGCAGCACTATCTAGAGGGGGTAGGGCTGTATGTGGGGGGCTATATGTACAGCACTATCTATGGGGGTAGGGCTGTATGTGGGGGCTACATGTGCAGCACTATCTACAGGGGGTAGGGCTGTATGTGGGGGCTATATGTGCAGCACTATCTACAGGGTGTAGGGATGTATGTGGTGGCTATATGTGCAGCACTATCTACAGGGGGTAAGGCTGTATGTGGGGGCTATTTGTGGAGCACTATCTACAGGGGGTGGGGGCTATATGTGGAGCACTATCTACAGGGGGTGGGGGCTATATGTGGAGCACTATCTACAGGGGGCTATCTACAGGGGGCTCTATGTGGGGCACTGTCCACAGAGGGCTCTATGGGGGCACTATCTACAGGGGGCTCTATGGGGGCACTATCTACACGGGCTGTGTGTGTGTGTGTGTGTGTGTGTGTGTGTTTGGGACACAGTTTATGGTGCTATTATAATCAGGGACACAGTGTTATTATTATTAGAGGTGCAGTGTATTGTGCTATTATATTTAGGGGTGTGGTGTTTGGTACCATAATAATTGTATCTTCGTTTATAGGTGCAGAAATGTTTGAAAAGTGAGAAGCTGAAGACATCTGAGCGGAAAACTGCTGAAATGGGCCATGGCCGGGAAAAGTCATCATAGAAGTCTGGACCAGATGGAGAAGAAAAGAGAAAAAGAACAACTAGTATCTGAGATGTCACCAGTGACTCACCTAATGTAAATGTCTATTCTGTCTCTAATTAGTAATGTAGTCACTGTATGATCTGCAGCGATATGATGGGTGGTATGATTTTATTTTGGGAGGCTACTAGTGATGTAGAGCAGCCTGGGGGGGGCGCAATTTCAATTTTTGCCTCAGGCAGCAAAAAAGCTAGAATCGGCCCTGCGGCCAAACATTACATGGATGGCCAAAATGGCTTGCATTTGGAAAGGTGTTGTCTTGATTAGATAATTCCTTCAAAAGGGCATATAGAAAGGGTTTGCCTGCTTTAGATTCTTTGAGGCTGCCTAATAAATATGTATTTGAGCTCAGTATTTGCAAGGCAGTGCCCCCTTTTTATCTAATATGTGTCCTACTACACCATCAGCAATTCCAGATTCAGTGGTCAAGATTAAAAGATGTCCAATGGTCCTCAGCACTGGAGGTATTAAATGTGGGGGGGATAACTCTCGACCATCCTTTTCTTTATTAAGTCTCTAATAAGAAAATAAAACTATATATCATTTTGAGTGTTGGTTTATAATGCATAATAATGCCTTAAGAGAATTCTTCCTAGTGATGACTCTTTGTGTATATGTGTGTCTCATATTTCGCAGTGGTTAATACCCATAATTACTTATCTCTGTATTATTCTGTTTAAATGTTAAATTAATTATATTGATACTTTATAAGCATGTATATGTTTTATATTGTAGTTAAGCTTGTCTGAATACAGCAGTAACTCGATGGAGACAGGACAAATGCTGTCCTTCACTGCACATTGTGTTAATATGCACCCCTCTAGTGGTGACACTTTGTTATCTTTGTTTAGGGAACAAAGGCCGAGTTGCATTCCTAAGCTTTAGATTTGAAAGTTTATATTCTCAGGAAAATTGCTGTGCACCTGTAATGTTACAAAACAATGAAATAATCCCTGTGACTTCCCATTCAGTAGATAAACCAGTGGCATGGGAACCGCACCAGACACTTTTTCACAATGACTGAAGCAAGAGGATAACAATACCACAGAGGGTTGGGCCGGCTATTATTCACTCTTATAACTCATTTTATTAGGGTTGTCAAATTATGTTGATGAGGTAAATGATGTTAAGCATGTTTGACAGCATGTTAAGATTCACCTCCATCGTCTGCAATAATTAAGTGAAGTCAAATGGTCAAAGGAAAATGTTAATGAAGCAATCAATGTTACCTACTGTATGTCGGTAATAATCTTTCTCTTCAATGCAGACTGTTTCTCTAGAATTAATATCCGCTCCAAATACTAATTTATTGTCATTGATTAATACTTAGACAATGATTTATAAAGGACAGGGGGGATTAGATTAAAATTAATTTATTTCGTATAGATATTTTGTGGCTGTACCTCCTCATACCGATAATGTAAAGTAAATACTCACCTGACTTAATTCCTACCAGGACTAGCTGTACCTGTTCTTATACTATACACCTATATCAGTGGTATATAACATATTTCTGTTGTGGGTTCAGTGGTACTAACATGTCCGGTACCTTATGGTCAGTGCTATATACACTGCATGGTCCCTGGTGATACAAACACAACATCCTGTCCATAGATGGACTCTCTTATCTCTCGTGGTCAATGGAATTTACAGCTTCCAGCCTGTGAAGGTAAGTGTGACATCACTTCCGCAACCCCAGGATTTGCAAAAGTCGAAGAAATTTTCATATTTCTTTATATCTCCCTAATGGCCTTGTGCTTTGCTATGCTACATAGGTAGACATGAGAATAAGGGCAGTCAGCATCTACTAATTGTCATTCAACCAATGCGAGCACAGAAATCTGAAGTGTGGAATATTTAATTTGTATTTATATTTTATTTATATACTTTTATTTTATCATTTATTTTGCATAGTTTAAAATATTTATCTTCTTTTCTTAATAAAAAATAAAATCATCCTTACATGTGGAATAGACACACTAAGAATAAAACATAGGAAAATGTAGAGAGCCAGCTTTTCATTGCCAAACATACGAAGTCCAAAAGCACAGGAACAAATTGATGTAATGACAAGATGCAGTAACACTCAGTTTGAGCTATAAAATACTAAGGCAGAGCCAAGAACATCTCTCATATGTCATGTTCATAGTTCCTTTCTCCTTCCTGTGGTCTACTCTAGGATCTCAGTAAATTTCACTGCCTGATAATATACGTTGTATTGTTTGGTTCCTACACATTTCCAAACTATTAAACATAAAGGGTCTTGCAAACTAGAGGCAGCAAATATTCAGAAGATGTAGACATTGTAAAGGAAAGTTCAGTTCTGCATCTGCATCTGCATAACCCAGAGTATATCAATTTTGAATATAAATTTCATCCATTCTTGAAATTTACACAGCACAATCTCGACTGTACCAAAATTTTGTATAGATTGTATAGTCTGAATGTATCTATTCTTGAGTTAAAAGGTGGCAAGCGCTCTGAGTGATTACCATGGTAGCTGGCATATCCCTTCTTCTACACAGTAATGGAAGATAACAGCATGTTTGCTTTAGTGATGCTCTGGTAACCTGGCATGATTGGGACTTGGACCATCTCAGGGTCAGATTAAAGGATTGTCTGAACCATTGAATGCACTAATAAAACTTAAAGAGGACCTGTCACTAGGTCATATAAGTTGAACTGGTTTACTGACCTGAATAGTGTCTCCCTGATTCCAGCAATGTTTTTATTTTCCTGGCCCCCTGTTCCAGGGATGTGGCCCACTGTTGTGTTCCCTCTATGCTAATTTGCTGTAGTTGGCAAACCGGCCATGAACGACCTTCAAGCTGCCTTGCTATGATTGGTCAGCATCAGAGGCAGGGAAGCTAGTTCCTCCCTGTTGGCTAACTACAGCAAAATAGTATATAGGGTACCAACACAAGAGTAGTCCATATCGCTGGAATGGGGGGGCCCAGGAAAAAAAATAGCACTAAAATCAAGTTCAATTTATATGTCCTTGTAACAGGTCCTCTTTAACTTGGTAAACTTGGTAAACTCAAATGCATCTCCAACCCCAGCAAAGAAGTTTTCTGATGCTGAACCCCACTAGGTATTTTGACATATAAACCATTGTGTTCACAAGTAATCTGGTCTAATTGTAAATTAAAAATACCATAACCCTAACCTACCACTGAGAGAAAAGCAAAAGTCCCGAATAAGTAATAATTGCTGCAAGTAGACAGAATGATTATATAGAAAACAATATTGTCTTCTTTGGCACATTTATTATAAACAGACACAGAATCATCTAGCTTGTGATATCACCTTATAGAAGGTAAGAGTTTATGTCCCTTTTTAATACTCGTCTAAGTATAATCATTTTACTCACTAGTACAATTCCATAATCTAAAGTTTTGTTTAAAAACATTTCCAAATCACCTGTAATTATAAGAACTTGACTTCTCTCACGTTGTTGAAGTATATCGCCAATGATGTGGTGCAAGAAATATACAGAGAAAGCAGTACCCACTATTATCACATACCACACACACACACACACACACACACACACACACACACACACACACACACACACACACACACACACTGTAAGCCAAATCAGGAATGCAAAAATATATCTCTAAACTTTATTATTACAAAATACTTTGAACTAATAAGTCACAAAAAAACAACCAAAATACTTGAGGAAACCCAGAGGTATTCCCTGTGATAAGGGTTTCCATCAGGAAGGACCCCAGTCTAATAAGTGTCAATATGACATATAATGGGGAAATATCTGTGCCATTTAACCTGTCCCGTGGGACTCGCCAGGGATATCCCCTATGTCCTCTATTGTTTGCTCTAGCTATTGAGCCATTAGCCATTATTATTAGAGAAATGAAAGAGATAGTGGGCTTCAGTTTGGGAAGGCATGAATGTAAGATATCATTATATGCAGACAATATCCTCTTATATGTTAGTAATTCTAAGGCAGCCATTATAAGTATCATGAAAACGGTAGAAACTTTTTGTAAATACTCTGGATTAATTATAAATGAGCAAAAATCTCTTTCTGGTCGACTCTGGCGGACACCCTAGTGATGTTCCTCTTAGAGATATTGATTCTGGTTCCTCTTTTAGGTATCTGGGAGTGATTGTGTCCAGAAATATACAGGAATAAATATCTTTAAATGTTACTCCTATGATCCATAAGATAAGGTCCAAGATTAAAATATGGAAAAAGCTGAAAATGTCTTCCACATTGGCATTGGTAACCAATGGTAATACTCCCACAGTTTAATTTTATTTTATCAAATAGCCCGGTCTGAATACTGTTAAAAGTAGATAAATTAGTCATATATTTTATTTGGCAGGGTACAAAGTCTAGAATAGCACTTATTCACTTACAACAACCAAGAGAGAGAGGGGATTTGGGGGTCCCTAACTTCTTTTTCTATTTTTTGGCTTCACAGTTGAGATATTATCTTGATTGGGAATTATATCCAGTCAATCGTTTTTTGGTTGATCAGGTCCATTGCTCCATAGATATGAATATAATTGAATTATTGGAAGGTGGTCTCTTAACTTTTCTTCCCTTTAAGAACTTGCTCACGTATTAGATGCAACAAAAAGTACGGAAAACAGTGAAGCATATATGTAGAATTGAGGGATATACAAGGTTTACACCTTAATAGCATGACATACAATTTAACCCCTTCCCGCCGCAGCCCTTTTTCAGATTTTCATTTTCGTTTTTTCCTCCCCACCTTCCAAATTCCATAACTTTTTTATTTTTCCGTCGATATAGTCCTATGCGGGCTTGATTTTTGCTGGACGAGTTGTAGTTTTTCGTAGCACCATTTATTGTGCCATATAATGTACCAGGAAATGGGGAAAAAATTATTTGTGGAGTAGAAAATGAAAAAAACATTGTTTTTTGCACGTCGTTTTTACAGAATTCACTGTGCAATTAAAACAACATGTTAACTTTATTTTGTGGGTCAATACGATTACGGTGATACCAAATATATATAGTTTTTTCTATATTTTACTACTTTTACAAGTAAAAACCTAAGTGTAAAAAATAAAATTTATTTTGTGTCGCCAAATTCCGAGAGCCATAACTTTTTTATTTTTTCGTCGATTAAGTGGTATGGGGGCTTATTTTTTGCGGGATTAGCTGTAGTTTTTAATGATACCATTTTTGGGTACATGCAACGTTTTGATCACTTTTTATTTCATTTTTTATGGGAGATGAGGTGACCAAAATATAGCGATTCTGGCGCTTACAATTTTTTTTACGGCGTTCACTGTGCGGATTAAATAATGATATATTGTAATAGTTCAGACTTTAACGGACGTGGCGATTCCAATTATGATTATTTATTTATTTTTTTACTATGCTCTAGGCGGAAAATTATTTTATTTTACAATTTTTTTTAATTTGAATTAGTCCCCCTAGGGGACTTCAACTAGCGATCATTAGATCGCTTGCATGATATACTGCAATACTAATGTATTGCAGTATATCATGATTCTGACAGGGCATAATAGGAGCACAAAGATGGCAGAACTGGGGGCCCCGAGGCAGCCATAGCAACCATCACCCCACCCCCACAATTGCGTTGCGGGGGGAGCGATAAGCTGTTAGAGGAGGTTGTCCCCCTCTAACGATTTAAATGCTGCGGTCGCTATTGACCGTGGCATTTAACGAGTTAAACGAGCTCATTACTCTGAAGTGTCGGCTGTAACATACAGCCGACACCGGCATCCATACTTCCCCTACCCGACTTTGGCGTATGGATACGTCAAATGTCGGGAAGGGTTTAAACATTTGTTGTCTGAAGATGGGATGAAATTCTGGTGTAAGAAGGGTATATATATATATATGAGTTGTCCAGGTCATAGAGTCAGAAGGTATAAAATCGCTTCAGAGTTCACAATTAGATTATAATCTTTCTAGTAGTTCTATGTTCAGATATTTTCAATTATGACACGCTATAAATGCTCAAGCAAAAAAAATTATTTTCACGCTGCAAAAATTTGATATTTTGGAGTACCTCATGGACATGGTGGAGGGGAAAAGTAAAAAGGAGAAGGTCACATCTAAAATATATAAGATACTAGTAGAGCATCATTCTATAGGTTACTGCTTTGTTTCCTGTGAAAACTGTTAAAAAGATATAGGATCTATCTCACAAGTTACAGGGGATAGGGTTTTAGCTAATTGTTTAAACATCACTTTGAATGCGCCTTGGAATCTTTCACACTGGCTCACAATTACACGAACACCGTCTTTTTTATTTGAAATTAAAAGAAGAACTACAGATAGATGTCCAAAATGTTTTGACAGCAATGCTGATTTATACCATATGCTTTGGAAATGTCCAAAAATATATATGTACTGGAAGGAAGTGATCGATAAGTTAAAAGGTATACCGTATTTTTCGGGCTGTAAGACGCACCTGAACATAAGAAGCACCCAGGTTTTAGACAACAGAAAATAGGAAACAAAATTATTTGTTAAAAAATAATTTATTCTGTTTCACCACATTCTGAGAGCCAACACTTTCTTATATTTTTTTTATCGATTGAGCGGTGTGTGGGTTTATTTTGTTGCGGGACAAAATTATTTTAGATTTTATCATTTATAATATTAGAATTTTATAATATTTTTTATTTTATATTTGCCATAAAACACATGTATCCCCTATCCACAGAATAGGTGCTACATGTGAGATCGCTGGGGGTCCGACCGCTGGGACCCCCCAGCAATAAGGAGAACAGGGGAGCGAAAGTCACCCAGAGCGCTACATGAGAAGCCTGGACTTCCGGGTTCTGTGTCCGGCTTATTCGTTCCGCAGCTCCATAGAGATCAATGGAGAGCCGATCGCGCATGCGCAGAAGAATGCCATTGATCTCTATGAAGCTTCCAGACACAGAACGCGGAAGTCACAGCTTCTCATGCAGCGCTTTTGGTAACTTTCGGTCCCTGTTCTCCTTATCGATCACACATGTATTCCCTATCCTGTGGATAGAGGATACATGTGTTTTATGGCACAACCCCTTTAAACTGCCAGGAGCAGCGAAAGTGCTGTTCCTGGCCATTATAGCAGCGTGTCAGAAGCTGACACCTGCAGTGTATGGAGCGGGCTCAGTGCGTGATCCCGCTCCATACATCAACCTCCACCCCCCCCGCTCCATGATGTGCCGGCACGTCATGGGTCGCGAAGGGGTTAAGTAGTGAAGCGGTCATGGCCTTGACTGTGGGCTATAAGACGCAGGGACTTTTTAGCAACATTTATTCTTGCTAAAAACTGCGTCTTATAGTCCGAAAAATACGGCATATAAGTTTGACATCCGGATATCTCCAGTCTCAGTCTTGTGTATACTTGGTGATAGCTATAAATTGGGGACTTCTGTTCATAAAAATAAATCTATCACCAAGGCCCTCCTTGTGGCATAAATTTAGATTTTATGACTTTGGTTGTCAAGTAATATTCCATCATAGGTAATATGTAAAAATTTGCTTAATCTTATGATATTTAGGCTGGATTCACATGTTTTCAGTACGGGACAGTTGTCCTGCAGCGAGTCAGGGACTCCTAGCATTGTACATAACTATGATGCTAGGAACCCGGCTCCCTGCACTGTGTTCGGTCTGGGTTTAGCGGCCGAAATACGTTCCGTCCATTACGGACGTAACATGATCGTGTGAATCCAGCCTTAGAGAGAGGTGGATATATTATAAGAAACATTTATTGTCTGGATTGAATCCATGGTTACAATCTCTAACTAAGGATGAATACAGGACTATAATGGGTTAATGCGTAAATTTTGATACTGGTTTTGTCCATCCAAGGTCTTATTGATATGCTGAAAAGATTAGCAGTTTTCAACCTAATTTCTTTCCACCTTCCTGCAATAATTCGCCTGCAAGAAATACATCTGGCATGATGATACATGTTGTGAAATATTGAGTTGGCTAGAGTTTTTTTTAAAATTTTTCTAGAGATGTATGTATCCTAATTTAAAAAAACCCCTATCATTTGAATTATATTCAAAGTCAATGGATAAGGAGGGCCGCTACATATTTCTACATGGGACACTGTGTGTAACGGTTATGATAATAGCTAATGCATACATCCCTCCCCCATACAAACTGGAAGCTTTATATAAGCTATATGAATATTGGTGTGAGAAAAACTGCTGCCCTATATTGGTTAAAGTATTGTCATTGTCCTTAATTGGATAGATGGAATTCTCCAGATCTATACATGTATTTGGGTGGGATGATGTGTGGAGGGTATATAATCGTCCAATTAAACAGTATCTTTGCTATTTCAAATTTTGTAACACATTTTCCCGTATAGATATGACTCTAGTCGATAACACCTGTATGCAAATGATTCAAAAAGTAGAATATACAACTAAGGGGATCTCAGATCATTCACCTTTTAGTTGTTCAATTTTGTCATTCTTCAAGGGAATTTTCTAGAAGCTTTAGGATACATTGGAGCTCAAGGAACTCTCTTTTATAAATATTGATACTGCAAGCATAGTTCCTCGTTTAGCTTCTTGGAGTGATGGTTTTCAGATTATTTTTGTCTAAAATGTATCCTTATGATACATGAACTAAGATTTCGATAACAGGGTTGCTTTATACCATATGCCTTGAAAATGTTCAAAAATATGTTTGTATTGGAACAAAGGGATTGAAAAATTAAAAGGTATGCCCAAGTTGGATATCTGGATTTCTCCATTCCTACTATTTCGATTTGGTGATAGTTATGAATTGAGGACCTTTGTGTATAAAAAGAAATGTACTACTAATGCCTTTTCCGTGGCAAAAAATTTGACTATGACTTTGGTTGTCAAATAATATTCTGTCGGATGTAGCCTGGAAATATCCGCTTAATCCTGTGATATTTCGAGTGAGGTGGATATCCAATAAGAAAAACTAACATTTCTTTATTTTTTTTCTGGCCGGAACCCATGGTTATATCCTCTGAGGACGAATACAGACCCATAATGAGTTAATGTTTTTTTTGTATTTCTGTTATTTCTCCTCTTCAGTACTCCTCTTCTTCTGGGGTGGGTAATATAAATATGCAATGTTATTTTTAGTTTTGTAATCATATAAATTGAGAATAAAATTAAAAAACAAAAATATGACATGTGAGGACAAATAATCATGTATATAAGCAGATACATAAAAATAGACACATTTTTTACAAATAATACAAAACACACATAAGAATTGCATGGTTGCTTGGGTCCTATGCTTAAAGGGGTTGTCTCGTCATAGACATTGATGTCCGACAAGCGATGGCTCCAACTGTCAGCTCCTCTCACCTTTTTTCAACCAGCTGCTTAGATGACCATTGAACATAATACTCCTTCATGCGGTTCTCCCGGCACATATGGTAAACGTACACTGTATACGCAGTTTAAAAAGGACCTTAGTTAAAATGGTTTATGGCAATGATGGATGACAACAAGTATGACAACCATTACAGTTTTTGAAGAGGATTACTATTCAGGAGCCTGTGAAAGCCGGTTGATAACTTTTGTGGTGGATATATAGGTGGTTATATTGGTTATCACCTTGTATTTCAAAAACAGAAATATCTAAAAAAAAAAAAACTAAATAGAAATTTTACAAATTTAACAGAGGAGGCCTCCATGAATATTTGTATGTACTGTAGATTTCCCGCTATGCATGGTTTAGTGGTGTTTTTTATTTATTGAGATCATGAATCCAGTCATTGTAGAGCTCTGTTTGTTAGTTGTCGCAGATCTTGCAGACCCATGATTTGATTATTTGCCCTTGTGGCACGAACCATTTCCTTTGTGGTTAATCACTTCCTGGGTAAACCATACAACTTTTCTCAAGCTTGTAGTTATTCGCATCTGTTAATGAAGCAAGGTGTCTCGATACATAAATACTTACTTCACTAGGTCTTCACTAAAGATGGCATTTATTTGTACTGTCTGAACTTAATATTTGCTCAAATGCAAATAGGTTGTAAGATGCAAACATTAAGATGATGATGTGAAGACTGCAGCTCCAAAAAGAACCACAGTACCTATTAGAGCAACCGTCCAATACTAATGTTATAACTGCATCAAACTATTTATCAGCTGCACAATCTGAACTGCTCTCTTCTAATATCTCAAGTCAAATTATCTCCCCTTCTTCAACCCTTAGTTAAAGGGGTTGTCTTATTGTTTTCATGACACAACATCCTTTTTAATTGAAGCCAGCCCGACAATCAGCCGATCGCCACAGGTCCGACCACTGCCAACCTCTCATATGCATGACAAATAATGGCCAATCATGTAATACATGGACGGGCCAGCTCTGCCAGAGTAAAAGCTGCTCTTTGTTTGCGTCTCTTTGCTCTGGCTAATAAAGGAGTGTCCCAGGTAAGGAGGTTTTTAAAGAGGCTCTGTCACCAGATTTTGCAACCCCTATCTGCTATTGCAGCAGATAGGCGCTGCAATGTAGATTACAGTAACGTTTTTATTTTTAAAAAACTAGCATTTTTGGCCAAGTTATGACCATTTTTGTATTTATGCAAATGAGGCTTGCAAAAGTCCAAGTGGGCGTGTTTAAAGTAAAAGTCCAAGTGGGCGTGTATTATGTGTTACATCGGGGCGTTTTTACTACTTTTACTAGCTGGGCGTTCTGACGAGAAGTATCATCCACTTCTCTTCAGAACGCCCAGCTTCTGGCAGTGCAGACACAGCCGTGTTCTCGAGAGATTACGCTGTGACGTCACTCACAGGTCCTGCATCGTGTCGGACGAGCGAGGACACACCGGCACCAGAGGCTACAGTTGATTCTGCAGCAGCATCAGCGTTTGCAGGTAAGTTGATGTAGCTACTTACCTGCAAACGCTGATGCTGCTGCAGAATCAACTGTAGCCTCTGGTGCCGATGTGGCCGACACGATGCAGGACCTGGGGCAGGAAGTGAGTGACGTCACAGCGTGATCTCTCGAGAACACGGCTGTGTCTGCACTGCCAGAAGCTGGGCGTTCTGAAGAGAAGTGGATGATACTTCTCGTCAGAACGCCCAGCTAGTAAAAGTAGTAAAAACGCCCCGATGTACGCACATAATACACGCCCACTTGGACTTTTACTTTAAACACGCCCACTTGGACTTTTGCAAGCCTCATTTGCATAAATACAAAAATGGTCATAACTTGGCCAAAAATGCTCGTTTTTTAAAAATAAAAACGTTACTGTAATCTACATTGCAGCGCCGATCTGCTGCAATAGCAGATAGGGGTTGCAAAATCTGGTGACAGAGCCTCTTTAAAGACCATATGCCCTGAAGTAGTTGTCATTGATTTCTAATCTTATAACCTCAAATATGTGTATCAAACTATTTAACACCTGCACAATTTTAACAGTTGTCTTCTTATATCTCAGGTCAGATCCCCACTCTAATTCTTGGTAAAAATAGTTCTCTCATCAAGACAAACTTTTTTTTAATTTTTTTTTAAATATATCTGTCCTGGGAATCGTCTGTTAGCCATGGGCCTAGCTGCTGAAACCCCCAGCATACAGTAAATATCACTGGGGGAAGTTTTGGATGACCTTTAATTTACATGCAAATGAATAGCTTACCATGTAATACGGATAGATGAATTGGCTTCCTATGAAATTGCTGCTAGTGTACGCTATATGTGTGTGTGTGTGTGTGTGTGTGTGTGTGTGTTTGAGATAGGAAAATTAGATTAACAGCCCTGCTGGGGACAGCGACTGACGTGAGTGATGGAAATCTCTATATAGCGCTAGGAAATATATTGGCACCGTATAAGCAATAGGAAATACATTACTAAGTAACAGAATGGAGAACTGTTAGAAATATGAAAGTAGCTATACTGTATATGGTCTACCATTAAGCCCTTCCCGACATCTGCCGTATATATATATGGCGCTCTCGGCAGGGCTACTCGCAAAGTGCAGTACCATTATGTTGCGGTGATAGTGCGGGCTCAGGAGCTGAGCCCGCACCATCACCGACGGGGGCCAGCTGTATGTTAAAGGTCCGGAGCTAGCCTCTATTCTGGCCGATTAACCCCTCAGATGCTGCGTTCAATGGAGATTGCAGCATCTGAGGGGATTTTAGCCGCCGGCACTGCAGCAGCATGATTGCTGGGTTGCAAGTGGTTGCAATGGTAACCAGAGGCCTATTACTGGACTCTCGGTCTGCCAGCAACGGAAGCCTCCTATGCCCCGCTCAGAGACGGGACCTAAAAGGCTTCCGGTACCATAGGCAGAAGCTAAGCCAGCGTAATAAGCAATGGGTGTCCGTTGTATGTTACAGCATATGCCCCGCTAGCTCCGATCCCTGCCATTAACCTCTTAGATTCAGCGATCGAAAGCGATCACTGCATCTTAGTGGTTTGTAGCAAATCTGCAGCCCTGCCATGTTATGGCTGCCGACTGCTACTATGGCAACAGGAGGCCTAACAATGGCCTCCTGTCTGCAATGACGGAAGCCCATTAGGCCTCGCCCGGAGGTGGAGCCTGATCGGCTTGCTGTCAGTGAACAACTGACAGTTCTAATACATTGCACTACATAGTGCAATCTATTAGAACATCAATCAAACAGTTGCACCTTCAAGTCCCCTAGTCGGACTAAAAAAAAGTGTAAAAAAAGTAAAAATAAACGTTGTAAAAAATAAAATAAAAATTTCAAGTAATAAAATAAAACACAATAAACCCTTTTCCCTTATCAAGCCATTTATTATTGTTTTTTTTTTATAAACCATACATATTTGGTATTGCCTCATCTGTAACGCCCTGAACTATAAAAGTCATATGTTATTTGTCCTGTGCAGCAATCGCCGTAAAAAAAATATAATTTTTTTTTTAGCTAAAACGACATCTTATTGGAAAAATGAAAAAATAATATATTTTCACGTCCAAATTCTAATAAAATCTATGAAACACCTGTGGATTCAAAATGCTCACTACACTGCTAGATAAATTCCTTGTGGGGTGTAGTTTCCAAAATGGGGTCTTTTTTTGGGTGTTTCCTATGTTTTGGCATCACAAGACCTCTTCAAACCTGACATGGTGTCTAAAATATAATTTTATAAAAAGAAGGCCCCAAAATCCAATAGGTGCTCCTTTGCTTCTGATGCCTGTGTTTCAGTCGATTAGCACACTAGGGCAACATGTGGAATATTTCTAAAAACTTCAGAATCTGGGCAATAAATATTGAGTTGTGTTTCTCTTGTAAAACCTTCTGTGTTACAGAAAAAAATGAATTAAGTATGAATTTCTGCAAAAAAAATGAAATATGTAAATTTCACCTCTACTTTGCTTTAATTCTTGTGAAACGCCTAAAGGGTTAAGAAACTTTCTAAATGCTGTTTTAAATACTTTGAAGGGTGCAGTTTTTAAAATGGGGTGACTTATGTTTATTTTTTTTATATATAGGGCCATCAAAACCACTTCAGAACTGAACTGGTCCATGAAAAAATTGCCTTTTGGAATTGTCTTGAAAATGTGAGAAATTGCTGTTAAAGTTCTAAGCCTTGTAACGTCCTAGAAAAATAAAAGGACATTCAAAAAATGATGCAAACATAAAGTAGACATGTCGGAAATGTTAACTAGTAATTATTTAGTGTGGTATTACTATCAATTTTACAATAAGATACATTTAAATTTAGAAAAATGCTAATTTTGCTAATTTTCTCTACATTTTGGTGTTTCTCACAAATAAATATTGAATTTATTGACTACATTTTGTTCACTAACATAAAGCCTAATATGTCACGAGAAAACAATCTCAGAATCGCTTGGATAGGTAAAAGCATTCCAAAGTTATTGCCACATAAATGATGTGCTCTACCACTGTCCCTTATACCGTACCACAATGCCCACGGCATATTTTGAGGCAATTCAAAAACGCAATCCTTATAATGATAATTCCCAGTACCCCCCCCCCCCCATGTTGACCTCAATTTCAATAGACTTTTCTAAATTAGACACCTTATTTCTATTTTGGCCCCAAAAAAATCCCCCTAATATACCTCTAGACAACAAATTACCATTGATGAGTCTCTGGTGCATTTCAAATAGAGGGTGGAATTTGGGCAGTATTTGCGTGCCAAGTATAGCATAAAAATGTATGTTGTGTGAGTCAGAGTCGGGCTGAACGCACAATTTTTAAATTTATGAGGGGAGGACAGTCAAATTGAGCCCCAAACTGTCCCCCCATCCTGACCACAGACTGGGAGAATTGTGTGGGACCTCCTGCCCCAACTGTTTGATCGGGGTACCACATGTACCTTACAACTGGTACCACTGAGTTTAGCACTGCTCAAGTGCCTGGCGAATTAAAGCACGGTGGCGTGTAGGACGGTCCACAAAAATCAAAAGCACCTCCCAAAATCCCTTCTGAGTCAAATCCTGCAGATTGGAGCGAGCAGGGCACTTCGTAGTGACGGGGTACTTTTTTAAAAAATATAGGGAAAAAAAGGATCTCTTGATGCTGACATCCATCCATGATGCCCCCAGCTCCTGTTCCTGGGCATAGTACAACATCCACCACCACATCGTGGCCTGTGTGCATCCGGGCATATAAAAAATTCATAGGGGGAGTGGATTTGTTTGACCAGATGCTCAAACCGTACAATGCCATGCGGAAATCTAAAATCTGGTACAAGAAACTGGCGGTGTACTTTATCCAAATGGCATTGTACAACTCCTTTGTCATCTGCAGGAGCACTTGTCATGACGGAACATACCTAGGATACCAGGAGAAGGTAATCAAATCTCTTCTCTTTGGTAATGTGGCACAGATAAGAGAAAGTTCTACCCCTGTAAGTGAGTTCCCCAGGATAGTTCAGGGCAGTACTTTCCTGGATAAGTTCCGCCCACAGAAAAAAAAACGCCGCTCCCTGAAAAGGTGTCGTGTCTGTGCCAGAAGGGGCATAAGAAAAGACAGCACATACCAGTGCAACACCTGTCCCTCCTACCCTGGACTGTGTATGAGGAAGTGCTTCTGCATATACCACACCTCTCTGGAGTACCACATTTTCTTTCCATCCGTCCCTTTCATTTACAACTACCGTCCCTTACATTTACCATTACCGTTTCACTATTTAAAAATTGGACTCTGATCATCCCCCATAAAAAAACTAAAAATTCTCATTTTACACCTAGATGAATACCTAGGATTTGTAATATTGTGTAGTATCTGCACAATTTTTTAGGCCTTTGCAAACATGACATGTGCTCAAAAATCATCCAAGTAAAATAAGGCCTCAAAATCCTTGTGGTGTTCCAATACTTTCTGGCACTGCCATATGTCCAGCAGCAGCAGATTAGGGCCAATTTGGGGATATTTCTGAACTCAGAAGAAATAGCTAAATATTGGGGTGCTTTTCTTCACTTACATTCTCTGTGTCTAAAAAAAATCTGTCCTATAAATGAGGCATTTGTGAAATAATGTTCATGCCAGATTTCCACAAGATTCTGCAAAATAAAGTGATCAGACCCCTAGATAAATTCTTTCACGGGTGTAGCGTTCAGAGTCTCTTCAAAGATCAAATGGGGCTGTTGAATTAATTATGCAAAACTTGGGCCCTGAAAGTCTAAGTCTAGGATATGTTAACACTGAGTTTTTTGCAGGCTGAAAATTCTGCCTCAAAATTCCGTCTGGAATTTTGAGGCAGATTTTGATATACCTGCACGCTGTTTGCTGCATGTTTAGCTGCATTTTTCGCCCGCGGCCGTTAGCACCGCGAGCAAAAACATGACGAAAAACGCTTTCCCTACCTCTCGTTGATGTCAATGGGAGTTCAGAGACGTAAACGCCCGAAGATAGGGCATGCCGCATTTTCACGCGAGCCGGTTTTACCGCTCGCAGGAAAAAAACGCCTCCGTCTCCCATTGAAATCAATGAGAGGTGTTTTCGGACGTTTTTTTTGTCGCGTTTTCCGACAAGGTTTCCGCATCAAATAACTTGTCAAAAAACTGTGTGTGAACAGGGCCTAAGGCTGCTCCTTCACTTCCAGGCACCGCCATCAGTCCAGACAACATATTTGGACCACTTTGGGGGTATCTCTGAGCTCAGAAGAAACAACCTAATAAATATTGAGGTGCTTTCTTTATTTTCATGCTCTGTGCCTGAAAAATCTGGCATTTGTGAAAGAAAAATTTTTTTATTTTTCACACCAGATTTTTACAAGATTCTGCAAAAAAAAAAACTATGGGGTTAAAAAAGTGATCACAGCCCTAGATAAATTCTTTGAGGGCTGTCGTTTTTTAAATGGGTCATTTCTGGGGGGTTTCCATCATAGCAGCACCACCTCCAGTGCTCTTCCAAAATGGCTAGGGGCATAGAAATATGTTCCTACTAAATTTTAGAAAAATAACACAATTTTCGAAACCATTGTTATATAGCCAAAAATGGTTAAAATCGTCAAAATCTAGTAGACAAAGGGTAAAACAAATGTATTATCATATTTATACAATAACTGCATATATATGTTCCATGTTGGAGTTAAAAGTTGAAAAAAATGTTTTTTTAACATTTTTTTGCCATTCTTGGCACTTTTAAATGCATAAATGTAAATCGTATTGAACCTCAATTTTACATCAAAAGAAAGTACCATATGTGACGAAAAAATAATGTCAGAATTACTTAGATATGTAAAACCATCGGCGAGTTATTCTCAGATAAAGTGACACATACCAGATTTAAAAAATCTGACTTCGTCCTAAAGCTCTAAAATGCCTTAGTCCTGAAGGGATTAAGACTATAAACACCTTTTGAATCAATTTTATTTTTTTAAAGTGTAACTAAACATTTAACAAACAAATGACATGTCAGAAGTTTTGATTGCTGGGGGTTCGAGCACTGAGACCCCCACCAATCGCTAAAATTAAACAGCTGAAACACTCGTGTGAGCGCTCAGCTGCTTGGTTTCTGTTATCTTTTTTCCGGAAAGCCGATGTATCGGAGTACAGGGTCATAGACTTTCTATTGAGTCCGTACACCGATATATTTATTTCCGGAAAAAGCCGAACAGAAACTAAGCAGCTGAGCGCTCACACAAGTGCTTCAGCTGCTTCGTTTTAGCAATTGGTAGGGGTCTCAATGCTCGGGCACCCACCAATCAAAACTTCTGACGTGTCACTATGACATATCAGAAGTTTGTCAAACGTTTAGCTGCACTTTAAATCAAACAATACTTTAGGTGATTTTAAGCAACTTTTCAATTTACTTTAATATTTTTTACTTTTTAAGATACAGCTTGCCGTCAAAGCCGATTCCGTCATGTCAACTGGCTGACGGCTCAGCTAAAAGCAGGTCCTGCATGTCAGGATCCAGCTAATAACGTGCACATCTGTTCAAGAAATACAGGACCAGCTTTCAGCTCAGCCATCAATCCAGCTGTACTGACGAAATCGGCTTTGATGGTAAGATACAGCTCCTATGTAAACAGGATACATTGAAGCTGTATCTTAAAAAGTAAAACAATTTTTTTATTAAAGTCAATTGAAAAGTTGCTTAAAATTACCTAAATTGAGTTCAAAGGTGTACATAGCCTTTAAATATACTCAGCCACTTAAAAAGATAACATTTCTACAGTTCCTTATTACTGTTACCTGAATGTAAAAAATGTCGAGAAAAATAATTTCTCATAGAGAGGGCTCCAGAGAATTCGAAATTGCTCGACAGCAAGAGTAAAAAGTTAAGAAGCTGCTGTCAGTCTCTATCATGTCATGAAATACTGTTCTGAGGGACTTAGCACATCTCACTAAACAAGCTACCAGCACAGTTCAGGAACATTGTACAGGTTAAACACTTGTTTCCTCTTGTTTATTTTAGAAAAGTCTTTTGGCTGACCCTGGAAGGCATTTTTGCATTACCTATCTCAAGCATCAGCACTCCACATGTATTATTAAGGAGAACAGAATATCAAGAAGAGTGAAAAAGTAAATGCTAAAAATAGACAAATCGACATAATGGGATAAATGAACATAGACAGTCTAGTGTAACAAATATACTCAAGTATATTCTATAACTTGTGAAAAGAGACGACCCTTACAAGCATTAAGCCAATGGTTCAGCTTAATTTGAATAATGTAAGTTTTATTATAGCTAGAACGACATGTAACATTACATGACCTTAAAACTTTCTGTTGTATCTATTCAAAATCCCTACTGAGAAATTCTGAGTTAATAGATGGGGTCCCCCTTTTAAGACACAACTGTATTATGCTCCATTATCCCTGTGGTTGCACTGTAGGGTAGTTAAACAATTGTTATCAGGTTCCCCCACAATTTACAGCTGATGGTTGGGGACGCAGTAGTAGAATATTCTGTGATCAGTTTATAATTTTAACAAAAAAAGAATTGTCTGTAGCGACCACCCCGTTAATTCACTCTCAGTACAGGTCCGAAAAGCTTTGTTGATTTACTATGCGCTGCCTTATGTGCCTGAGGGTATGTTCACACACAAAACAAAAAACGGCTGTAAAATATGGAGCTGTTTTCAAGGGAAAACAGCCTCTAATTTTCAGCCGTTTTTGAAACCACCAATGTTTTTTGAGGCTTTTTTTGCGGCTGTTTTTGGAGCTGTTTTTCTATTGACACAATCAAAAACGGCTCCAAAAACTGCTCAAGAAGTGACATGCACTTCTTTTTACAAGGCGTTATTTTACGCGCCGTTTTTTAAAACGGCCGCGTAATAAAACGTCCCTCAGAGCGAAACTCAGTTTTTTCCATTGAAATTAATAGCCAGATGTTTGGAGTCGTTCAGTTTCTGTTTTTGCAGCGGTTTACGGAGCGTTTACGGCACGAAAAACGGCTGAAAATAATCCATGTGAACATACATTTACAGGGCTGCTGCAGGAAACTCCAAATCCACCATCTCTCTCATGTCTCACAGTGTTAAAGGAAGGTGCTTTGGTAAGTGGGGTCCTCACTGGAAAGTTAGTAGTTACTTTAAATTTATTTTTCTGACTAAAACAGTAGCCCTGCATAATTTCTAAAGGATGAAAAAGGGTTATGTGATATTGGGGTTAATCTCTGTTGACTTTAGTACTAACTAGGTTCACAGTCACAAAATTAAAAAAAGTCCAGCAAATAGTGCTAATCATCTATAGTACTCATTACATATATACTTATATAACTTTTCCAGAACTTCGACTTTAAGCCAGAACTGAGAGGCACTTGAGGGGTCAACGAGATGCCTCTGAGGCCCCATGCACACGACCGTATTTTTTCCCTCCTGTAAATAATGGCCGTAAATACGGGTCCTTTGTTACACGTTTTTAACCCGTATTTACGGACCCGTGCTCGTAATTACAGGTCCGTTGTCATCCGTATTTCACTTGTATATACAGACCCGTAAAGAAAAAGGGGACTGGAAATGATGTCACAATCATGTCCAAACCCCTTAACCCCTTAATGACCAGCCTATTTTGGACCTTAATGACCAGGCCATTTTTTTAAGTTTTTCCATCGTCGCATTCCAAGAGCTATAAAGTTTTTATTTTTGCGTCGACATAGCTGTATAAGGTCTTGTTTTTTGCGGGACAAGTTGTACTTTTCAATAGCACCATTTTGGGGGACATATTATTTATTGATTTTATTAACTTTTATTTGGGGGGAAATAGAAAAAAAACTGAAATTTTGCCACTCTTTTTCGCATCTTAAATCTACGCCGTTTACCGTGTGATATAAATAACACAATAACTTTATTCAGCGGGTTGTTACGATTGCAACGATACCAAATTTGTATAGTTTTTGTATGTTTTACTACTTTTACACAGTAAAAACGCTTTTTTTTCAAAATTATTTGTTTTTGTGTCTCCATGTTTGAAGAGCCGTAACGTTTTTATTTTTTCGCCGATGCGGTTGTATGAGGGCTTTTTTTTTGCGGGAAGACTTGTAGTTTTTATTGGTACCATTTTGGAGTAGATGCGACTTTTTGATCACTTTTTATCACATTTTTTTAAAGTCAGGATTCACAGAAAACAGCAATTTTTCCATAGTTTTTTATTACATTTTTTACGGCGTTCACCGTGCGGGTTAAATAATGTAATAGATTTATAGTCGGGGTCGATACGGACGCGGCGATACCAAATATGTGTAACTTTTTTACTTTATTTTGTTTTTTTAATAGTAAAGCAGTTTGTAAGGGGAAAAGCTGTGTTTTTCATTTTTTTTTCACATTTTTTTTTTAAATTAACTTTATTAAACTTTTTTTCACTTTTTTACTAGTCCCATTAGGGGACTATAATATGCGATTCTGCGATCGCATTTATAATACACTGCAATACTTTTGTATTGCAGTGTATTACTGCCTGTCCGTTTAACACGGACAGGCATCTGCTAGGTCATGCCTGCGGCATGATCTAGCAGCCATTCACTCCAGGCAGACCTGGGGGCCTTTATTAGACCCCCGGCTGCCATTGGAGACACAGACACTCGGCGATCGTATCGCCGGGTGTCGGTGGGGGAGAGAGGGAGCTCCCACCCTCTCTCCAAAACCACTCAGATGCGGTGCTCGCTATTGAGCACCGCATCTGAGAGGTTAAATGGGTGAGATCGATACTAATATCGATCTCACCCGGCAGAGCAGGGACGCTCCCAGCCCTCAGCTGCCTCTAGCAGCTGAGAGCAGGGAGATTTGACAGCTCCCTGCTCTGTAAACTTATTCCGATGCCGCGACGTAAAAAGTCTATGGCATCGGAATAAGGCCCGTTAGTGACCGACGTAGAAACACGATGGGCCGGTCACTAACGGGTTAAAAGGGTCACATGATCGCTCAGATGTAATTTTATCTGGCATTTGTGCATTGTGAGAGCTGTATGGGATTCCTGTGCTGATATACTTTGGGATCTAGGCGTTTCATAGCAAGGATGTCAGACACTCGTGTGGATGATGCTCTGCTGCGTTGGCTTGTCTAGCAGTGATTTGGTCAGCGACCTAAGCTGGATGACGAACCGTTGAGGAAGAGGAGGAGTTATTGGGTTCACTCCATTGTCTCCCAAAGGCCCAGGAAGGGCCATTTCCATACCCTATACGATGACCTGCGGAAGCACCCGGAGAAGTTTCACAACTTCTGCCGCATGTCGATCTCCAGCTTTGACCGTCTGTTGTCGGACCTCCATCCTGGAATCACCTTACAGGACACCAACATGCGACGGTGAATCTCTCCAGAGGAACGGCTCATCGTCACCCTCAGGTAAGAACACAAAATGTCACGGCGCCGGGGGTGGACCCACTGGGCCGTGCCGCATAGCGGGATAGCAGCTGGCCAACTAGGTACAAAACAATGTCTATTGTCCAGAAAGGGTATCTGACAAAATGTAGACAGTAGCAGTGACACAACTTGACTCTCACTGTAGATGCAGCAGAAGGCATGACTTGACTTTCACAGTAGATGCAGCGGAAGACACGACTTGACTTTCACAGTAGATGCAGCGGAAGACACGACTTGACTTTCACAGTAGATACACAGAGGCACGGTAGCATGGGATACAGGGTACAGGCAGCAGGAAAGGGTAACACTGGGAACTGGAAAACACTGGGAGACCATTTGCAAGACAAACTTTAGGTAAACAACAACAACAACGCTCAGGCAAAGATCAAGAGGGCAGAGCCCCTTTTATAGTCCAGCAGCATTCTGGGCTAATACTGATTAATGACAGCTGGACGCGTACTGGCCCTTTAAGGCCATGCACACGCGGGCGCGCCTGCCCTGCGGGAAACAGTCCCAGGACTTGAAGTGAGTGCCGACGTCTCCCTGGAGGGAGATGCCGCCGGGAACACAGATGTCCATGGCCGGGACCATCAGAGGGTAAGTCTGGACGAAGGCCCTCAGCCATAGACGCTACAGTATCCCCCTCTTACTCCCCCTCTTCTTGGGACCAGAGCGGGAGAGAAATCTCTTCATGAGGACAGGGGCATCAATGTTTTCCTCTAGCTCCCAAGACCTCTCCTCTGGACCAAATCCCCTCCAATCCACCAAATAAAACGTCCTTCCTCCCACTTTCTTGGTGGCCAAGATCTCCCTCACTTCGAAAGTCCCTGACGAACCGCCAGGAGCCACTGCGGAACTAGGAGTACTGGAGTAGCGGTACAGGACCACGGGCTTCAGCAAGGAGACATGGGATCTTGAGGGTAGGAGGCAGCCGAAGCTTGTAAGACACAGGATTGATTTGTAGCAGAATCTCAAAGGGTCCGAGGAACCTGGGAGCAAATTTTCAAGATGGCACCCTCAGCCGGATATTCCTGAAAGACAGCCAGACCTTCGTACCTGGAAGAAACTGGGGAGGTTCTTGTCTTCTAGTGTCTGCCTTTCTCTTCATGCGGTCCACCGCCAGCAGAATAGAAGATCGTGTCTGTTGCCATATCTGCATAAAGTCCCTGACGGTAGAATCAGCTGCAGGCACCTGGGACATAATAGAGATAGGAAGAGGTATACGAGGATGTTGGCCGTATATGATGAAGAACGGACTAGAGGTGGTGGACTCACTAGTATGGTTATTAAGAGAGAACTCAGCCCACGGGAGCAGCTGCACCCAGTCATCATGCCGCCTGGAGACAAAGTGCTGCAGATAGTTCTCCATAATCTGGTTAACCCTTTCGACTTGACCATTGGACTGAGGATGATAGGCCGAGGAGAAGTCCAACTTTACACCGAGGAGGCCGCAGAGTGCTCTCCAGAACTTCGAGGTGAACTGGACCCCTCGATCCAAGACAATATGCAGAGGCAAGCCGTGCAGAGGGAAGATGTGTTGCATGAAGAGGTCAGCCAGTCGAGCAACAGAAGGCAGGCCAGTCAGGGGAACAAAATGAGCCATTTTAGAAAATCGATCCACCACCACCCAGATCACACTGCATCCCGCAGAGAGAGGCAAATCTGTGACAAAGTCCACAGCAACATGCTGCCATGGGGCATCGGGCACAGGCAGTGGTTGATCCAGACCGGCTGGTCTGGAGTGGGCAACTTAGTTTGCTGCGCACACCGTACAGGAGGAGACAAAGTCCATGACGTCTTTGGGCAGTGTGGGCCACCAGAACTGACGGGCAATTAGGTCTCGAGTTTTACGGGCACCCGCGTGACCTGCCAGCTTGGAACTGTGACCCCAGTGAAGGATTCTTCCTCTGTCTGCCAGACGTACAAAAATCTTTCCCGGAGGAATGTCTCTAACTTGCAGAAGGTTAACAGAATAGATACAAGAAGGGTCGATAATATTCTGTGGGGACTCCCCAGTGTCCTCTGTTTCAAATGACCTGGACAAGGCATCGGCCCTCACATTTTTGTCGGCAGGTCGGTAATGGAGTTTGAACCGGAACCGAGCAAAGAAAAACGACCACCTGGCTTGACAAAGATTCAGCTGTTGAGCCATTTGTAGGTAGGTCAAGTTCTTGTGGTCCGTAAAGACGAGGATAGGATGAGCTGCGCCTTCTAGTAGGTGTCTCCACTCCTGCAGGGCCAGCTTGATGGCCAGTAACTCCCGATCCCCAATCGAGTAGTTGTGCTCTGTGGGAGAAAACAGCTTAGAATAGTAGCCACATACCACAGTCTTGCCTTTCGAATCTCTCTGGAACAAAACTGCATCGGCACCAACAGAGGAAGCGTCCACCTCTAATGAAAACTGTAGGGATACATCAGGGTAATGAAGAATAGAGGCTGACGTGAAGGCCTTTTTTTAAGGTTTTAAATGCGGCTTCTGCAACTGAAGTCCACACCTTGGCATTCATGCCCTTTTAGTGAGGGTGGAGATGGGAGCTGTTAATGAAGAGAAGTTGGGAATGAACAGCCGGTAGAAGTTGGCGAATCCCAGGAAGCGTTGTATGGCCCTTACGTCTTGGGCGCGTGGCCATTCCAGGACAGCCTTTACCTTCTCAGGGTCCATCTTGAGACCCTGATCGGAGATGATATAGCCCAGGAAGGGTAGAGACTTGTTTTGAAACACGCACTTCTCCAGTTTGGCATAAAGATGATTTTCCCTTAATCGAAGCAACACCTGGCGGACATGACCCTGATGAGTCACAAGATCTGGGGAAAAAATCAAAATGTCATCGAGATACACCACAACACAGACATAGAGGAGATCACGAAAAATGTCATCGACAAATTCTTGAAACACCACGGGGGCGTTACACAGGCCAAAGGGCATGATCAGGTATTCGTAGTACCCATCAAGTGTATTAAATGCAGTCTTCCACTCGTCACCCTGATGAATTCGGATTAGATTCTAAGCCCCCCGCAGGTCTAGTTTAGAAAAAAAAATTGCCCCCCATATGCGATCAAACTGTTTCGAAATCAAAGGCAATGGGTACCTGTTCTTCACCGTGATCTGGTTGAGACATCCGGCCGGGGATGAGGATTTACGTATGAAGCTCCTCTCCAGATTTTCCTTAATGTAGGCTGACATGGACTGAGTCACAGGCAAGGAGTAAGGGTATACTCTACCGCGAGAAGGGGACGAATCAGGAACCAAGTTAATAGGGCAATCATACGCTCAATGTGGTGGCAATGTCTCTGCTTCTTTCATGTCTAAGACATCCGAAAACAGAGAATAACAAGGAGGCAACCCTGCCAATGACTGATGCGGAGGAGACTGAGACGGATGGACATGCACCAGACAGCGGTCGAGATACTTGGGGCCCCACTTTAGAACCTCTCCAGAGTTCCATCCCGGAACTGGGGTGGGTAGATGGAGCCAAGGCAAACCCAGCAGCATGGGGTGGACGGCCTTGGGCAGGACAAACAGGAAGATGAGCTCCGAGTGAAGAACTTGCACTTGGAGTCTTAACAGCTTGGTCACAAACAAAACTGGGTCAGGCAAAGGCAGTCCATCTACCGAGGAAACGATCAACGGCCTTTCCAGCAGAACAGTGGGCAACTGAAGAAGATCCACAAGGTCTTGGCAGATTAAATTGACTGCAGAGCCAGAGTCCAGGTAGGCAGAGACTGGATGGCACCTCTCGCCAGTGATGATGGTCACAGGAATAAACAGTTTGGAGGAGAGTTCTCTATTAAGTGCAGTATCGCCAAAGGTTGTCTCTCCAACCAATCCTAGGCGTTGTTTTTTTTTGGCTTCTGGGGACACAGACGCACGCATGGCCAGCGAGGCAGCAATATAAACAAAGTGCAGAGGTGCGTCTGCGTTGTTTCTCTTGAACGGACAGTTTAAGCCGCCTGCATCGGAACCTCGGGTGGAGCAGTAGAAGAAGGCAAGAGGAGTTGCTGGAAGTTGGGCACCAGTCTAGGAAGCCGTCTCTCCTGTCGAATCTCTTGAGATCTCTCTCTGAGCCTTATGTCCACTCGAGTAGCCAGTAGAATCATGTCGTCCAAGGCAGCTGGTAGATCTCGAGCAGCAAGTTCATCCTTGATCTCGGGCGATAGGCCATGCCAGAAGGATGCTACCAAGGCCTCATTGTTCCAGGATAGTTCTCCTGCCAAGGTCCGGTACTGGATGGTGTATTCGCCCATGGAGGCGTGCTACTGGCGAAGGTTAAAGATAGCAGTGGCTGCCGACGAGACTCGTCCAGGCTCCTCTAATATGGTACGGAATAACCGCACGAACCCCTGGAAGTCTCGGGCCTCGGGTCCCTGTCATTCCCAGATTGGATTCGCCCACGCCAGGGCCTTGCCAGCAAGTAGAGACATAATGAAGGCGATCCTGGCTACCTCTGAAGGAAATGCTCGGGCGTGCAGAGTGAAGTGGATATGGCATTGGTTCGGAAACCCCCTGCACGTACTTGCGTCTCCATGGAACCAAGGTGCAAATGGCAGCGAGAACTGAGGATCTGAACTGGAGCTGCCAGGAGGTGTAGCAGGAGGGTCGATCAGAGGAGTTTGAATATGAGCGGAGAAGGAAGTAACTAGCGCCCCTAGCTGCTGTGCCATGGAGTCTATTGCCACAAGAAGTTCATCCTGTCGTGTTCGCAGATCCTGCAGGTCCGCCTGCATGGCTTGGGAGGGTGACATGCCCTTGAATTGACCAGCGGGGTCCATGGCCTGAGCGTACTGTCACGGCGCGGGGTGTGGTCCCACTGGGCCGTGCCGCATAGCGGGATAGCAGCTGGCCAACAAGGTACAAAACAATGTCTATAGTCCAGAAAGGGTACCTGAGGCAATGTAGACAGTAGCGGCGACACAACTTGACTCTCACTGTAGATGCAGCGGAAGGCACGACTTGACTTTCACAGTAGATGCAGCGCAAGACACGGCTTGACTTTCATAGTAGATGCAGTGGAAGACACGACTTGACTTTCACAGTAGATGCACAGAGACACGGTAGCACGGGATTCAGGGTACAGGCAGCAGGAACAGGTCACACTGGGAACTGGAAAACACTGGGAGACCATTTGCAAGACAAACTTTAGGTAAACAACAACGTTTAGGCAAGGATCAAGTGGGCAGAGCCCCTTTTATAGCACAGCAGCATTCTGAGCTAATAATGATTAATGACAGCTGGACGCATTCTGGCCCATTAAGGCCGTGCACGCGCAGCCGCGCGTGCCCTGCGGGAAACAGTCCCAGGACCCGGAAGTGAGTGCCGGCCTCTCCCTGGAGAGAGATGCCGCCGGGAACACAGATGTCTATGGCCAGGGCCGTCAGAGGGTAGGTCTAAATGACGGCCCTCGGCCATAGACGTTACACATAATGTCCCCTGTGCCCATTCCTGCCATGCCCTGCTACAGTTAGTATAACCGTACTTGTCCCCTGTGCCCATTCCCGTCATGTCCTTCATAACCGTAGTTGTCCCCTGTGTGAACTGATGTCCTGTCACCCTGTACCAGTAGTACTATTTTTTTTTTGTTTTCTTCACAGATTACTGGCAAATGGCAACTCATTTGCATCAATGCATTTTGAGTTTTTGCTGGGTTGCTCAACCATTTCGCAGATCATCCGTCAGACCTGCGAAGTCATCTGACAGCATCTGAGAGCGTCGGTGATGCCACAGCCCAAGGCAGAAGATTGGCTACGGATGGCTGAGGGCTTCTACCAATCTGCACAGTTTCCTAACTGTGTCGGCGCGCTGGATGGGAAACACATTCGTGTGAAGAAGCCGTCTCACTCTGGGACCCTATATTACAATTACAAACCGTTTTTATCGGTGGCGCTGTTGGCCTTGGCTGACAACGACTACCGGTTTGTGATTGTTGATATAGGGGCCTATGGGAGCTCCTCGGATGCTGGCATACTCAGGGCTTCACGAATGGGTGTACATCTTCTGTCCAACCAGCTTGCCATTCCTGAACCTAGACAACTACCTTGATCTTCAGGACCACCAGCGCCATTCATCATCTGCTTCTCTTTATTCAAATATTAAAATCAGGCTGTGGACTGCAGACACGGGAATCCCCTGATGTCGCCTAGCAACGCTCCCGTAATTACGGGTGCACACATGTAGCCACCCGTAATTACGGGAGCCCCATAGACTTCTATGGGCCTACCCGTGCCATAATTACGGCCTGAAATAGGACACGTTCTAAATTTTTCAACAGCCCAGGCACCTTCCTGTACCCAAACGGGAAGGTTCCCTTGGCAATAGAAGTCTATGGGCCCGTAATTACAAGCCGTAATTACGGGCCATAATTAGGGGCGTTTTTACGGTCGTGTGCATGGGGCCTGACTAAGTGGATGGGCCAAAGTGGAGGGGAGCCTTTGGCAGGGTTTGGACTCTCTCCCATTGGCAGGGATTTGTCAGCAGTGGGACGGAGTGTAATGACGGGGTAGGGAGACAGACAGGTGAGCCCTAATCTACCCGCCACTCAGTCCCTGCCTACTTGCATAGCCTGTCCTAGGCGATGGCGTACAACTTAGCGACAGTCCCTACGCTCAATATGTGCATGACAGACAAACAGACAAGGGTACACAGAAGCTAAGGGAAATGGGGCAATTGCCTACGGCAACACAGTGAGCAACAAGAGTAGTGAACGAGCCGAGTGAAACCAGGAGTGTACGAGGTACCAAACGCAGAGCAGGAGAGTAGTCAGTAAAGCCAGGGTCAATATGAAGCAGAGGACAATAGTACAAGCAGCAGAGCCAGGAAACAGGCAGAATCACAGGCAAAGGAGGAGCAGGAAATGAAGGTATAAATAGACAGAGGGCGGGAGCTAGCTCCGTCTGGCCAGGCTGTGATAGGCTCTCCCACTCCTCAGCCTCCCAGCCTGAGTGGTAGCAGATCGAGTCACTCTATCAGACTTAGGAGCAGGTGCAGACTGATTATTCACGGGCGTCGACACAGAAGCTGTGTCTGGCAGATCCTTTACAACACCCCCCCTTTTATGAGGGGCCACTGGACCCTTTTTTAGGTGGACCTGGCTTATTGGGGAACTGAAGATGGATCCTCCTGAGCAATACCCCAGCGTGAACATCCCGGGCGGGTACCCAAGTCCTCTCCTCAGGCCCGTATCCTCTCCAATGGACCAGGTACTGGAGGGAGCCTTGGACCATCCTGCTGTCCACAATCTTGGCCACCTCGAAATTCTACCCCTTCAGGGGTGAGAACAGGGACCAGAGGTTTCCTCGAGGGAGCCAAGGACGGGGAGCAGCGTTTCAGGAGGGAGGCATTAAACACGTTGTGTATTAGAAAAGACGGGGGTAACTCCAGTCAGAAGGAGACAGGGTTAAGGACTTCAATGACCTTGTTCGGCCCTATATACCGGGGAGCAAATTTTTTGGACGGGACTTTAAGGCGCAAATTTTTTGAAGACAGCCACACCAGATCCACGACCACAAACAAGGGGTTAGCAGAAAGTCTTCTATCTGCCTGAGTCTTTTGTATGCTCTGGGACGCCTCTAGGTTCTTCTGAACCTGGGCCAAGACTGTGCACAGTTCCCGATGAACGACATCTACCTCGGGATATGTTGGAACCACCAGGTGAAATGGAGGAGAACCGTGGATTAAACCAAAAATTACAGAAAAAGGGGGAGACCCCTGACGAGTTACTGACCCGGTTATTAAGGGAAAATTCGGCGAGGGGAATGAAGGAGACCCAATCATATTGACAGTCAGAGATAAAACACCTTAAATATTGTTCTAGAGACTGATTAGACCTCTCGGTTTAGCCATTAGTTTCAGGATGGAAGGCCGAAGAGAAGGACAGATCAATCGCCAACTTTTTACAGAAAGCTCTCCAAAACAATGAAACAAATTGTACCCCTCTGTCAGAAACAATATTGACAGGAACCCCATGGAGATGCAGGATGTGTTTGACAAACAAGGTAGCTAACGTCTTAGCATTGGGTAGTTTCTTGAGGGGCACAAAGTGGCACATCTTACTGAAGCGGTCTACTACAACCCACACCACCGACTTGCCTGGAGATGGAGGCAGATCGGTGATAAAATCCATGGAGATATGGGTCCAAGGTCTCTGGGGAATGGGCAAAGAACATAGTAAGCCCACTGGTCGGAACCTGGGAGTCTTGGACGTAGCACAGATTTCACAAGCGGCGACGTAGGCCTTAACGTCTTTAGGCAACCCAGGCCACCAATAGTTTCTGGCAATGAGGTGCTTGGTACCCAGGATGCCTGGATGACCAGATAGTGCAGAGTCATGATTTTCCCTGAGTACCTTAGCCGGAATTGCAGGGGAACAAACAGCTTGTTCACAGGAAGGTTCCCGGGAGCTGAACCTTGATCAGCCGCAATTTGGGAGACTAAGTCAGAATCAACAGAGGAAATGATTATACCTGGGGGCAAAACACAAGCAGGATCTTCCGCCGAAGGAGGGCTGGCCATGAAGCTACGCGACAGTGCATCATCTTTAATATTTTTAGACCCAGCCCTATAGGTGACCAAAAAGTTGAATCTATTAAAAAACAACGCCCATCGAGCTTGTCTCGGGTTTAGCCCCCGGGCAGATTCTAGGAACACCAGATTCTTGTGGTTGGTAAGGACCGTTACCTGGTGCCTAGCCCCCTCCAGGAAGTGGCGCCACTCTTCAAATGCCCATTTAATGGCTAAGAGTTCGCGGTTGCCAATGTCATAGTTACTCTCAGTGGGCGAGAACTTCCTGGAGAAGTAGGCACAGGGACGGAGATGGGTGAGGGACCTGGTACCCTTGGACAAGACCGCACCCACTCCCACCTCAGAGGCGTCAACCTCCATGATGAATGGCTCCATTTGGTTAGGCTGAATTAGCACTGGGGCCGAGATAAAGCACTTCTTAAGGACCTCAAAAGCCTGGACCGCCTCAGGAGGCCAGTGGAGGAGATCAGCACCTTTGCGAGTAAGATCCGTAAGAGGCTTAGCGATGACTGAGAAGTTAGCAATAAATCTCCTGTAATAATTAGCAAACCCCAGGAAGCACTGTAACGCCTTCAGGGAGGCAGGTTGGACCCATTCAGCCACAGCCTGAACCTTGGCAGGGTCCATGCGGAATTCATGAGGAGTGAGGATTTGACCCAAAAATGGTATCTCCTGCACCCCAAACACACATTTTTCGGTTTTAGCAAACAGTTTGTTTTCCCTAAGGGCCTGGATCACCTTCCTGACATGCTCAATGTGGGAGGACCAGTCCTTGGAAAACACAAGTATGTCATCAAGGTACACTACAAGAAATACCCCCAGGTAGTCTATTAAAATCTCATTTATGAAATTCTGGAAGACCGCGGGAGCATTATACAACCCAAAGGGCATGACGAGGTATTCGAAATGACCTTCGGGCGTGTTAAACGCAGTCTTCCACTCATCCCCCTCTCTGATGCGGATAAGGTTATAAGCCCCCCGAAGATCAAACTTAGAGAACCATTGGGCCCCCTGAACCTGATTGAAGGGATCAGGAATCAAAGGAAGGGGATACTAGTTCCTTACAGTGACCTTTTTCAAGTTTCGGTAATCGATGCACGGCCTAAGACCACCATCCTTCTTCCCTACGAAGAAGAAGCCAGCACCTACCGGAGAAGTAGGGAGGCGAATGTAACCCTTGGCCAGGCATTCCTGCATATACTCTCTCATGGCTTCACGGACAAGAGAGATTAAATATCCTACCCTTAGGGAGTTTAGCTCCTGGTACCAAATCGATTGCGCAATCGTATTCTCTATGAGGAGGTAACACTTCGGAGGCCTTTTTAGAAAAAACATCAGCGAAGTCCTGAATAAACTCAGGTAGAGTGTTCACCTCCTCAGGGAGAGAAATAAAATTAACAGAAAAACATGACGTCATGCATTCATTACCCCATTTGGTAAGATCCCCAGTATTCCAGTTAAACGTGGGATTATACATCTGCAACCAGGGAAGGCCTAAAACCAAATCGGACGATAATCCCTGCATCACCATTACAGAGCACTGCTCCAAATACATGGAGCCAACAAGGAGTTCAAAAACAGGGGTATGCTGCGTAAAATAACCATTAGCAAGTGGAGTGGAGTCGATACCCACTACCGGGACAGGTTTAGGCAAATCAATCAATGGCATAGCTAGAGACATAGCAAATTCCACAGACATAATATTAGCAGAAGACCCTGAATCCACGAAGGCACTGCCGGTAGCAGACCTACCCTCAAAAGAGACCTGAAAGGGAAGCAAGATCTTATTAGGTTTCATATTTACGGGAAATACCTGTGCACCCAAGTGACCTTCCCGATGTTTAATTAGGCGCGGAATTTCTTCCGGCTGCTTATTCTTACACCTAGGACAGTTGTTCACTTGATGCTTGTCATCCCCACAGTAGAAGCAGAGACCATTCTTCCTGCGGAGCTCTCTACGTTGTTGGGGAGACACGGAGGCCCCGAGTTGCATTGGTTCATCCGAGTTTACCGTGGAAGAACGAAGCAATGGAACCTCGGGAGCCATCATGGGGGAGCCAGAGGAGAAAGCACAAAAATGTTCAAGTCGTCGTTCCCTGAGACGTCGGTCAAGACGTACCGCTAAAGCCATAACCTGATCTAGAGAGTCAAAAGAGGGATAGCTAACTAACAGGTCTTTCAGGGCGGTCGACAGACCCAATCTAAACTGGCACCTCAAGGCAGGGTCATTCCACCGAGAAGCTACACACCACTTCCTAAAGTCAGACGAGTACTCCTCAAGGGGTCTCTTACCCTGACGTAAGGTCACCAGCTGACTCTCAGCAAAGGCAGTCTTGTCAGTCTTCTCATATATGAGCCCGAGAGCAGAAAAAAAAAGATCAGCAGAGGAAAGTTCAGGGGCGTCAGGAGCCAAGGAGAAGGCCCATTCTTGGGACCCGTCCTGGAGCAGGGACTTAATTATACCCACTCGCTGGCTCTCAGAACCTGAGGAGTGGGGCCTTAGACGGAAATAGAGCCTACAACTCTCCCGAAAGGAGAAAAAAGTCTTCCGGTCCCATGAGAACCGGTCAGGCAAATTGAGGTGGGGTTCAAGAGGTGAGGTGGGGGGCACTACCAGGGTGGCATCATGCTGGTTGTCCCTCTGAGCCAGGGCTTGGACCTGTAGGGAGATGCCCTGCATTTGCTGAGCCAGGGTCTCAAGGGGGTCCATTGTTGTGTCAGGGACCAGGGTAGAAAAGGTATATGAGCCTGTGATTATGTAATGACAGGGTAGGGAGACAGACAGGTGAGCCCTAATCTACCTGCCACTCAGTCCCTGCCTACTTGCACGGCACGTCCTAGGCGACGGCGTACAACTGGGCGACGGTCCCTACGCTCAATATGTGCACGACAGACAAACAGACAAGGGTACACAGAAGCTAATGGAAATGGGGCATTTGCCCATGGCAACACCGTGAGCAACAAGAGTAGTGAACGAGCCGAGTCAAACCAGGAGTGTACGAGGTACCAAACGCAGAGCAGGAGAGTAGTCAGTAAAGCCAGGGTCAATATGAAGCAGAGGACAATAGTACAAGCAGCAGCAGCAGCAGAGCCCGGAAACAGGCAGAATCACAGGCAAAGGAGGAGCAGGAAATGAAGGTATAAATAGACAGAGGGCGGGAGCTAGCTCCGTCTGGCCAGGCTGTGATATGCTCTCCCACTCCTCAGCCTCCGAGCCTGAGTGGTAGCAGATCGAGTCACTCTATCAGACTTAGGAGCAGGTGCAGACTGATTAACCACGGGCGTGGACACAGAAACTGTGTCTTTCAGATCCTTTACACGGAGCATCAGTTATAAAGGTAACACACGCAGAGTGATTGCAAAGCTGATCCCATGCAGTTTTGTCACATGAGGCATCAGTTTTGTTTACGGTATATTGGTGTGCATACCCCAGGTATTTTCATAAAATATGGGGGTAGCTTCTCCAATGTTTGCAGGTAGACTCTCTAGTCATAATTTTACATATAGTTCTACTTGTGAGGCATCTCAAGGACATAAAGAAAATGTTACCATCAGATCCATGCTATGTGTATTTCTATCACGTAATATTATCACATTTTATATTCTGCCTCTCTCTGCTGGATCTGATAACACTCATTGATGGTCTTTTGAAAACTTTAAAATTGTAAATATACTACAGCATCTGAATTCTCAAGACTATGCTACAAAAGGATATATTCCTTTTTTCACTGCCGACATCGATCATCTTGACAGTGATTTAGAGACTTGAACTGAAGCATAATACATATTTGTTTGCAAACACTTCTTACAGTAAATATGCTGTAAGTTCATTCCATCCCTAGAATAATCTAAAGCATGCGAGTTCGACAATATATAGAACTTCACAAATTTCCGTATCAGTTCTTTGGAACACACCAGGGTAAAGACCTGCTGAACTAAGAAATCTTCCTAGAGTTTGGGGTTGGCAAGACAGGTCTCTAGCTCTAGTTTTTTGCTGAAGCTTTTAGGATTCAGGTAAAGAAATGAATAGTTGACAATATAATTAAAACCGTCCACAACATATATTAGGCCCCAGACACACGACCATGCATTTGCATCCGCATACTATCTTTTTGGAACTGCAATTGCGGATAGTATAGGGCACATAATATTCTATGGGCCAATGCACAAGACCGTGGTTTCCATATTGTGTTTCCAACTTTCTGGGAACAGTTTCGGGAATGCCATTTTCTGTTTCAGCATGACTGTGCCCCATTGCACAAAGCAAGGTCCATAAAAGTTGGGTGAGTTTGGTGTGGAAAAACTTGACTGGGCTGCACAGAGCCCTGACATCAACCCTATCGAACACCTTTGGAAAAACCTAGAACGGAGATGGCAAACCAGGCCCTCTCATCCAACATCAGTGTCTGACCTCACAAATGATCTTCTGGATGAATGGGCAAAAATTACCACAGACACACTCCAAATCTTGTAGAAAGTCTTCCCAGAAGGGTGGAAGCTGTTTTCGCTGCAAAGGGGGCACTAACTCCATATTAATGCCCATGGATTTAAATGGGATGTTATAAAAGCTGCTGTAGGTGTGATGGCGACTTTCAGTCACAGTATAACTCCCCCCCGCCAAAGAGAGATTGAGTCTGCACAACCACTGTATAGCGAAAACAAAGATGATCACCTAAAAGAAGTTTGGATGTTTTATTGAAACACTATATTATACTTAAAATTCTTAAAAAATATATTCATAAAATACATTATTCAAATTTGTTCACCATTAAGTCACTAAAGTATGAAAAAGAAAAAGTGAAAAAGTTTAGCAAACAATGCGCAAAAGTCAGATATGGACCTAGCCAAGGAATATTTCTGAAATGTCTCTATGACATGCCTGTGGTTTCCTTTAACTAGACTTGCATTTGGTTTATATTGTGCGCATTCTGCTGAGAGAATATTCAAATGTCTGTTTTTGCAGAAAGCTGCAGATATTTATTTTAATATTGTGGATTCTCTTCCAAAAATCAGCTACTTTCCCTTTTCTATCATTTCACAAGTTTGAGCAGTTCTTCAAGTAATTGGATAATGTATCATTGCGATCAGAGTGACGCACAAGGCATTAATACCCTGCACTAATTCCACAAAGTGAATCGGATGTAGAAATCCTGCTAAATTAGATTCCTGAAGAAAGTGATGGGAGATGAGAAAGTCATGTTAGCAGTTTCCAGTTGGCCAAGTCCATGCAGTTTTCTGTCATTCCTTTCGTCCAAATAGGAAAAGGACATTGAATGTTTGCCAGTAACACAGAAAGAGGGAAAACATGATTCATAGGAGATCATTTTTGCATCCCTGCCTGGCGCCTATGAGTGACTAGGAGCCTGAAGATTTTCTTTTTCAACTGCTGTGAAGTTTCAAGTGGCACTCTCTATTCTCCTGATGCCTAATGCACCTTATCAGATTTCACCTTGACTTTTCATCATATTTCAGGACAAGCTTTTACTTAATGATATTGTACCACAATATGTTGCTCTCACCTACTTATTGTTTCTGCTGGAAATATAATGAGACCTAAAGGACCCTGTGACAATTGAGAAAATTAAATCCTGGTTATAAATGGTGTTTCTCGGAGGACTTGACCCCGGCTGTTTAGATTATACAGGTAACTTTAATGTTTGCATCTTAGTCTTAGAATAACAGTTTATTAAAAGGTTGCCAGCAATGAGTTTAAATATTTCATTTGTTTTTGTGAGGATAGTTATAGAATAAGCTGTATAAGGTCCCATGCACAAAGCCGTGCCCGTAATCACAGGCCCGCATTTTCGGCCCGTGCTCCCGTGCAAAGTATAGGAGCATGAACCGTAAAAAGCCAAAGATAGGACATGTCCTATATTTTGCGGTACACTTCTATGGCCCAGTCACCTTCCCATAAATAAACAATAAGTCCGTGAACAATAGAAGTGAATGCGTCCGTAATTGCAGACCGTAAATGCGGTCCACAATTACAGATGATATTTACGGTCGTGTGTATGGGGCCTAACTAGGTTCACTGGTATAAAGAGAATTGTCATTGTTGCTAGGTTACCTAACAGAAGATTGGATGGATGGATGGATGGATGGATGGATGGATGGATGGATGGATAGATAGATAGATAGATAGATAGATAGATAGATAGATAGATAGATAGATAGATAGATAGATAGATAGATAGATAGATAGATAGATAGATAGATAGAGAGATTGTAGATAGATAGATAGATAGATAGATAGATAGATAGATAGATAGATAGATAGATAGATAGATAGATAGATAGATAGATAGATAGATAGATAGATAGATAGATAGATAGATTGTAGATAGATAGATAGATAGATGCACAAATGTATAACTGCCATGTATGATAGATAATCTTATAAACAAGCTTAGGTATATATCCAAATAAGAAGGGGGCAAATTGGAATCTATATGGAAGAAAAATAGTAGCCTTCCACCTCCACTATTGCAAGATGCCCTATCAAAATTTGTAGAGAATCAATTCTAGGAGTGGATGAATATCCTAAGCAAGGTAACTTACCCATGTGTGCTGAGTGATCCGTGTTCCCAGTATAGCGCCCCGACGCGCGTTTTTCATAAATCGCTTTTTCAAGGGGTACTGTGCCTCCACAAAATCCTGTCTGAGCTCTACAGGCAGTTCTTTCCTCCACATGGCTTGTTTTTTGCTCTGATATGCATTGTCAGCTGTGAGACCTTATATAGGCAGGGGTGTGTCTTTCCAAATCATGTCAATCAAATAAATTTACCAAAGGTGGACTCCAATCAAGGTGTAGAAACATTTCAAAGGCGATCTAGAGAAATTTTCAAGTGTAATAGCAAAAGGTCTGAATACTTATGTCCAGGCGAAATTTGAGTTTTTCATTTTTATTACATTTGCAAAAATGTCTAAAATTCTGTTTTCACTTTGTCATTATGGGGTATTGAGTGCATAATGATTGTAAAAAAAACTTGATTTTTTTTTTTTAGCACAAGGTCTCAACATAGAAAAATGTGAAAAAAGTAAAAGGGTCTGAAGACTTTCAGAATGCACTGTACATATACTGTCTTGTAACAGTGAGTTAGTGAACCATCCCCAAACGGTTCCCAGAAAGTAGGAACCATGTCTTGGTATGCTGAAGAATTACGTTTTCCCTTCACTGGAACTAAGGGGCATAGGCCAAACCCTGACAAACAACCTCATAGCATTATCCCTCCTCCACCAAACTGGCACAATGCAGTCAGGCAGGTAACATTCTCCTGGCATTCGCCAAACACAAACTTGTCCATCAGACTGGCAGATTGAGAAACGTGATTCATCACTCCACAGAACCCGTTTCCCCTGCTCTGTTGGTGGCGTGCTTTACACCACTCCATCTGATGCTTGACATTGTGCTTAGTGATGAAAGGCTTGCATGCAGCTGATCGGCCATGGAAACCTATGACATGAATCTCCCGGCGCACAGTTTATGTGAGAATATTAATGCCAGAGGAGGTTTGGAACTTTAAAATTGTTGCGTCAGCAGAGTGTTGGCGACTTTTATGTAATATTCACTTCAATGGAGCTGAGCTGCAATACCAAACACAACCCATGGACAGGTGTGGAGCTGTTTCCGGTAGAAAGCAGTCGTGTTTTTCTAGACAACCCCTTAGTTTGCTATAAGCAATTATTTATATTGTGTATACTGTGGGGTCCTACCATTACTTGCTGCCTTTCTAGGATTTTCTCAAGCAGTCAGAAAGGTTATTATATTTTTTATACCTGAAAATTACACCTCTTTATCTATAGTAAGACACCTTGTGAGATTTAATTTAGCAGAGCCATTATTCCTTTATATTGGTGCTTGAAATTGTTGAAAGGTCAAGTCTAATATGATGGAAGAGCGATCATCTATCTTCAAGTTAAAATAATATTGATATATTCATTTTTTTATGTATATAAGCCCCAGTATATACAATTCATTTTACCAAACGTGTCTGCAAATCACATTATGTAGATGCAGCATTTGACATACATACCTTACATGTCTGCATACGACGTAGCATCTGTATTTCTCAACCATCACAACTTCATGAACCTGTCTTGTAGACACAGCTCTAGATATAGCACTAAAAATCACATTTATAATTCACCTTGTCAGCATGTATTTCTAAGCAGTGCATTTTTGAGTCTCTCCATGTGTTCTTGGTTTGATTCAGATACATATATTTCGGATTTATTGATAGCAGGAACTATTAATTGCTGTTTCTATCCATTCCTCAATATTGTGACAGGTAAATCATAATGTACAAGGGGCACTAAAACTATGTAAGTTCTTACAAGGCGCATAAAACTCTCACAGCTAATTTTGAGACTCCCAAATCACTCATACTTGGAGACAAACAGATGCATGAATTCCAAAATTTAAAATATTGAGTAACTGAACAAAAGTAATAAAGCCAAAACAATTCAGAGTTATTACAGTGAACTATATAAGGTGCGGATGTTAGGAGGTTTGGCTGAGCCGTGTAAATAGGTCCTCAGCTTACATCCCATGAGACACAGTGGTTAGACACGATATAGCTGCCTTAAAAAGAAATATTTTTTAAACGTTCATGTAGAATTGTGGACTGTTTAAGCAGAGTAATAGAAAAAGATGAACTGTACCTTGTCTGGAATGATTCCCAGTTATTGAAGGGGTTGTCTTTTGAAGACAACAGTTTATTATATTAAAGGAGGCCTGACGATCAAATGATCTCCATAAGCTCAGCTTTAGAAACCGGGGAAGCTTTGGGCAGCCACACATTACACATCTACAGCGGCCACTGCAGGGGAAATGTAGTACTACATGCCGGCCATTTAGGTAAGTGACAGTCCATTTAGTACCTGGACAGCCTTGGTTCGTCAGAGCGAGAATCTGCTCAATGTTAGCGGCTTTTCACTCCTGGTAGTCCCAAACATGGAACTATGCTCTAGGACAACCATATGCTCAAATAGGCATATCATCGTGAGACAACCCTTTTAAGGATTTAACCTTGACATAGTCCTGTTTGCTGGTCCTGCTACATACTATATTGCATGACGTGATATACCAGCTCAGCAGAAAACTGTCCTTTGAATTTATTTATAAAGATTGGCACCAATTCTACATCAGAATTCCAAACAGTTTCTCTCTTCTCCATAGGAAGCTCAGTACTCATAACTCAACAGACTGCAACTCTGAAGCTCACGATTTCCTGTTTCATTCATGGCGGCTGGCATGGTATTCTTGCACTAGGGGTTTTCTGCAGAATCACTGAGGTGTCTGTTTTACTGGCAAGTGCATTCATCAAGCTTTTATTTTTCTTTCATGTAGAGGACAATCAATTGTAAAACTACAAACGTAGCTTTAGCTACTTGAGGACATTACATAAATAACATGATTGGACTCTAGAAGCAGATATAATGCGGAATCTTTATAATGTCTCTGTATGTTATTTGTCTGTAATAAAATGAATTTTCTATTAAAAAATAAAATATAAAACAAGAAAATTAGAACAGACAAAACGGGCATCAACAACACTGCTTCAAAACAACATGCTTATTCCTGAAAATGACAGACTGTTGTTGCTTTTCAAAAAATGTCTCAAGGGTCCATCAGCACCAGTGATGGGAATTACCATTCTGGTTGCCATAAGAGGAAGCATTAACAGGCCCCACTTGAAAAAAGATACCAGGGACTGCAGTGTAAAGTCTCAACAAAGGACCCCATCAATGATTTTTAATTATTTGAAGCACTATGTCAAAGAAAGGGATGTTAGAAATTTCCCCCACTCAGGGCCACACCTGCCGTGAGGCGAGGTGAGCCACTTGCCTCACGCAGCAGCTTGCTGCCTCTCGCAGTGGCGGTGGCAGCACCACCGAAACAAAAAGCCGTCACCTCCTCCTGCACTACAATTGTATCTATGTCTATAGGACAGAGATGTAATTGAATGATTCACTAGCTCTGGCAGGGCAGAAAACATCAGTTCCTTGCTCCGCCATTAAGTGCCTTTTAATGATGCAGGGGGCTCTATCTATTGGGGGCTCTATCTACAGGAGGCTTTATAGGGGGCACTATCTACAGGAGGCTCTTTGGGGGGCACTATCTACAGGAGGCTCTTTGGGGGCACTATCTACAGGGAGCTCTATCTACAGGAGGCATTTCAGGGGGCAGTATCAAAAGGGGGCACTACCTTCAGGGGTATGTATGGAGCCCACTATCTGCAGGGAGCTGTATGGGGGCCACTAACTACAGGGGGCTGTATCTGGGGTATTATGAGGGGCACTATCTACAGGCAGCTCTATGGGGGAACTATCTACAGTGGGCACTATGTGGGGCATTATCTACAGGGGACACTGTGTGCGTGGTGCTTTATTTTACAGAGTGTGACACAATTATAATCAGGGGCGCAGTGTATGGTGCTACTATATATAGGGGCAATTTGTGTGGCACCATCAGAATTTTATCTTAGTTTATAGGTGCGGAAATGTTTGAAAAATGAGGAGCCGAAGTCATCTGAGCGGCAAACTGCAGAAATTGGTCGTGTCCGTGAGAAGTCGTTATGTAGATCTGGGCTGGATGGAGAAGAAAAGATAAAAAGAACGACGAGAATCTGAAAATATGTCATCTGTGAGGTGCTAAATGTAAATGTTTATTCTCGCTCTAACTGATCAGTAATGTATTCACTGTATAATCAGCAGCGACATGATAGGTGGAATCATTCTTTTATGTAAAACAGCAACTCCCAGCATATCCTTACCATTTTTAAAGGGGTTTTCCCACGAACTAAAATACAGTTAAATGTGTCCATACATGGCAGTTATACATTTGTGCATCTATCTATCTATCTATCTATCTATCTATCTATCTATCTATCTATCTATCTATCTATCTATCTATCTATCTATCTATCTATCTATCTATCTATCTATCTGTCTATGTCATGATAGAAATCTAACAGTATCTATTTTGTGACTAATACCTAATTCAGATGTGTCTTAGTGAATTTTCCCTGGGGAGATCTGGTTTGGGAGGGAAAATTAGTCTGGTTTTATTTAATGTAAATAAAATGTATGAATAAAAAATGTGATTAGTAAGAAACAACGGTAGCACAGATGGACAAATATAGATCCTCACAGATGTATGTCACAATCACTCGGGAACAAACGCCAGTTCCTGAGTGCATACGAAGCCTTCTACAGCGGTGCTACTGTGCATGCGCAGTAGCAGATGCTAACCACAAATTTAGAAGCAGCACTTGGGAACAGTCGCCGGTTCCCGAGTGCAGGCTAAGATTTGGACAGCGAAGTTACTGTCACTGCGCGGGGTGTGGACACACTGGGCCGTACCGCGTAGCGGGGTAGCAGCTGGCCAACAAGGTACAAAACAATGTCTATAGTTCAGAACGGGTACCTGAGGCAATGTAGACAGTGGCAGGAACACGACCCCGGCCTTGGACGTAACAGTATTCCCCCTCTTATGCCCCCTCTTCTTTGGACCAGAGCGGGAAAGAAATTTCTTCACGAGGACAGGGGCATCGATGTTCTCCTTTGGTTCCCAAGACCTCTCTTCTGGACCAAATCCCCTCCAATCCACCAAGTAAAATGTCCTGCCTCCTACTTTTTTGGTGGCCAGGATCTCCCTCACTTCGAAAGTTCCGGATGAACCCCCAGGAGCCACTGCGGAACTAGGAGTCCTGGAGTACCGGTTCAGAACCACGGGTTTTAGTAAGAAGACGTGGAAGGAGTTAGGGATCTTGAGGGTAGGAGGCAGTCGAAGCTTGTACGACACAAGATTGATCTGCAGCAGAATCTCGAAGGGTCCAAGGAACCTGGGGGAAAACTTGCAAGATGGCACCCTCAGCCGGATATTCCTGGAAGACAGCCAGACCTTAGTACCTGGAAGAAACTGGGGAGGTTCTCGTCTTCTAGTGTCTGCTTTTCTCTTTATGCGGTCCACCGCCAGCAGAATAGCAGATCGTGTCTGCCGCCATATTTGCAGAAAGTTTCTGAAGGTAGAATCGGCTGCAGGCACCTGAGACATAGTAGAGCCGGGCAGGGGTATTCGAGGATGTTGGCCGTAGACTATGAAGAACAGACTGGAGGTGGTGGACTCCCTGGTATGGTTATTATAAGATAACTCTGCCCACGGGAGCAGCTGCACCCAGTCATCATGTCTTCTGGAAACAAAGTGCCGCAGGTAGTTCTCCATAATTTGATTAATCCTCTCAACTTGCCCATTGGACTGAGGGTGGTAAGCTGAGGAGAAGTCCAACTTTACCCCGAGTAGGCCGCAGAGTGCTCTCCAGAACTTAGAAGTGAACTGGACCCCTCGATCCGAGACAATATGCAGAGGTAATCCATGCAGACGGAAGATGTGTTGCATGAAGAGATCAGCCAGTCGAGCGGCAGAAGGCAGGCCAGTCAGGGGAACAAAATGAGCCATCTTTGAAAAACAATCCACCACCACCCAGATCACACTGCGTCTCGCAGAGAGAGGCAGATCTGTAACAAAACCCATAGCAATATTCCGCCAGGGGGCCTCGGGCACAGGCAGTGGTTGGAGCAGACCGGCTGGTCTGGAGTGGGCACCCTTGTTCGCTGCACACACCGTACAGGAGGAGACAAAGTCCATGACGTCTTTGGGCAGTGTGGGCCACCAGAACTGACGGGCAATTAGGTCTCGGGTCTTACGGGCACCCGCATGTCCTGCCAGCTTGGAACTGTGACCCCAGCCGTACGAAAGTTTTTTTCCTGGAGGAATGCCTTTAACCTGCAGAGGGTTGACAGAGTAGATGCAGGAAGGATCGATAATATTCTCTGGGGACTCTACAGTATCCTCTGTTTCAAATGACCTGGACAAGGCATCGGCCCTCACATTCTTGTCGGCAGGTCGGTAGTGGAGTTCGAACCGGAACCGTGCAAAAAACAATGACAATCTGGCTTGACGAGGGTTCAGTCGTTGAGCCGTCTGTAGGTAGGTCAAGTTCTTGTGGTCCGTGAAGACCAGGATAGGATGAGCTGCGCCTTCCAGTAGGTGTCTCCACTCCTGCAGAACCAGCTTAATGGCCAGTAACTCCCGGTCCCCAATCGAGTAGTTGCGCTCTGCAGAAGAAAACAGCTTGGAGTAGTAACCACATACCACCGTCTTGCCTTTCGAACCCCTCTGGAACAATAGAGCACCGGCACCAATAGAGGAGGCGTCCACCTCTAACGAAAACTGCAGGGACACATCAGGATGGTGCAGAATGGAGGCAGACGTGAAGGCTTTCTTTAAGGTTTCAAATGCGATCTCCGCCTCTGGAGTCCATACTTGGGCATTCATACCCTTCTTGGTGAGGGTGGAGATGGGGACTGTCAGAGAAGAGAAGTTGGGGATGAATAGTCTGTAGAAGTTGGCGAATCCCAGGAAGCGTTGTATGGCCCTTAAAGGAACAGTGTCATCACAAATTATTTTTTTATATGTTAAAGATGTTAGTGCTTTATTAAAAACGTTTATATTCATTTGTGTGTTTGTGTTTTACTTTTTCTTATTTTTACACTTTTTCTTCCCTATGGGGGCTGCCATTTTTTGTTCCATTTCTGTGTGTGTCGATTAACGACACATACAGACATGGAATACGGCAGCCACAGTCCCATAGGGACAGCGAACGGCTCCCGTCCCATTGACTTCAGTGTACGGCGTCTGTGTGGGAACTGCGCATGCGCCGCTCCCACACAGTCCAATTCGAAATTGGCGCCGTCCGGCGCCATTTTCCTGTGGACCGGAAGTCGCGGCCGGACAGTAATATTACTACTTCCGGTCGCGGCTTCCGGATTTGTGCACTTGGACCAGCGGCAGCAAACGGAGCGGACGGGCCGGAGGGAGCCGCGGCGGCAGGAGCAGGTAAGAGATTTCAATGTATGTTCGTGTTTGTGTGTGTTTACTACTGTATGTAAACCTACTACACTGTGTGTTAGCTCAAAAAATGGTGACACACAGTGTAGGAGGTTACACCGTTCAAACCCCTCGTTTATCCCGGCACTAGCCAGGATAAAGGAGGGGGGGATGCTGAGAGCTCACTAGAGCGAGGGCTTTTTACCCAATTTTGCAAAGCTGCAATTTTGGGAATAGCTCCATCTAGTGACCAAAAATGGGTAGTATTATAAATTAGAATTAATTTATAATATTTCCTGACTCGTGAAAAAAATAAAAAAAATTTGAACAATGTTTAATCACCCACACACTAAATGTTTAATTTAAAAAAAAAAAACATGTTTTTCTGGCAACACATTCCCTTTAAGCCTTGGGGACGTGGCCACTCCAGGACAGCCTTGACCTTTTCAGGGTCCATCTTGAGACCCTGATCAGAGATAATGTAGCCCAGGAAGGGTAGAGACTTCTCTTGGAACACACACTTCTCCAAATTGGCGTAGAGATGATTCTCTCTTAATCTAAGCAACACCTGGCGGACATGGCCCTGATGAGTCACAAGATCTGGGGGAAAAAATCAAGATATCATCGAGATACACCACAACACAGACATAGAGGAGGTCACGAAATATGTCATTCACAAATTCTTGAAATACTGCGGGAGCGTTACACAGGCCGAAGGGCATGACCAAATATTCGTAGTGTCCATCACGTGTGTTAAAGGCAGTCCATCTACCGAGGCAACGATCAATGGTCTTTCCAGCAAAACAGTAGGCAAATGAAGAAGATCCACAAGGTCCTTACAGATGAAATTGGCTGCGGAGCCAGAGTCCAGGTAGGCAGAGACTGGGTGAGGTCTCACGCCAGCGACAATGGTCACAGGAATGAACAGCTTGGACGAGAATTCTCTATCAAGTGCAGTAGCGCCCAGGGTTGTCTCTCCAATCAATCCCAGACATTAGGGTTTCTTAGGCCTCTGGGGACACAGACGCACGACATGGCCAGCGAGGCCGCAATACAGACAGAGTCCAGAGGTGCACCTGCGCTGTTTTTCCTGATCAGACAGTTTAAGCCGATCCACCTGCATCGGAACCTCGGGCGCAGCAGAAGAACAGGGCAAGAGGGGTTGCTGGAAGTTGGGCGCCAGTCTAGGAAGCCGTCTCTCCTGAAGAATCTCTTGGGATCTCTCTCTGAGCCTTATGTCCACACGGGTAGCCAGTAGAATCAGATCATCCAGGGCAGCTGGGAGATCTCGAGCAGCCAGTTCGTCTTTGATCTCAGGCGATAGGCCATGCCAGAAGGATGCAATCAAGGCCTCATTGTTCCAAGACAATTCTAATGCCAGAGTCCGGAACTGGATGGTGTATTCGCCCACGGAGGCGTCCTCCTGACGCAGGTTAAAAATAGCAGTGGCTGCCGATGAGGCTCGTCCAGGCTCCTCAAATACGGAACGGAAGAACCGCACAAACCCCAGGAAGTCTCTGGTCATGGGTCCCTGTCGTTCCCAGATTGGATTCGCCCACGCCAGGGCCTTGCTGGCGAGTAGGGATACAATAAAGGCGATCCTGGCTCCGTCCGAAGAAAATGCTTGGGCGTGCAGAGTGAAGTGGATTTGGCATTGGTTCAGGAACCCCCTGCACGAACTTGCATCTCCATGAAACCGTGGTGGCAATGGCAGCGAGAACCGAGAGTTCAAACTGGAGCTGCCAGGAGGTGTAGCAGGAGGGTCGATCGGAGGAGTTTGACTAGGAGTGATGACGGAAGAAACTAGCGCACCAAGATGCTGCACCATGGAGTCTACTGCCACGATGAGTTGATCCTGTCGCGCTTGCAGACCCTGCAGGTCCGCCTGCATGGCTTGGGAGGATGACAGGCTCTTGACTTGGCCAGCGGGATTCATGGCCTGAGCGTACTGTCACGGCGCGGGGTGTGGACCACTGGGCCGTACCGCGTAGTGGGGTAGCAGCTGGCCAACAAGGTACAAAACAATGTCTATAGTTCAGAACGGGTACCTGAGGCAATGTAGACAGTGGCAGGAACACGACTTGGCTTTCACAGCAGGTCACGCCGCGGATGCAGCGGCAAGACACGACTTGGCTTTCACAGCAGGTGACGCCGCGGATGCAGCGGCAAGACACGACTTGGCTTTCACAGCAGGTGACGCCGCGGATGCAGCGGGAAGACACGACTTGGCTTTCACAGCAGGTGACGCCGCGGATGCAGCGGAAGACACGACTTGGCTTTCACAGCAGGTAACGATAGAACGGGATGCAGGGTACAGGCAGCAGGAACAGGTAACACTGGGATCTGGAAAACACTGGGAGACCTTTAGCAAGACAGACTAGGGTATACAATAACACTCAGGCAAGGAACTAGTGGGCAGAGCCCCTTTTTATAGTCTAGCAGCCATTTGGGCTGATAACTGATTTTGACAGCTGGACGCGTACTGGCCCTTTAAGGCCATGCACGCGCGGGCGCGCGTGCCCTGCGGGAAACAGCACGAGGACCCAGGAGAGAGTGGCGGCGTCTACAGGAGGAGGAGGACGCCGAGCAGAGAGATGTCCATGGCCGGGATCATCAGGAGGTGAGTTAGAACGGTGACCCGTGCAGTATTAGTACTTGTAGCTGACAGTGAAATAGTAAATTAGAATCACTCGGGAACAACCGCCAGTTCCCGGGTGCATATAGTCTTCTATAGCTATGCTACTGCGCATGCTCAGTAGCGCATGCTCAAATACAAGTTTAGAATAAGCACTTGGGAACAGTCACCGGTTCCCGAGTAACACATAGTCTTGCTGAAATTCAAGTTTAGCAGAAGCACTCGGGAACAGTTGCCAGTTCCCGAGTTCAGCGGGGGAATTCGGACAACGCTACTGCTGTGCATGCGCAGTAGCAGCTACAGGATTGTAGTCACACAAAGCACTCGGGAATAATCAGAAGTTCCCGAGTGCAAACGAAATAAAGCGCGTTCATGAGAACATTGAAAGTGACCACAAAGCCATACTATGGTCGGGATGTGTCTTTTCCTGACCACAGCCAGAGGAATGGATTATGGTCGGATCCAAGGGCAACCAGTAACACAACAAAACTTCTGACAGAGGCATGGTAATAATATATCTTTATAACAGTACATTTTAGAAAATAACATGTAATTGCGCAAAAGTTTTACTGCCATTTATGGAAACATTTAACCGTATTTTAGTTCATGGGGAAAACCCCTTTAAGGCCATACTGGGAGCTGTAGTTTTACACCGTACAAATCCATATGGCAGGGGTTAAACTCAATTTGCAAATGATCTGTATTTGTGCTGATTGTTAGGAAACGTCCATCCCTTTAAGATTACCGTGACTACTAGTCTAGATTCTGGGGGGTTCTGGTTTTAGTTGTTGAGCATATTCCACTTCTCTGTCTTTCTTCCTATGAGATTGTAGGGTGGGGTATTTAAATCTGGGTTTGTTCTGTTTTCTTTGCTTGTGATTTTCATTGTTTCCATGTGTTTGATCAAGCTACTGACTATACCATATACCTTTGACTATTTGTACTTTGTGGAACTAGACCTTGATTTGCCTCTGGTTTACCCTTTGCTTACTGATTTGGACTTTCTGCTCCCAGCTGGTTCTGACCTCTGCAATCCCTGATATCCACTAGCTTTGTGATTTGGACTTTCTGTTTACCCTCGGGCTGTCTAGTTATCTGCTCTGGTATTGCCTGTTAAAACAACCTGGTTTCTATACTGTAAAGTCCAACCTGCCTTGCGGTGGGCTCTTGCGAAAACCATAGCGTAGCCTTGGATTCTGTTGATCAGAGTTGTGACGGATTTGGGATTGCGGATTTATTTGCATGCTCCAGCAGCCTTTGGGGAATAGCTCGCATAACAATTCCATAAACTTCCACCCTGGGAATTGCTCAACTGGTGATTCTATAACACTGATGCTGTATATATGTGCTGAGCTTGTTTCTGGTGCTGTATATATGTACTGAGCTGGGGTCTGGTGCTGTATTTATTAACTGAGCTTGGTTCTGTTGCTGTACTTATGTGCTGAACTTGGTTCTAGTGCTGTATTTATGTACTTACCTTGGTTGTGGTGCTGTATATATGTACTAAGCTTGATTCTGATGCTGTATATATTTATTGAGTTTGGTTTTGGTGCTGTTTTTATGTACTAAGCTTGGTTCTGGTGCTGTATATATATACTGAGCTTGGTACTGTTGCTGTATTTATGTACTTACCTTGGTTCTGGTGCTGTATATATGTACTGAACTTTGTTCTGGTCTGTATTTATGTACTTACCTTGGTTCTGGCACTGTAAATATGTACTGAGCTTGTTTCTGATGCCATGTTTATGTACTGAACGTTGTTCTGGTGCTGTATATATGTACTGATCTTGGTTCTGGTGCAGTATTTATGTTCTGAGCTTGGTTCTGGTACCATATTTATTACTGTGCTTCTTCCAGTGAACACAGTGACTCTGCATACCTATGATGCTGAATGTGCACAAATAGGTCTATAATGAATGAGTGTAATATAGTGAGTGCATGTAGATAGGTATGTCATTTATCTGCATGTATACACTGTAGATTTTATGCAGCATGTGATCAGGATTTTTATAAATCCTATATTGTATTAAACAGATTTCCATAACGTGATATAGGGCGTGTGGGGACACCGTTTCAATATTCGCCTCAGGCAGCAGAAAGGCTAGGTGCACCCCTGCCTGCACTATATATGCAGCATAGAACCATAGGACTTTTACCAAACACTGTACGAGAGACTGATGGCAAGGCAGGTATCCTGCTTAGGGAGGTCACCACATCACTACAGGAGAAAGATGGGCCGACGTCTCTTACCATGAAAATAGCTGATTATGGAGGGACCAGTTGCAGAAACCTCTGCGATCAACTTATCGCTACAACCTTTTAATGCTTCTGTAATGCATCACTCACCAAAAATTGTAGACCACCACAGATTTTGTGGGCAGTTGCAGCCAATGGACAGACACTTCCAATTACAAGTAGGTGATAGTGTGAATATTACATTGACTTGTTGGGGGAGAAAAGAAAAAATTCTCACTCAAATGCAATTTGCCCGACTACTTGCAGCCATATTGGGACATAAGTCATTGTCTAGCCATAGGCTTATCATATGTTTTGTCACACTGGTATAATAAGCCTGTTCAGAACATAGTTATATGAATAATGGGAAAAACATATTTTAGAAAAAGAAAAAATCTTAGACATCTGCGTATTCCGAAATATTTTCAACATAGGGGACCAATTAAAATTGTATTACACTTGAGTTAGTCACTATAAACATAGAGGGCTTACCAGGGCTTACCAAAAAGCCAACTTTTAGACTTAAAGAACAACCCGGCACAGAGCGCATTATTCACAGGATTGACTTAAATCCATGTGATTCCAAGCTGAATTCTCACAGCAGAAAGAATTATATTGGAAGTGTGCTGAGCGGACTAAGTGATCTGAGGCAATAATCCAGGCTATAAACAGCTATAAATGGGGAAGTATCAGCAGATATATAAATCAACTCCGAGAGCACTACCACACCGTAAATTACTATCACTTAACATTGTATTATAATATATTTTACGAAATACATTTATCACTTTACATCTACATTTACTTTACAAATGGGAAAAATATATGGATGGTTCCTCTGCACTAAGACTACAATTTAAGTCTAGGTTCAATAGATGTAAAAATGATAGCCATTTATATCTTATGGGTAATGAAAAAGATTTATGCACATTGACCTTACAAGTCAGAACTAGTAATAAAGATGAGAAACATGATCATGCGTAAAATTCAATGTATAACGCATATAGTTTAATACGTAGTAGAAAGTGGTCACTGGGCACATATTACTGAGACGTAATGATCACCTCAATATAGCACTTCTCAATATAGAGAGCAGATGCAATAGCAATAAGAATAGTTATTGAATCATATTCTTCACCGCTGATAGTATAATTTCCTGCAAATGTTACTGGTGCTTATTGGCCTACCCCAAAACTGGTGCACATAGCTAATGTTTATGGAAAAAGCAGATTGCAGTAAACTATATTTTTACTCACAGAAGATCACAATCAACACAGAAAGAGAAGAATGAAGAGTATTGCAAAAAGGATCAACAGCAATACAAGTGAGAAGGAGGAGTCTTAGCAGTCAGAAAGGGTTAATTTATGGACTATACCAACTGTGGTAAAGTACAAGTGGAAGTTTATTCGTTATCTGAGGAGGTGGCACATAGGGAAGGATAGGCATAGCTGGCAACAGCTACAGTGGACACCAACAAGTTGCAAAGCAGTAAAAAAAAAAAAAAAAAGGAAACAGAGAATCCAGAGGATTTTAAGCTAGTATGCGGGACCGGTTGAAATGTAATAAACCTAGTGGACATGGATAGCAGGACCTCCTTAATTGTGGACTAGAGGCCAACATTAATAATTTGGTATACGGGACTGTCAATCTGTGGTTAGCACTATTGTCTTGCAGCAATAGGGTCCTGGGTTCGAACCGGACCAAGGGCAACGTCTGCATGGAGTTTGTATGTTCTTCCCATGTTTGTACTCTAAAAGGTTAGGTGGCTTCTTATAAAATCGGCCCTACTGTGTGTATGAGATAAAATATTATTTTTCTAAGCCCCAGAGGGGTTTGCACTGAGGTATACGGTGACAATCTCTGTACAGTGTTGTGGAATATCCTGGCACTATATAATCATAATCCAAGGAAGGAGGCAGCAATCAAGCTCGATAATGCCTACAATGGGAAGGTGAAACATTGCTTGAACACTGTGTGAATAAATGTCTTTGAATTTTTTTACATTTACTTGGAGGCTGCCTCTTTCCTTGGATTATGACTTGATAACTTGAAGGGGACTTGGTCAAGACATTTAAGGCTAGCACCCGCCAATTTTTTCCTATTAAATAGAATTGGACCCATGCATGATATTCTCCAGGTGTTGCGGCAACTTAACTGCACAGTGTGCAGGAGATGGAGAGTACATCTGGAACTGCACTTTAAGCAAGTTTGCAAATAGTATTGATTAAACATATTCTACTGTTCTACAGCTTCTTAGTAGACTTGTGTGTTTCCATAGTTACAGACTACACACAACTCTTGTGTGTAGTCAGATCCTGCAGTCATGTGTTACTCTTTCTTATATTTCTCCTTATCTACAATCTGTAGGTTATCAGGAAGAGGGGGTAAAGGCAGTGGAGTAAGGCTTAAAGGGAATGTGTCGCTAGAAAAATATATATATTTTTTTTGTTAAACTGTTAGTATATAAATGATTACACATTGTTCTAATTTTTTTAATTTTTTCACAAGTCAGGAAATATTATAAATTAGATTATAATTTATAACATTTCCATGTGCTGGTCACTAGAGGGAGCAATTCCCAAAATTGCAGCATTGGCATGTGGCAAAGCAACCTCATTGCTTTATGCTCGCTCTAGTGTCCTGAAACAATCCCCCCTCCTTTATCCTGGCTAGTGCCAGGAGAAAGGAAGGGGTTGAATGTTCAAACCTCCTACACTGTGTGCCGCCATTTTTTGAGCAAATGCACATTGTAGGAGGTTTAGATACAGTGGTAATCAGACAGTATAACACGAACATACACACACATCACATACACAAACATAACTTACCTGCTCCTGCCGCCGCCGTCGCTGCCGCTGCCTCCGCGCCCTCCGCTCCTAGTCCTCGCGTCTGAACATATGGCCGGAAGCCGCGACCGGAAGTAGTCATCTTACTGTCCGGCCGCGGCTTCCGGTCCACATGAAAATGGCGCCAGACGTCGCTCTGCCGAAGACCTTCCTTTTGGACTGTGTGGGAGCGGCGCATGCGCCGTTCCCACACAGACGGCGTACTCTATAGTGAACGGAATGGCTCCCGTTCACATTCTCTATGGGGGATGTGGTGCCATATTCCATCTCTGTATGTGTCGTTAATCGACACATACAGAGATAAAAAAAAAAAAATGGCAGCCCCTATAGAGAAGTAAAAGAAAGAAAAAAGAAAAAAGTACAACACAAAAACACAAATAAATAAAATTTATTTTAATGACATACTAAAAGCAATAACATATAAAAAAACATTTTTCGTCACACCTTCCCTTTAATTCACACAATGTCTGTAGTGCATTGCCGACATATAGGCCGCAAACATTTCCTGACAAATATGCTGATGTGCCCAAAGCCTTTTGGTATACGTTTAGCTAGTATGCGTCGGTATCCCGTAACTCCAATCGCATTGAAAAGGGCAATCAACTGTGCTAATAACTACAACTGTATAAAAACTGCAGTAATGCCAGTCAATGACAGACGTACAGTATGCAACTGTATAGGCATACAGTGGCATACATCTGGTCATTTCAAACAGTCCTGCCGAATATAAACATCTAACACTGTGTGAACTTCGCCTAGCACAACTGCAGGAACATACTATATACAAACACGTACATAAGTGTGGGTAGGCACTGTATGCAAAAAAAATGGTACTTTATTTTAACCAAGATTTGCAAAGTTTCCTTTTACTTTAGATGGATTGAAGCAATAAAATAATTGGTTGCAAAAGTGCTCCTGGGCCTGGACTTTAAAATGAAAAGAAATGCAGATATTTATTTTATTTCAAAAAGTTGGAAAGAGCATCAAACATGTATTCATTATGGCTATATGTAAAATGTTCAACTTTTTTCATCTCAGTTCTCAAGCCTCAACTGCGATAAGATATGTCTAAAGCTTTCTACTAGAAACCTTTCTCAACAAGCATTCAAGTATATGAAAAAGCCAACATTTACACCTATCCTATAAATATTTTTGGAATCATAAAATTCTTTCTTTTCTTTTTATTGAGTGCATAAACTAGTAACAAGATATTTCCATAAATGGACAAGATATACATTCAGTAAATACAAAACTTCAACATAAATACATTTGCATGAGGTTGTGATGATTGATAATATTAAATTTCTAAACTATTTTATTTGAAACTGTCTCATATAGCTATTCTACACAGGGTACACATGAAAGGCAAAGTGTGTATGACTGTGTTTAACATTGCAGCTGCTCTCAGACAAGGAAAATAGAGATTTTAATGAAAGTTTCATAAATTCATGCAACGTTTAGTTTCAATGTACTTGAAGAATATGAGCATTCAAAACAGAGATCTAATTTACATGACCTAATATGAATAAATATATATATATATATATATATATATATATATATATATAGGAAGTCCACCATCCAGCAGCACCAGCCAAAATGATGGATGTGAGCACGCCCTGGGAGCTCGATCACGAGCCGTCCAAAAACAGGCAGCACTCCAAGTCAAAGTGAAAAAATGGCTTTTAATGGCCCTTGTGCAACGTTTCGGCTCTACATGTGGAGCCTTTTTCATGCATGTAAACAGTGTATAAAACAGTGATATATATAGGGGCTGAACAAATAATCCCATTAACAAGTGATTAGCATAAAACAGTAAAAAATTACAATATTGATGTAAGATATCATTATTTCTTACATCAGTCATTATTGATGTAAGAAAATCTGTATATAAAACACACGATGATCAATACATATAGTGATCCAATAAAAATTAATATCGCTGTATGTGTAAAGTGCATAAGTGCTAATTAGTGAATATGACATTAAACACAAACATGTGTAAACACTATGTTATAATTAAAAACATTACCATGTGGTACTGTGGATCCATGTTACAGTGTGTAAGGTGTGTTTCCGGCGTCCTAGGGGTTGATTTGCGCATGTCTATGACGTATATCCTTGTCAGGTGCCTCAATGAGTCATTCAGACTAGTAAGAAGGTCTGATGCATACGTCCAAGCATGCGAATAGTAGATTTGAAGCCAACGGTGGCCATTTTGGTAGAGAAATTTGTTTGTATCCGTGGATACTATAATGCGCCTAGCGGCGCATGCTCAGAACTGTCCGCATCACGGACTCAACGTGACTTAGTAGATATCTATGTGACTACTTAGATTTAGCAGGAACTTCAGCACAGAGACACATGTGCCATCATCAATATAATGTGTTATGTTGTTATGTCTGTTGGAATAAAGATGAAAGTGACGTTCATGTGAATATAGAATCATGTGTCAAATAATGACTAAATCAATAATAAGAGAGACTTATCTTTCACCCATATGGGCATTATTATCAATAATCCTTTTTTGTTAAAAAAACAAAACGCTATAAAAACGCATCAATGTGTACAATGGCAAAGAACAATGGCATATGTGTCTCAAATAATATTATCGTATGTAATAAGCATTTCAATAAGTATATATTTAATGTTATTTCACAATGTATCTGCATTGAACAATTTTTGACAGCATATATTTCCATTTAAAAGAACTTAGCATAAATATGGACATTTTTTACACACCAGGACAGAGGGTCCAAAGTAGACATAGTAAGTACTTGAGATGAATTCTTTGTAACAAACTATCTGAAAAAAATACATAATTTGGAATTTACAGATATGTTAACTTTATACACTAATTCGTATACACCGAAGGTATGTTACCGACACATCCTTCCCTAGGGGCAAGTTTGTTCCTAAAATACGCCATGAGTAACAAAATCAACATTGAGTCCATTTGGTCTCAATGTATGTAATCTCTCTATCCATTGTAATTCTTTATATTTAAGCAATTTAATGTGGTTACCTCCTCTGTGTGGAATCGGTACATGGTCTAGCAAATAAGCTTGTATTTCTCTCTCTGTATGGCCTGCCTCTGTGTAGTGTTTAGATACCGGTAGATCCAATCGTATTTTCCGGATGGTATAGCGATGTTGGTTTAACCGTGTCTTGAATTCAAGCGAGGTTTCTCCAACATAAAGAAGATGACAGGGACACTCTAAGATGTACACAACATGGTCAGAGATGAAATTCAGGTAAAACCTTATATCATATACCCGTTTAGTAAAGGGATGAATAAATTTTGGTCCTTTCTGTATCAGGGGGCAATTTATACAATTAAGGCAAGGATAACAACCTGTTTGTCTGTTTGTTTTGCCAGAGCCTATATCAGAGTTTACCAGTCTGTCTTGTAAGTTGGGTGATATCCGATATGAAAATAAAGGATTATTTTTAATTTCAGGAATATGTGGTAGACAGTGTCTCAGCATCGGCCAGTGTTTTAATATGATTTTATTAATAGAGTCACTATTTTCTACATATGTGGTAACAAAAGGTATGTGGGCAGATGGCAACGTTCCAGAGGAGCCAGAACCATGAGACCACAACTACCAATGACACGTGGAGTGATACAAAGGAAGAGGACCTAGTTATTAATATTTCATCCAGAATTTTGAGTCCTATGGAAATATCGGTTTTAAACAAGGGTCTCACCTTTTGTCCGTCTTCACATACGGACTGGATTCAGGTGGATAATGATTTAAATAACTTTTTTCGATCTATAAAGTTGAAATGTTGGTTTGCTGAACAAACACCTACTACCAGGGTAAGAAGTTCCGAGATATGTCTGGATGTTGTTAAACTGTATAATAGGAGCAACTTTATGCCAAATAATTACATTCCAGCATTGGATGCATTTGTTACTGTAGTCAAGAGGGATGTGGAACAGTTGAAAAAGTGCAGCATAGATTCTCCATTTAAAGAGGCTCTGTCACCAGATTTTGCAACCCCTATCTGCTATTGCAGCAGATAGGCGCTGCAATGTAGATTACAGTAACGTTTTTATTTTTTAAAAAACGAGCATTTTTGGCCAAGTTATGACCATTTTTGTATTTATGCAAATGAGGCTTGCTAAAGTCCAACTGGGCGTGTTTAAAGTAAAAGTCCAACTGGGCGTGAAATATGTGTGTTACATCTGGGCGTATTTACTTCTTTTACTAGCTGGGCGTTCTGACGAGAAGTATCATCCACTTCTCTTCAGAACGGCCAGCTTCTGGCAGTGCAGACACAGCGTGTTCTCGAGAGATCACGCTGTGTCGTCACTCACTTCCGGCCCCAGGTCCTGCATCGTGTCGGACCAGCGAGGACAATTCGGCACCAGTGGCTACAGTTGATTCTGCAGCAGCATCGGCGTTTGCAGGTAAGTCGATGTAGCTACTTACCTGCAAACGCTGATGCTGCTGCAGAATCAACTGTAGCCTCTGGTGCCGATGTGGCCGACACGATGCAGGACCTGGGGCAGGAAGTGAGTGACATCACAGCGTGATCTCTCGAGAACACGCTGTGTCTGCACTGCCAGAAGCTGGGCGTTCTGAAGAGAAGTGGATGATACTTCTCGTCAGAACGCCCAGCTAGTAAAAGAAGTAAAAACGCCCAGATGTACATACACAATACACGCCCAGTTGTACTTTTACTGTAAACACGCCCAGTTGTACTTTTGCAAGCCTCATTTGCATAAATACAAAAATGGTCATAACTTGTAAATAGCAGATAGGGGTTGCAAAATCTGGTGACAGAGCCTCTTTAAGCATCCTAATATGACAAAGGATGATATCATTGCATTGCAGGCTCTGATCCAAGATGACCACATCACCATTAAACCTGCTGATAAGGGTGGTGCTGTGGTCGTCATGGATACGACCCAATATGAAAATGAGATACTGAGACAACTGAGTGATATAACCGTCTATAAGAAGTTAACCTTTGATCCTAAATTTAAAATCATGAGACGTATACAAAACATTATAAATAAGGCCCTACAAGATGGAATTATTGATCAAGAGACATCTGAATATCTGACTATAGAAAACCCCAGGACACCAGTGTTGTACACGGTGCCCAAAGTGCATAAGTCTCTGACTAACCCACCCGGGCGACCCATAGTTTCTGGCACTGATTCCATCTTTAGCCACATGGCGATATTCTTAGCCAGGGTACTGAGGGTTTTCTCAACAGGAGCTTTTTCATATATACAAGATACATCTGATTTTCTAAACAAGCTCAAGTCAGTAGATATACCAAAAGATCAACACATCACACTTGCATCATTTGATGTCGTGAGTTTGTACACGTCCATAGAACATCAAAGAGGTAAACAGGCCATAGGCACATATCTTAAGGAAACAAAATACACTATTGAAGCTCAACAATTTCTTCTAAATTTGCTGCACATCATCTTGACTGACAATTATTTCCTTTTCCGTGACGACATTTACGTACAAATCCAAGGTACGGCGATGGGGTCCAATGTGGCCCCCACGTATGCAAATACGTACAAGAGATATTTGGAGGAGATGTTTGTCTATATGTCCCGCCACTTCAGCCAAGTCCTGAGGTGGTGGAGATACATAGACGACATCTTCCTGATTTGGACAGGTGACGATAGCGAACTTCAACTTTTTCATGCGTTTCTAAATACCATTGATCCTACTGTTAAATTTACCTTGATTAGTTCAGATACATCTATCCAATTCCTTGATGTATTAATTAATTACCAGGAGGGTATTTTGACCACAGAGCTCTTTGTAAAACCTACAGATAGGAATAACTTACTGACATTTTACAGTAATCATCCACGTTCCATGGTGAAGAGTCTCCCTATCAGCCAATATATTTGTGCCAAACGTATCACTAGTGTAGAAAACAAAGGTGATAACATTCTCCAGAACATGGAAAACAAATTTCGTTGTAGAGGCTATCCAACATTGTCCCTTAAACGCCAGAGAATAAAAGTGGAAGAAATGCAGAGGGACATACTGTTGAAGACCAAGACACGAATGTTGCCATCTGTCTGCATACCTTTTGTTACCACATATGTAGAAAATAGTGACTCTATTAAGAAAATCATATTAAAACAATGGCTGATGCTGAGACACTGTCTACCACATATTCCTGAAATTAAAAATAATCCTTTACTTTCATATCGGAGATCACCCAACTTACAAGACAGACTGGTAAACTCTGATATAGGCTCTGGCAAAACAAACAAACAGATTGTCATCCTTGCCTTAATTGTATAAATTGCCCCCTGATACAGAAAGGACCAACATTTATTCATCCCTTTACCAAACGGGTATATGATATAAGGTTTTACCTGAATTTCATCTCTGACCATGTTGTGTACATCTTAGAGTGTCCCTGTCATCTTCTTTATGTTGGAGAAACCTTTCTTGAATTCAAGACACGGTTAAACCAACATCTCTATACCATCCGGAAAAAACGATTGGATCTCCCGGTATCTAAACACTACACAGAGGCAGGCCATACAGAGAGAGAAATACAAGCTTATTTGCTAGACCATGTACCGATTACATGCAGAGGCGGTAACCACATTAAATTGCTTAAATATAAAGAATTACAATGGATAGAGAGATTACATACATTGAGACCAAATGGACTCAATGTTGATTTTGTTACTCATGGTGTATTTTAGGAACACACTTGCCCCTAGGGAAGGATGTGTCTGTAACATACCTTCGGTGTATACGAATTAGTGTATAAAATTAACATATTATCTGTAAATTCTAACATTATGTATTTTTTTCAGATCGTTGGTTTCAAAGAATTCATCTCAAGTACTCACTATGTCTACTTTGGACCCTCTGTCCCGGTGTGTAAAAAATTTCTATATTTATGCTAAGGTCTTTTAAATGGAAATATATGCGCTGTCATTATCTATCAAAAATTGTTCTATGCAGATACATTGTGAAATAACATTAATTATATACTTATTGAAATGCTTATTACATACGATAATATTATTTGAGACACATATGCCATTGTTCTTTGCCATTGTACACATTGATGCGTTTTTATAGCGGTTTTTTTAACAAAAAAGGATTATTGATAATAATGCCCATATGGGTGAAAGATAAGACTCTCTTATATAAGTGTATTGATTTAGTCATTATTTGACACATGATTCTATATTCACATGAACGTCACATTCATCTTTATCCCAACAGACATAACAACATAACACATTATAGTGATGATGGCACATGTGTCTCTGTGCTGAAGTTCCTGCTAAATCTAAGTAGTCACATAGATATCTACTAAGTCACGTTGAGTCCGTGATGCGAACAGTTCTGAGCATGCGCCGCTAGGCGCATTATAGTATCCACGGATACAAACAAATTTCTCTACCAAAATTGCCACCGTTGGCTTCAAATCTACTATTCGCATGCTTGGACGTACGCATCAGACCTTCTTACTAGTCTGAATGACTCATTGAGGCACCTGACAAGGATATACGTCATAGACATGCGCATATCAACCACTAGGACGCCGGAAACACACCTTACACACTGTAACATGGATCCACAGTACCACATGATAATGTTTTTAATTATAACATAGTGTTTACACATGTTTGTGTTTAATGTTATGTTCACTAATTAGCACTTATGTACTTTACACATACAGCGATATGAATTTTTATTGGATCACTATATGTATTGATCATCGTGTGTTTTATATACATATTTTCTTACATCAATAATGACTATATTATTGTAATTTTTCACTGTTTTATGCTAATCACTTGTTAATGTGATTATTTTTTCAGTCCCCTATATATATCACTGTTTTATACACTGTTTACATGCTTGAAAAAGGCTCCACATGTAGAGCCGAAATGTTGCACAAGGGCTATTAAAAGCTATTTTTTCACTTTGACTTGCAGTGCTGCCTGTTTTTGGACGACTATATATATATATATATATATATATATATATATATATATACACACATACACTACCGTTCAAAAGTTTAGGGTCACTTAGAAATTTCCTTATTTTTTAAAGGAAAGCACAGTTTTTTTCAATGAAGATAACATTAAATTAATCAGAAATACACACATTGTTAATGTGCTAAATGACTATTCTAGCTGCAAACGTCTGGTTTTTAATGAATATCTACATAGGTGTATAGAGGCCCATTTCCAGCAACCATCACTCCAGTGTTCTAATGGTACATTGTGTTTGCTAACTGTGTTATAAGGCTAATTGATGATTAGAAAACACTTGAAAACCCTTGTGCAATTATGTTAGCAACGCTGTAAACTGTTTTGCTGTTTAGATTAGCTATAAAACCGACCTTCCTTTGAGCTAGTTGAGAATCTGGAGCATTGCATTTGTGGGTTCGATTAAACTCTCAAAATGGCTAGAAAAAGAGAGCTTTCATGTGAAACTCGACAGTCTATTCTTGATCTTAGAAATGAAGGCTATTCCATGCGAGAAATTGCCAAGAAACTGAAGATTTCCTAATACGGTGTGTACTACTCCCTTCAGAGGACAGCACAAACAGGCTCTAACCAGAGTAGAAAGAGAAGTGGGAGGCCCCGCTGCACAACTGAGCAACAAGACAAGTACATTAGAGTCTCTAGTTTGAGAAATAGACGCCTCACAGGTCCTCAACTGGCAGCTTCATTAAATAGTACCTGCAAAACGCCAGTGTCAACGTCTACAGTGAAGAGTCGACTCCGGGATGCTGGCCTTCAGGGCAGAGTGGCAAAGAAAAAGCCATATCTGAGACTGGCTAATAAAAGGAAAATATTAATATGGGCAAAAGCACACAGACATTGGACAGAGGAAGATTGGAAAAAAGTGTTATGGACAGACGAATCGAAGTTTGAGGTGTTTGGATCACACAGAAGAACATTTGTGAGACGCAGAACAACTGAAAAGATGCTGGAAGAGTGCCTGACGCCATCTGTTAAGCATGGTGGAGATAATGTGATGGTCTGGGGTTGCTTTGGTGCTGGTAAAGTGGGAGATTTGTACAAGGTAAAATGGATTTTGAATAAGGAAGGCTATCACTCCAATTTGCAACGCCATGCCATACCCTGTGGACAGCGCCTGATTGGAGCCAATTTCATCCTACAACAGGACAATGACCCAAAGCACACCTCCAAATTATGCAAGAACTATTTAGGGAAGAAGCAGGCAGCTGGTATTCTATCTGTAATGGAGTGGCCAGCGCAGTCATCAGATCTCAAACCCATAGAGCTGTTGTGGGAGCAGCTTGACCGTATGGTACGCAAGAAGTGCCCATCAAGCCAATCCAACTTGTGGGAGGGCCTTCTGAAAGCATGGGGTGAAATTTCTCCCGATTACCTCAGCAAATTAACAGCTAGAATGGCAAAGGTTTGCAATGATGTAATTGCTGCAAATGTAGCATTCGTTGACGAAAGCAAAGTTTGAAGGAGAAAATTATTATTTCAAATAAAAATCATTATTTCTAACCTTGTCAATGTCTTGACTATATTTTCTAGTCATTTTGCAACTAATTTGATAAATATAAGTGTGAGTTTTCATGGAAAACACAAAATTGTCTGGAAACTTTTGAACGGTAGTGTATATATATATATATATATATATATATATATATATATATTATATATACCGTGTTTCCCCGAAAGTAAGACAGTGTCTTACTTTCTTTTTATCCCCAAAAGCCCCACTATGTCTTACTTTCGGGGTATGTCTTATATTAGAAAAAAATTGTCGAATTTTTTGCACTTTACTTTATTATTTTTTTATTACTATGGTCTGTCCCTCAAAGGTCAAAAAAGACCTTTGGGGAACTTTATATATATTTTTTTCTTTCTTTTACACCATCTTTTCCCCTGTAACTGGAGCTGCACAGCAGCCCCAGTTACAGGGGAAATCAGCCCTCTCATAGTGACGATTGTCACTAATAGGGCTGTGCTGGGTCTTGTTAGACACAGCAGCAGCCTGCCACTAACGGGACCCGGCGATCATGTGACCTGTCACATGATCATCGGGAGGAATAGAGACAGCGCCGCTGCTGCTGTCTCTATTCCTATACACAGCGTTCATTGAACGCTGTGTAAAAACACATCGGAGAAGACAGAAGCAGCTAAAGCTGCTTCTATCTTCTCCTCCGGGTCCCCGGCAGTCACTGACAGCCGGAGACCCGACATTCAGCTGCCCGATCGCGCGGGCAGCAAGTTAAAACCCGAGCCGTAAAAAGTCTATGGCTCGGGTTTTAAGGAGGAGGCGGCATTGACAAGTGCTGGGGGTGACGTATGGAGAGGGGGGCGGCGCGGAAGTGGGCAGGAGGCGGCAATCGTGTTTCCCCGAAAGTAAGACATATGTCTTACTTTCGGGGTACGGCTTATATTAGCCGACCCCCCTGAAACCCCCGATACGTCTTACAATCGGGGGTGTCTTACTATCGGGGAAACACGGTATATGTAGGTTATGGCTTGAGAAAGGTTCCTGTTGAACCGAAACATTGCTGCATTGAGGAGAATAAATCCACTTTTGCTTTCATCTACTCTGAAGTCCTGGTGCCGTTACTGTGTTCTATACCTCTCTCTCTATATATATATATATATATATATATATATATACATACACACACACACCTGCCTGCTGGACACATATATAAAGTTGGTAGATTTCATATTATGATTGTGGTGTATTATTGTCTGTTTCTAGAGGACAGGACCAGTGAGATTCTTATGTACTGTGACAAGTGATTCATTGTACTGTAATGAGTAGTACCTTGTCCCTTAAGGATTTAGTCGGAGGACAGACGCCGTCACAAACACATCATTACAAGACAGACAAGCCATGAAATGAAAAAATTAGACAAAAGACAATGGAGAAGAGGCCTGGAATGATTTGCTGCAATACCTCTGACTTACACTCTATCACCTCAGGAAACTGTATGGAGTCAGGAAGGACACTGCCCTAGTGCTTCCTCTTTGCCACTTAAAAAATATCAGCTAGTTAATGCTTTTCATTAAAGCTCGGCCTTTAGCTTATATTATATTACAGTATAATATAACAATATAACACATCCATTTGTACATATCTGCTTCAAAATAAATCACACATTAAAGGGGAAGCTTTACCAAGACCTAGAGTTTCATACGCCACTCTTAGCTAACTACTCTGTTGGAGTAAGCTGCAACAAATTTAATAAGAGGCGAACACCTCTTATTAAGTCTGGCCGTGCTCCACAATTGTGGGTGGCACAACGACCGCGGGCTTCCACCATCCATTCCCCCCATCTACATCATTGGACATAAAAATAAGAATACTTATCTCAAGACTTCAGTTCTCACCTTTGGTGCCTTCAGGCTTCCTCATCATGCGGCTGCTCTTTCAAGGTCCTGACGCCGGGTAGCGTCACGGCCTTATATGTGATGCAGCACTCAATGTCATCAGTGCTTCATCACATACAATGTCTTGATGTTACCCAGCATCAGTAAGTTGTATGAGTCACGGCATGCTGAAGGGAGAGAGCAGTGGTGATGTGAGCATAATATTTAACTGTCCGAAGTAGGAGAGGGTGGTTATCAAATCTGGGGGGGGGCAAAGTTCGGGGAACGGCACGGGTCTCTACATTGCTACGCTCTATGCTAGCGTAGATTTCCACTGTGATTTACGCCAGTATTCAGGTGTAAATTATAATAAATGTATCTGGCTGCTGTGGCCCTGCCGCCTTTTGTGAAACCACGCCACATATTCACAAAAGTGGCAAAGGCCAAAAGTTCCAATTTACAATGCAAATTGCAAATTTTGGGCCCTTTTGCGACTTTTCTACTCCAGAATACTAGTGTGAAAGGTTGATATATTTTCCCCTAAGTGTGTCGAGGTCACTACAGTGGAAGCTGAATAACTAACAATAATCTGAAATTATTATACTAATAAAATGTTATGCCGTTTAATTGCATCTTCTGCACAAACACCACATAAGTCCTGTCCTGTAAAGAAGGTAGGTATCAGTGCCTGAAACATCTTGTATATGCTGACAATCGCATAGGCTTCCTAGTAGGCTAACATGCTCTTGATGTCATCTCACCATGCATAGTTCAGTGGTTCTTGGCACATCTCCTATAATAGTAGGCTATACAATAATAGCAAAAATCAACTGGGCTTAACCCCTTAGTGACCACCATTACGCCTTTTCACGGCCATCACTAAGGGGCCTTAGGCTAGACAGCGACTTTTCACAGCAGCCTAGTCTAAGTCCCGCACGGGTATCCCGTCCAGGCTGGAGCATTTACCCGGCTGTCTGATGACAGCTGGGCCCCTGCTTCAACGGTAGCGATTGAAGTTTACTTTGATCGCGGCCGTTTAACACCTTAAATGCTGCGGTCAATAGCGGCTGCAGAATTTAAGTCATTTACAGAGGGAGGGAGCTCCCTCTGTCACCCATCGGCGTGCCGCAAATGTAATTGCGGGCCTCCTATGGGGTGTCGTGGCAGCCGGGAGCCTAACAAAGGCAGAGGCACATCCTAATAGATTGCCTGTCAGTTTTACGCTGACAGGCAAAAATGCTTTGGTATACTAAGTATTCCAAAGCATTATATCTGCGATCTAAAGATCGCATGGTGAAGTCCCCTAGTGAGACTAAAAAAAGAAGTAATAAATATTAAATAAAAATTATTAATAAGGATTACAGTTAAAAAACAAAAAAAAATTCCATTAAAAGTGGTTTTATTTAGTAAATGTGTAAAATAAATAAAAGTACACATATATGGTATCGCCGTGATCATAATGACCAAAACAATAAAGTTAACGTGTAATTTAAACCGCAAGGTGAACACCGTAAAAAAACAACGCAAAACACTATGGCGGAATTGCTATTTTTTTCCATTGCATCCCAAAAAAGTAATAATAAAAATGAATTAATAAGTCCCATGTACCCTTAAAAAGTACCAATGAAAACTATGTCTCATCCCGCCAAAACAAGCCCACATATAACTAAATGAATGGAAAAATAAAAAAGTTATGGCTCTTGTAAAGCGGCGATGCAAAAACAAATTATTTCAGTTCAAAAGAGTTTTTATTGTGCAAAAATATTAAAACATAAAAAACCTCTACATATGTGGTATCGCCGTAATCGTACCGACCCATAGAATAAAGGTAACATGTTATTTACGCCACACGGTAAACGGCGTACATTTAAAACGCATAAAACTATGGCGGAATTGCTGTTTTTTTCTATTCCCCCGAAAAAAAAGTTAATAAAAGTTAATAAAAAAAATTATATGTACCCCAAAATGGTGGCATTAAAAAATACAACTAATCCTGCAAAAAAAGTCCTCGTACAGCTATGACGACAGAAAAGTAAAAAAGTTATAGTTCTTTTAATACGACGATGGAAAAACAAAAAAAATTGATTGGTCATCAGGCCTCAAATAGGCTGGTCACTAAGGGGTTAAGGATGAAGCAATTTCTTTTTCAGCTTTTGCATCAACGTGTTTTCCGAAAGCCATACTTTTTATTTATTTTTATTATTATTATTATTATTATTATTTTTTATGGTTTATTACTTATAAAAATGCATATTAAAAATTCATGTATATATTTGTTTTTTTTTACTTTTGTTGCTTTGCTTTATAATAATTAAAAATGTACCTGAACTTTCATTTTTTTGTCTTTTATTGTACTTGTTTGTTTACTTTTTATCTATTGTGCATTAGAGAAATTATATATTCCAATGTATTTCTGCCTGTCAGTAAAAAAAAAAACATAAAAAAATATCTACAGCACTCCAGAATATAAAGATGCAAATGACAGATTTTTATTACGGTATCACAGACATCATTTAATAATTTATGAATAGAATAATGCGATACTCAAAATGATTATTGGGCGTTTCGGCCCGCCTTGGTCACCCGTATTGTAGAGGCAGTGGATATGCAGGGGGAAGGGCCCTAGCCAGGAGCTCATAGGATGTCCGCCACTCTTGAGTGGTGACAATCTCTGTACAGTGTTGTAGAATATGTTGTTACTAAATCAGCAACGGAATAAATAAATACCCTACGGGTCCACAGCAATGTGATGTAAAATACAGTATTAAAAGTCTGGAAATAATGAGAACTATATACAAGAAAAGCAAAGAACAAAAAAAATCGACACAGAGTGAAATTCACGTACTGTGTTAACTAGTCTTGGCAGAGAAAGATCTAGGGGATATTATTCATAAGCGTAGGAAGAAGGGATGAAAATTCACAGCCACTGTGTTGCCAAAAATAAGATTTAGCAGTGCACAGGTATTTCTTAAGATGACTAAAAGGGATGAATTACAGTCCATGTTACTTACTACATGACCTTTAAATATTATTAGGGGAAGAGGAAGTCTTTAATAAAATACGTCGCGCACAGTTTCTAAACACAGACTTGCTGTGGAAACTCAATGTTACGACGCAGAGTTCTTCGCATGTCCCTTGCCTCTATGTCTCGGGCCGTCTCTCTTCCTCTCTCACTTCCTATTCCTTGCTGCAGCAGACTGTCTCTTTTCCTCTCTCTTTTCCCTCAGTCGCGCTCACTGCCTGCCTATCATCTTGCTCTAATTGTTTCCAGATTTGTGTGGGAGGTCAGGGCCTGGGAGTGCTGCTTCATGCCAAGTTTATAAACAGAGCAGTGTTTCCAGATGGCCACTGGCTCCAGCCTGGCTAGCAGGTTGATTGAGACCAGAATAACAACAGGTGGAGAACAGACAATGAATTCCTTGACACTTATTTTACTGTTCTGCTTTCTTCCTCGTTCGGTACCACAAGATGTATTATAACACCTTAAAATACATGATAAAGCCAGAGAAACCAATCATTCTAAAAAAAAGAGGGTGAATGGTGTACTCTGCATGATGCGTTACTCTTTCCATTCCAACCATTATTGCAAATGAACCACAAAGTCACAAATCTTAACGGTTCCCTATTCTCAGAGGCGATGCCGTAGCACGCAGCCGATTCCAGCTTTGCCAAGGAAGCCATTTAAGGAGATTTTCGATCAATGAAAAGAAAACTCAGACATTCCTTTATAACTGTACCCAATAAATGAAGTGCTAGACCCTTTAGAGATTTGATTTCCTCAGATAACAGCAGTTAATTTTTCATTGAAAAAGACATAGAATAAGATTATTAGGAATCACCAAATAATTCCATTAATGGGGAGAGGCCAGAAAACTAGTAATAGCCCCATTAAGTCATTGTGCTGTAAAAAGATACTGATCACCTATGAAGCTAGTATGAAGAAAGGAGAAGCAGTTCCATAGTCAATTTCTACATGGTGCCTTCCTACTGTCTGGTTCATGCTGCAACACCCACCCTCGTAATAGTAGGAGGACAAAGTTCTGAATTTCACATCTCTAGTAGAAGAAAAGGACAACATAACCCTTTAGATTGCTTCCTACTACCATATTTGCTTAAAATTGAGGTACCTCTGGTAAGGGACAGACGTACACAAGTTGCTCACACCCACAATATGAGGTGAGCCCCTTCTTTTCAACAGACCCCAGAGCAGCTAAGCTGACCAATGTAGAGACTGGGTGGATCTTCGAACCTGTTATTTGAGTGCAGTGTGGTCGGTACACGTATTTTCACTCTTTAACCCTTTAGGGACATGGTTTAATTTTGGACCTAAAGGCAATGTAAACCTTTAAAGAATTTTTTAATTTTTTTTATAGTGTTTAATGCAACTTTGTCATTTGTTTTTATTTAAAGAAAAGGTGTTTACTTTTTGAGATACTTTTTGTATCCTGACTGTTTTGGTGACAGCAGGCCATAACAGTGTGACTGACGGCTTTGGCGACAGCGGGTCATAAATTATATGTGATCGGTAACAGGTGGATTCTGCGTGTCAGAGACACGCAGGACCTGCTGTCACTGAAGCCGTCAGTCTTGCTGATCTGATAGATTCGGGTTTCAGCGTAAGCTATAACTGTATCTGAAAAAGTAAAGATTATTTTCAATAAAAAACAATTACAAAGTTGCATTAAACACTATAATACATTGTTTTAGTAAAAAAAAAAAAAAAAGTCTTCAAAGGTTTCCATAGCATTTAAGGATGCAGCGATAATTTTTTCATCTTCGCATTCCGAAAGCCATCACTTTTTTTTACTGTCATAGCCATATGAGGGTTTATTTTCTGCAATACGAAATTTATTTTTAATGGTACCATTTTGGGGTACATCTAATGTATTGTATAACTTTTATTAATTTTTTGGAGGGGTTGGAAAAAAACAGCAATGCGCTGTTGTTTCTGGGGTTTTGTTTTTAAGGTGTTCATCGCGAGGTGGTACGGGTGGTTATGATGATAGTGATACCAAATTTATATACGTTAGGTTTTTTTTTCTACTTTTGCACAATAAAAACATTTTTTTTTTTACAAAATATTTTGTTTTTGTGTCACTGCATTTAAAGAGGCTCTGTCACCACATTATAAGTGCCCTATCGCCTACATAATGTGATCGGCGCTGTAATGTAGATAACAGCAGTGGTTTCTATTTTGAAAAACGATCATTTTTGAGCAAGTTATGTGCAATTTTAGATTTATGCTAATTGGTTTCTTAATAGACAACTGGACGTGTTTTTACTTTTTACCATCTGGGTGTTGTACAAAGAAGTCATACACTTGTTCCAGCCCAGCTTCTTTCACTGCACAATCACGCTGTAACAATGGGTTGGAACAATGAGAAGTGTATGACGCTGATTGGTCACTGATTGGTCAGCGTCATACACTTCTCTCCACAACGCCCAGTTGGTAAAAACGAAAAACAAGCCCAGTTGTCTATTAACAAACTAATTAGCATAAATATAAAATTGCTCATAACTTGCTCAAAAATGATAATTTTTCAAAATAAAAACCACTTTTGTTATCTACATTCCAGCGCCGATCAGATTATGTAGGATATAGGGCACTTATAATCTGGTGACAGAGTCTCTTTAATGACCAATAATACTTACATTTTTCTGTCTATGGAACTTCATTAGGACTAGCTTTTTTGCGGGACTTCTGGTTTACATTGGTACCATTTTAGGGTACATATGACTTTTTGGTCACTTTTTATTCCGTTTTTTTGGGAGGCGGATGAACAAAAAACATAAATTTTGGCATTGTATTTATTTTTTTGTTTTGCATTATAAATAATATGTTTATTTTATTGTATGGTTTGTTATGGATGCATCAATACCAATTATGCATAATTTAATTAGTTTCAATAATAAATAACTTTGTAAGGTAAAAAATGGTTTGGTTTGTTTTTTTGTACTTGTATTTTTGTTTTATTTTTCTAAAACTTTTTTTAACTAATTTTTTTAGTTCCACTATGGGACTTGAAAATGCGATCCTATGATTGCTTCTATAAAACATTGCAATATTTCTGTATTGTAATGTATTATGGCTGTCAGTGTTACAAGTCAGACAGCCTATTAGATCCTGCATCTGAGAGGCTTATGTACATGGCAGACCTAAGGGCCATTGTTAGTACCCCCGGCTGCCATGACAACCCAGCACTGATGGGGTGACAGAGGGAGCCCCCGCCCCCTGTCTAACCACTTACATGCTGCGGTCAGCCTTTAGAGCAGTGTGTCAGCTGTGTTACAGAACGGCCCATGGTGTTCGCGGGAACTATGCAGTAATAGTATGTCATATGGCAGGAAGGGGTTAAGGAGAGATTTTCACACAAGTGGTGACAGATGCACTTTAAAGGAGAACACCATGCATGACTCATTTATCAAGGACTTCATATACTTATTTAGCCAGAAAAGTGGTGGAAAACGGCACCAGGTTCGACTTAGCGTTGTCTTCAGACAATGGCTGATTTTTGAACAAGCCAAGTTGCACGCAGCACTGGGGGGGGGGGGGGGCGGGGGTACCAGTTTGTTTGGTGTGCCAGTATTAATCTCCATAGCTCTGTCAGGTTTCATTTTTATGGCGGCAGTCAGCTATAACTGATCAGACATTACTAGTAGGCATTTTTTATTTTCCGTTCTCCCTGCTGCATATGGGGATCTTTGACTGTGCATGGTCGTTAATGTTTTTAGTTGCATCGGACAACATTACAGTCGTACGACCACTGTGCATTTGTTGGATGGTTTTGATTTTATATCTACAATATGTCCAGCGAAAATCCAGACTTCTTTCACTCTATGTTTTAATTCCTACTAATGTTTTGCCATTATTAAAAATGTGTTGTTGTTTGGCCTAGCAAGCAGGGTAGCCCGCTCTATGAATTATCAAGGCGTCACAAATAGGCTTCTACCTGGCTAGACACGTTGCGCCTCATGACTTACACACTATCCCTCCATGTTTCACACACTTGCATCCCATTATTCATTTATTTTTTAGGCACTTTACTCATTACTGCCCCCTATATTTCACTTACATTATTACACTTGCACATACACTATTCATTTATTATTTCTTACTACACATCCCATGCACCACATACCACTCCCCTCAAGACTAGTGGGAGTGGCTATTATTATTTAAAGCACCTGCTCACTCGCCTTCATCAGCGTTTCTGACCTGGCTGTGTCCATTTGTAAGTATGGCCTTTTTCGGTGTTTTTGCATAAATGTCCTTGTTTTTATCTGTTTTGTCTATTATTAAAAATGTAATTAATTAGAGTGTTTATTGATACAGACTGTCTACACCATATTAGTAAAACCCCACAGTTCTTGGGGCAAATATAGAATAACGCAGAAGATACTTACACAATTGTAATGAAGCATATGGTACTTGCTTTTAACTCTGTTACCATCATCTCATTGCAAATATGTTCTTCATTACCCTGCCCACATAACATTCTGAAAAATGTAGTCATCCCACTAGCCGGCATGTGTCTGCATAAAAAACTGAAAACTGCAGACAGCTTTTAAACACATATATAAATTTTTCTGCAAATGTGCCTTTTATTATCACCCTTTCATAAAGCACCATAATGTTTTGTTATGATCCTATTGCAACACCATTGGCAGCCCTCTGATACTCTGTACATTGCAATCCCCTGACTTTAAAGCTCCAAACTGCATGTTCTGTTATTGCCCCCTTTGTTATGATCAACAATACCTATGCATTTATGGAGCTTTTGAACAGCGGTATAAACAATAAAATCTTTATCGTAAACTACAGAATAAAAGTTATTAAAAGTGACCTATAATTTGCTTATTTATATCACATAATGCGAATTTTATTAATTTAGCTTGGTATTTAATTTCAGTTTTCAGAGAGTCATATGGAGTTTTAGTACTCCACTTTTTAATACAGAAAAAGAAAATAACTTTCTGGGTCACTAGCAAGGCCAATAAGTTTATTTATTAGGACCAAGTCAACAACATAAGCTAGTCATTTGAAAACTAAGCTTAGTGCATTTTCTAGCACCAATATTTCGGTATTTGTCTAGTTCAAAGCAACTTGATTCTCCTCTACCTTTGACGTATATGTCAGAAAAAGCTTGTATATATTAAACTTAGTCTGTGACGGATCCCTAACGGTGGCACCCATCACCCAGAGACCACAATGGTATCCGTAGACTCTTTATGGCGTATCCATTAAACGGACACCATTATTGTCCATGGATTACGGATGCCACTGTTAGGCATCTGTTTAATGCATTCCTCACCCATAGACTATTATGGTATCAGTTTAACACATACATCATAAAAAGCTATTGAAAAGCCCATGACATATACTGTACGTTTAGTAGGATGTCTGTGACATATGCACACAGTCGCATAATTCACCCACAGGCTCCCATGTTAAAAAAAAGTATACCACACGGTGTTCTTTTTTACGTGATTCCACTGTTTGGAATAGCGTAGTCTGCTATGCTATACTATACTTATAAAAAAGAGGCATATCACCTTATATCAGCCTGACAGAGGACAAAAGGACACTCTTTTGGCCTCTATTGAGCTAATGGAGCACTATGGGCATATTCCCTAGACGTATGGCATAAATGTGATGTGAATGGGGCCTAACAACGTTTTCAGTCAGAAAACAGATAACTAAAGCGCATATGGTAAGGCTCCGTTTAGACCTTGTTTTTCCTAATGTTCGGCGTGTACAGCCCCATGGAATGCAATTGTAATTACTCCCATTGACCTAATTGAGATCCCCAGTTTTGAAAAGTGTAGTCTTTTCAACAGTAAAAAAAAGAAAGGTGTTCTGATGCGTACTGCCTGAGTATATGCTAAAAAGACATTCTTTTGGCATGTGTTTGGCCCATTTTAGGCCAAGAACATTGGCAGGTGTGAACAGAGCCTAATGTTGAATTGTTGTAATTTCTTAAAATTCAGCATAAATTAATATTAGTATAAACAACAAGGTGCAACTATTATTATGACGGCCATCCAGAATTGCTAAATGCTTTTTAAAAGCGGTTGTCTCATGAAAACAACACCTATGCATATGCCCTATAAGAGCATATCGATGTCATGAAGGGGGATGCCCTGCGTGGGTCCCCGTCTATTAACCAAAGGGAAGACACACTAAGTAAGCTATATTAAATTAAGCCGGGCCATTTGTTTCGCAATTGCGTCACTTGGGATTATGAGCAAAATTATTCTCTTTTAGGGCAGATTGGTTTATTGATTATTTTTATTTGTTTTGTTCTTTTGCCTTCCTCTGGATGAATGGATCTCCCTCCCCTGGGTGAATATAATGGACATATGTATTTTTGAAGTGTATTAACTAGGTAGCTATGTAACTATTTAATACTACATTTTCTCTGCCGCTCTGGACTAAACTTTTGCAGCAATAATTTATCTATTCTTTTATTTCCCGTGGGATATACGTCGCCAACATATTCCTCAGCACTCTACAAAGATTGTCACTATTAACATCAATCTCAGTCCTCAATGGGGCTCACAATCTAAAGTCTATGTATCCAGTTATTATATCAGGATGTTTTTGGAGAGTGGGAGGAAACCAGCATACTTGGAAAACATGGGGAGAATATACAAATTCTATGCAGATGTTTCCTTAGTCAGATTTAAGTTCAGGACTCCAGTGCTGCTAAATACTGAGCTGCTGTGCTGACCATCTAAGTGTCTGTTTTTACAAAAGGGGTTGTCTTGGTGAGTAAAGAGTAACTAAACATTTACATTTTTTTTCTATAAATCAAAAGTCCAAGCGAATATGAGAAACCTTGTATTGTATTTTATTACAGACCAATGTCTCATTCTTCACTTAGTAGACCTTTTACCTCCGCCGCCCACCTCCTTAACTGTTCACTTACAAAATTTACTGATAAAATTCATACACTGAGATTTATTTTTATATCTGCTGCCCATAGAAGTCTATGGAGAGGGGAGAGGAAGTAGGAGGGAGCAGAATGAGAGACACAGACACGCTGTGGCTTCTGGTAAGTGTTAAATCTCACACAAGTGCTGGATTCACAGCTACACTGCTTATTACTGCTGTATAACCTCGTCCATGCTGCTGCAGCTTTATATATATATATATATATATATATATAGCACACAAGAAGACAGCAGCACTCACATAGAAATAATCGACCAGGTGCCAGGCAAAAACGTCCCGATCCTCGGACGTATAATAATATATAGCAGAAGAAAATTTGCAGCACTCCAACATGAAAAAAATGGTGGTTTATTCAATCCAAAATAACAGCAACGTTTCAATCCTACAATAGGTTATCAGGCTTGATAAAGATCCTATTGTAGGATTGAAACGTTGCTGTTATTTTGGATTGAATAAACCACCATTTTTTTCATGTTGGAGTGCTGCAAATTTTCTTCTGCTATATATATATATATATATATATATATATATATATATATATATGTGTATGTATTAGGCATAGATAGGAGACCATGATCTCATGGCAGACATGATACTAGCACAGTGTCCTCCCCCTCTGGAGCTGAGTCCAGGGAAAACTGAGAATTAGAGATACAGCCTGCACAGGGGAAAACTTGATAAATGCAGAAAACACGTCACTATAAAAATAATGTTATTCCTCATATACACACAAATGACAGCTTAATTCTGAAAAGTCACCTGAAAGGTTTAGGTATGCTTTAACCCTTTTATGACCACGGGTGTTTTGGGCCTTGATGCCAAGAGCAAAATTTCACATTTTGCAATGCTGCATTCTAAAGGTGATTTATGTTTTTGTTTCTTAGGATCCTTTTACACCAGCCAATTTTGTCAGTAACAAATAGTGCCGATCAACGAGACAGCTTGCTGATCGGCGCTCGTTTGCTCCTTTCACAAGGAGCTATGATCAGCTGTGTATGGGGATGAACAATTGTTACTGCCTCTAGCACTTCTGATCCTAGTTACCACAGAGGAATATGGCTATGGGGTCTAACAATGGATTATGGATTGCATGGATTACATTTTTTTGATGAGCTAGGGGGTTAGAATGTTCTGTTTTTACTTTGGTTCCCCTTTCACATTATATTCTGTTTCAATATTAGAAACCATTCAGTGTGATAAATATGCAGGAATAGCAGACATCTGAGAGGGGCACATTTTTTTTATACAACACTGTTTAAGGAAGATACTAAGTTTCCAATGAGAGTTTTCTCTGGAAAAAAAAGGAATATACAATTCATAAATAAATTTCACCAAACGCCATTTAGTCAAATAGTATAGTATTTATGTATCCAGAATGGAAGTGGTGAGAAGCCTATACTAATTGTTTTAAGAATGCTTTATTTAATAGACCCTTACTATCCGGAGAACAGGGCCCCATGACCCCGGTTTGTCAATTCACAGCAGCCACTTTCCCCATAGAGATCAATGGAGAGGTACTCTCCACTAAAGTCTATTGGAGTTACAGAAAAAGTCGAGAGCTTTGTGTATATGCCCTAAATGATTCAAATGGAAATACCCCTTTAAGTTCACAGGTTTTGCCAGTAAGTTACTTTATGATAAATTATGTATCTTTTTTTTCCGATGTCCTTTTACACCACCTTTCAGAAAATGTTAAGAAGTTTTGCCTTTATCTGAATGCATACATACAGGGACTTACTAAAAGCGCATTCTGCAATTACATTCATTGCAGTTTATATTAGGCCATTCTGACAGGATAATGAGCTGTGAGCATAAAGAGGCAGCCTTCTAAATGCAATTGCACACGACCGAGTGCCACTCGGGCCGTTTTTCACAGCATCCGTGTGGCACCCGATCGTTTTCACGGACCCATTCACATTAGCGGGTGAATCGAGTTAGTGAAAACTCACCCGACTCTCCAATCCTTGGAAAGATAGGACATGTCCTATCTTTCCACGGATCATGGACGGGACCCGGCCAGCACACAACGGTCATGTGCATTAGGCATAGGAACGCAGAAATTCTGCCCAATATCCTAAAGCTAGGAATATATTGTTTGTGAAAGTTGTGATGGAAACAAAGCCATGATAATAGTGTATTTCACAATAAAATTAAATAACTTCTAAATTAAACAGGTAATCCACTTTGGACAATACTTTTTTTGTCAGAAGGGCCCCCATCAATAAACAGGACCCCGAATAATCAGCAGCAAGTTTTTAATTTCCTTGCAGCACCAGCGCAAGGGAAATGTAGCATTACACAGTACCGATTGAAATCAACAGGATGTCTTTGTAATGCATGGACGTGGCAGGTCCTCCACCATAGATATAGATATATATATATATATATATATATATATATATATATATATATGCTCTTTGTAGATGCTTTCTAATTTGGCTGATAGATGAGGGTCTTGAATGGGGAACCTCTCTCTTTCAACTCAGAATCCCTTAATAGAATGTTTGAAAATTGATCTTCTAAAACAGACAATTTAACAATCACTCGTTCATCGGCTGATTGAATAGTTTACGCAGCCTAAAATATTATCGTTGATGGTAGCACATCTCCCTGTCGCCGCAAAAATTGCAGATCAGAAAAAAAAGAACTTATACTTACCCAGAATTCTGTGTTTGTTCATCCAGGCCGGCCTCCTGGGATGACGTTTCATCCCATGTGACTGCTGCAGCCAATCACAGGCTGCAGCGGTCACATGGAATGAAACGTTTTCCCATGAGGCCGAGCTGCAGGACGTCAAAGGAACACATCGCCATGGCTACGGGTAACTATAGGTTGTTTTTTGTTTACATGCTATTTTCCACAGCTGAGCACAATTTGGAGCATTTTTTTCAGCCGGAATTCCCTGCTGCGTCCAGGGCGTATACGCAGCATTTCTGCCCTGTATGAAAATACCCTAAATTATTTTTCAGTTATTTTTTAATCTGGTATTTTTATAATTTATTATGATTTGCTATATTGATTTGCTATATTGAGACTGAACTTTTCGTGAAAGAAACTAAAACCTAGCGAACGGATGCAAACAGAATTCAACTGAAACAAAAGAATTACCATTGAAATCAATGGTGATTCAAACGGAAGCGATCCTTTGCATTTGGATTTCGGTCATCTTTTCCTCTGACTGAAGAGACCTTAACGGGGGACAATGGTAGTGTGAACTTAGCCTAATGCATTGTTGTCACAGTATAATAGTAATAATATTAATAATAATAAAGCTACAAGATATTTCACACATATTAATCCTGAACAATCTGTATCCCACACCCTATAAGAAAGTGGCAAACATCTTGTAAGGCCATTTTCAAAACTGTTGGAAAAGATGGAGCTCCTAGCCATGATGTAGACTTGAATTTAATAAAATTATTAAAAATACTTATTGTACAACTGCCCTAGTACACTGTCCAGCATGCATTATCTAAATGTATTTTTACATCACTGAAAAAAAAAATATTGTAACGTAGTAGTAAAATTTGTGGACAAAGCCATAAAGCTCTGCAAAGTGCATTACCCCCCCCCCCCCTCCTTCGATTCTAAGATTTTAGTATGTCCCCATTGTGAGGTGTTTATTTTATTATTACCGACACAGAGATACAGTACGCACAAAACCTACATAGTTGTTTTACAAAATCCAAATGCACAATACACAAAAGGAGTACAGATGTTAGACAACTGTGTCTCTATGGAGGGTTAAAAAATGATGTAAATGTAACTTGTCTGATTCCCCGACAGAAAATGTCCCCAAATTCTGACTTGAATCTGCCCAAAAAAAATAAATGTTATACATATGGTCAGCTTAGGAAATGGGACTCATGATCTAACAGCAATTAAATGTGGATCAACTGTCAGTTTTTCATGGCCGTTTTGCATCAGGGTGTCCACACTGTTCACTTTTAATGGCCATTTGTCCTGTTTGCCATCTGTTTTTCATGGCCCATAATAAACGGATGAATCTCAGATTTGAAGTGTTTTTTTTCCCAACCCCTGAAAACACTGCCCATGTAGATAGTGCCACAATGCCCCTGTAGATAATGCCACAGTGCCCAGTAGAGATAGTGCCCACCAAGATAGTGCCACAGTACCCACTGTAGATAGTGCCCTCATTAATAGTGCTGCAGTACCCACTGTAAATAGTGCCACAATACCCCTGTAGATAGTGCCACAGCGTCCACATAGATAGTGCCACAGTGCCCACTGTAGACAATGTCCACATAGATAGTGCCACAATGCCCGTTGTACATAGTGCACACATAGATAATGCCAGTGCCCACTGTAGATAGTGGCCACATAGAGCCACAGTGTCCATGTAGATAGTGCCACACCACACCCCTGTAGATATCACCACCCACCCTCCCCTGCCGGGGATTCTGCTCCTGGAGCAGCCCTTGATGTCACTGTCCATATATGGAAAGTGATGTCAGGGGCTCCTCCAGGAGCGGAATCCTCGGACCGAGCTTTGCTGACGCTCTAGCCAGGGATTCCATCATCTCAAAGCCCCTAACGTCACTGTCCTAATATGGACAGTGACGTCAGGGGCTCCTCCAAGGCTCTGGTCGGGGATTCTGGCATCTCAAAGCCTCTACCATTACTCTTCATATATGGCTAGTGACGTCAAGGACCTTCCCAAGACAGGAGTCCAAATGATAGCATGTGAACTTACTCAATGATAGATACTATATCCTTTTGCACTACAGACACTACAGACATGCTCTTATTTTCAAATGTAAAATTCTATTGTCGGTCATATAACAGAGATACAAACATTGTCAGTGATAAATTCAGTGGAGATGCCCATACTTTAATTATTTATGACAAACAGATAACTAATGTATTGTACAGATATAGTCTCCATTCCCAAACATGTAATATACAAAGCTATATCTTCGGCAATAAAGGTTATCATTAGTGATAGCCTCTGGCTTTCAATATATTCTACATAGGTTAACCCAAAATTTACATATATAAACACTGAGCCAGGCATATAAACCCATGTAAAAGCCATAGATTATTCAGACAGACCTCATGAATCATGTATAGCAAACAGTGCTCATTTCCAATTCACAGCCCTTGATTTTGCATAGATCATTCACCATTCCTCCACACATTTTTTGCATCTTTTTGTGACAAACCAACAATTCTTAAATGGTGTTTGGGATTTCTACCAATAATACAATTGTACTGAATACATTAACATGATTATTCAATTTTCCATTAACAAGAAACAGTAGATGTAGAAATCTAGAGTGAGAATACACACAGTATGAAGCATGATCTTTCCATGAGTAACACTTTTTGTCTCTGGTCCATCCTATTTACCCAAGAAGAGGCAACCACTGGGGTACAATACACCAAAAGGGTTGTCCATTGCCTGTATGGTAGGCAGATGTCTGGCTTCATTACAATGTGATATCTGGAACCCGACCCCCCAACAAAATGAATCAAACCAAGAATGAGAAAAAAAAGGTACAAAACATTTTAATTGGGTTTTAAATATTCTCACCTTTATTTAAATTCACATGACTACACTGAAAGTGGCAAACCCCCGACTCACAAAGAGTCATCCTTCAGCACTCAGGAGAGGAAAACCCCCTTGGAGGAACCCTCTTTTTTCCATGGACCGGCGTCGGGGGAGTTCTGGGTTTAGGGTCAATTCACACGTTGCGTAAATACTGTAGATTTTTCTGCAACGGAATTTGCAGCATAATACAGTATCAGTAAAGTGGATGAGATTTCATGTACACGCTGCATAAATATGTGGTGCAGAGTTTTATTCCGCAGCATGTCAATTGTATTTGCATGAATGCTTCTTATTTGTTGCAGGTTTTTCCCATTGAATTCAATAGGGGGGTAAAACCCACAATAAATAGAAGTTGTTGCGTTTATTGCGGCAGGATCTCAGCGATTCTGCCGCAAAAAAAGGCAAATTAGGGCAGCACTAGGGGTTGAACTGAATGGGGGCCTGCCAGCAGCTTCTACTGCCGACTGCCGCCGCTCATTATAGCCTCTCCGCCTGCCTGGCTACCCATTGGTAGAAAAAACAGGCCGCTGTAATGGGGCCCATTACATTCACCAAATTAAAGAGGCTCGGTCACCAGATTATAAGTGGCCTATCCCCTACATAATCTGATCGGCGCTGTAATGTAGATAACAGTAGTGGTTTTTATTTTGAAAAACGATAATTTTTGAGCAAGTTATGAGCAATTTTAGGTTTATGCTAATTAGTTTCTTAATAGACAACTGGGCATGTTTTTACTTTTTACCAACTGGGCATTGTACAGAGTAGTGTGGGATGCTGACCAATCAGTGACCAATCAGCGTCATATACTTCTCATTGTTCCAGCCCAGCTTCTTTCACTGCACAATCACATTGTGCTGTGGATCATGCTGGGCTGGAACAATGAGAAGTGTATGACGCTGATTGGTCAGCGTCATACACTCCTCTGCACAACGTCTGGTGACAGAGCCTCTTTAAAGGAACAGTGTCATCACAAATTATTTTTTTATATGTTAAAGATGTTAGTGCTTTATTAAAAACGTTTATATTTATTTGTGTGTTTGTGTTTTACTTTTTCTTATTTTTACACTTTTTCTTCCCTATGGGGGCTGCCATTTTTTGTTCCATTTCTGTATGTGTCGATTAACGACACATACAGACATGGAATCCGGCAGCCACAGTCGCATAGGGTCTGCGAACGGCTCCCGTCCCATTCACTTGTGTGTACGGCGTCTGTGTGGGAACTGCGCATGCGCCGCTCCCACACAGTCCAATTTGAAATTGGCGCCGTCCGGCGCCATTTTCCTGTGGACCGGAAGTCGCGGCCGGACAGTAATATTACTACTTCCGGTCGCGGCTTCCGGACTTGTGCACTTGGACCAGCGGCAGCAGACGGAGCGGACGGGCCGGAGGGAGCCGCGGCGGCAGGAGCAGGTAAGAGATTTCAATGTATGTTCGTGTTTGTGTGTGTTTACTACTGTATGTAAACCTACTACACTGTGTGTTAGCTCAAAAAATGGCGACACACAGTGTAGGAGGTTACACCGTTCAAACCCCTCGTTTATCCCGGCACTAGCCAGGATAAAGGAGGGGGGGATGCTGAGAGCTCACTAGAGCGAGGGCTTTTTACCCAATTTTGCAATGCTGCAATTTTGGGAATAGCTCCATCTAGTGACCAGAAGTGGGACATTTTATAAATTAGAATTAATTTATAATATTTCCTGACTCGTGAAAAAAATAAAAAAAATTTGAACAATGTTTAATCACCCACACACTAAATGTTTAATTTAAAAAAAACAAAACATGTTTTTCTGGCAACACATTGCCTTTAAAGGGAATGTGTTGCCAGAAAAACATGTTTGTTTTTTTTTTAATTAAACATTTAGTGTGTAGGTGATTAAACATTGTTCAAATTTTTTTTATTTTTTTCACGAGCAAGGAAATATTATAAATTAGATTCTAATTTATAATATTTCCCATTGCTGGTCACTAGATGGAGCTATTCCCAAAATTGCAGCATTGCAAGTGGTAAAGCAACCACATTGCTTTTTGCTGCAAAATTGGGTAAAAAGCCCTCGCTCTAGTGAGCTCTCAGCATCCCCCCCTCCTTTATCCTGGCTAGTGCCGGGATAAACGAGGGGTTTGAACGGTCTAACCTCCTACACTGTGTGTCGCCATTTTTTGAGCTAACACACAGTGTAGTAGGTTTACATACAGTAGTAAACGTACACAAACACGAACATACATTGAAATCTCTTACCTGCTCCTGCCGCCGCGGCTCCCTCCGGCCCGTCCGCTCCGTCTGCTGCCGCTGGTCCAAGTGCACAAGTCCGGAAGCCGCGACCGGAAGTAGTAATCTTACTGTCCGGCCGCGACTTCCAATCCACAGGAAAATGGCGCCGGACGGCGCCAATTTCAAATTGGACTGTGTGGGAATGGCGCATGCGCAGTTCCCACACAGACGGCGTACACAGAAGTGGATGGGACGGGAGCCGTTGTAGATGCCGCTGTCTGTCGCCTCTCATCCACCCGCTCATCATGGGGACCTGGCCACCAAACGCCAACACCCCCCCCCCCGCTCCATGGCGGTTTTCGACATTTTTTGGCGCTGATGGTTTCCCCGTCAAAATCAGCACCAAAAATCTCTGTGTGAATTGGGCCTTATTATTAGATCTAGGAACACACTGGTCGTGAACACTGCGGATTTTATGCAACTAATTTAATTGCGGAAAATCTGCAGTGTATTACAATGAATAAATCTCATCCACACACAGCAGAAAAAATTAAAAACCGTAATAAATTGACCTGCGGTGGTTTTTCTTTCAAGCCGCAGCATGTCAATTCATGCTGCGGAATCGTTGCTCCTCTGTTGCAGGTTTTCCCCCATTTAATTCAATGGGGAAGTAAAACCTGCAGCAAAGTGCTATGTGTTGCGACTTTTGCAGCAAAAAACACAAATTAGAAAAAATTTTGTTCTTTTTTCATTTTAAATTTACCAAAAAGTTTATACTTACCCCGGCCATCTAGGTGACGCGTCTCTCTCTTTTGAGCGCAGCCTGGCCTCCTGGGATGACGCTGTCGTCCATGTGAACTCTTCAACCTTTGATTTGCTGCAGCAGTCACATGGGATGAAACGTCATGACAGGGGGATCCCTGCAGGATTTCCGCAGCGGACATGCCACCCGAAAAACTGCATCACTATTTGGTGCGGTTTTTCCGGCGGAATTCCCTGTGGCTACCAGGGCGGATACACTGTGTAGTTTTAAGCAGCATATCCACCTAGTGTGTTCCTACCCTTATAATGTGCTCCTGAAGCTGCTGTCTGTCTCTAAATAGGAAGTTGCTTCAGTAGGATTTGTAATTGTAATTTTTTTTTTGTTTTTTTAGATGTCTTTTTCCCCCTTTCCTCTTGGAAAGAGGCTATGTCACCACATTATAAGGGCCCTATCTTGTACATAATATGATCGGCGCTGTAATGTAGATTTTATTTAGAAAAACGATCATTTTTGATGGAGTTATGACCTATTTTAGCTTTATGCTAATGACTGTCTTAATGGACAACTAGGCGTGTTTTACATTTTGGCCAAGTGGGCGTTGTGGAGAGAAGTGTATGATGCTGACAAATCAGTGTCATACACTTCTCCCCATTTATTTACACAGCACATAGTGATCTAGCTAGATCACTATGTGCAGCCACATACACACACGTTAACATTACTGAAGCGTCCTGACAGTGAATAGACATCACTACCAGCTAGGACGTGATGTCTATTCAGAATCCTGACACTTCGGTAAAGTTTTTGTGAGATTTACAGCAAGGCAAGTGTAATCTCGCGAGATTACGCTGTAAACTGTTATCTAAAACGAGATTACGCTTGCCTTGCTGTAAATCTCACACAAACATTACTGAAGTGTCAGGATTCTGAATAGACATCACGTCCTGGCTGGTAGTGATCTCTATTCACAGTCAGGACACTTCAATAATGTTAATGTGTGTGTATGTGGCTGCACATAGTGATCTAGAAAGATCACTATGTGCTGTGTAAATGAATGGGGAGAAGTGTATGATGCTGATTGGTCTCTGATTGGTCAGTGTCATACACTTCTCTCCACAACGCCCACTTGGTCAAAAAGTAAAACACGCCCAGTTGGGCATTAAGAAAGTCATTAGCATAAAGATAAATAGGTTATAACTCCATCAAAAATTTTCGTTTTTCTAAATAAAAACACTGCTGTAATCTATATTACAGCGCCGATCACATTATGTAGAAGATAGGGCACTTATAATGTGATGACAGAGCCCCATTAACCCCTTAAGGACACAGCAACTTTTGGACCAAATGACACAGCCTCATTTTTTAAATCTAACGTGTCACTTTATGTGGTAATAACTCTGGAATGCTATTACCTATCCAAGTGATTCTGAGAATGTTTTCTCGTGACATATTGCACTTTATGATAGTGAAAAAATTTGGGCGATAAATTCAATATTTTTTGTGAAAAACACCAAAATTTTGGGAAAATTTGTAAAAATTATCATTTTTTTTAATTCAAATGTATCTGCTTGTAAGACAGATACAGTGAAGGAAATAATTATTTGATCCCTTGCTGATTTTGTAAGTTTGCCCACTGTCAAAGACATGAACAGTCTAGAATATTTAGGCTAGGTTAATTTTACCAGTGAGAGATAGATTATATTAATAAAAAAACAGAAAATCACATTGTCAAAATTATATATATTTATTTGCATTGTGCGCAGAGAAATAAGTATTTGATCCCCTACCAACCATTAAGAGTTCAGCCTCCTCCAGACCAGTTACAAATCAACTTGGTGCCTGCATTAAAGACAGCTGTCTTAAATGGTCACCTGTATAAAAGACTCCTGTCCACAGACTCAATTAATCAGTCTGACTCTAACCTCTACAACATGGGCAAGACCAAAGAGCTTTCTAAGGATGTCAGGGACAAGATCATAGACCTGCACAAGGCTGGAATGGGCTACAAAACCATAAGTAAGACGATGGGTGAGAAGGAGACAACTGTTGGTGCAATAGTAAGAAAATGGAAGACATACAAAATGACTGTCAATCGACATCGATCTGGGGCTCCATGCAAAATCTCACCTAGTGGGGTATCCTTGATCCTGAGGAAGGTGAGAGCTCAGCCGAAAACTACACGGGGGGAACTTGTTAATGATCTCAAGGCAGCTGGGACCACAGTCACCAAGAAAACCATTGGTAACACATTACGCCGTAATGGATTAAAATCCTGCAGTGCCCGCAAGGTCCCTCTGCTCAAGAAGGCACATGTACAGGCCCGTCTGAAGTTTGCAAATGAACATCTGGATGATTCTGAGAGTGATTGGGAGAAGGTGCTGTGGTCAGATGAGACTAAAATTGAGCTCTTTGGCATTAACTCAACTCGCCGTGTTTGGAGAAAGAGAAATGCTGCCTATGACCCAAAGAACACCGTCCCCACTGTCAAACATGGAGGTGGAAACATTATGTTTTGGGGGTGTTTCTCTGCTAAGGGCACAGGACTACTTCACCGCATCAATGGGAGAATGGATGGAGCCATGTACCGTCAAATCCTGAGTGACAACCTCCTTCCCTCCACCAGGACATTAAAGATGACTCGTGGCTGGGTCTTCCAGCACGACAATGACCCGAAACATACAGCCAAGGCAACAAAGGAGTGGCTCAGAAAGAAGCACATTAAGGTCATGGAGTGGCCTAGCCAGTCTCCAGACCTTAATCTCATCGAAAACTTATGGAGGGAGCTGAAGATCCGAGTTGCCAAGCGACAGCCTCGAAATCTTAATGATTTACAGATGATCTGCAAAGAGGAGTGGGCCAAAATTCCATCTAACATGTGTGCAAACCTCATCATCAACTACAAAAAACGTCTGACTGCTGTGCTTGCCAACAAGGGTTTTGCCACCAAGTATTAAGTCTTGTTTGCCAAAGGGATCAAATACTTATTTCTCTGTGCACAATGCAAATAAATATATATAATTTTGACAATGTGATTTTCTGTTATTTTTTAAATATAATCTATCTCTCACTGGTAAAATTAACCTAGCCTAAAAATACTAGACTGTTCATGTCTTTGACAGTAGGCAAACTTACAAAATCAGCAAGGGATCAAATACTTATTTCCTTCACTGTAGTTATACCACACAAAATAGTGACTAGTTAACATTTGCCATACGTCTACTTTATGTTTGCATCAGTTTTTGAACAACCTTTTATTTTTCTAGGACGTTACAAGGCTTATAAGTTTAGCAGCAATTTTTCACATTTTCAAGAAAATGTAAAAAGGCTATTTTTTTAGGGAACAGTTCAGATCTGAAGTAGGCTTTGAGGACCTTATATATTAGGAACCCCCACAAATCACCCCATTTTAAAAACTGCACCCCTTAAAGTATTCAAAACATCATTTAGAAAGTTTCATAACCCTTTATGCGTTCCACAGGAATTAAAGCAGAGTGGAAGGGAAATTTGCAAATTTCATTTTTTTTTCAGAAATTCCATTTTAATCAATTTTTCCTGTAATACTGAAGGTTTTTACCCGAGAAACACAACTGAATATTTATTGCCCTGATTCTGCAGTTTTTATAAATATCCCACATGTGGCCCTAGTGTGCTACGGGCCTGAAACAAAGGCACCAGAATCAAAGGAGCACCTAAACCTAGTGGATTTTAGGTCCTTTCTTTTTTTTAAATTATATTTCAGGCACCATGTCAGGTTAGAAGAGGTATTGTGGTGCAAAAACAAAGGAAACCCCCCAAAAGTGACTCCATTTGGGAAACTACACCCCTAGAGGAATTCATCTAGGGGTGTAGTGAGCATTTTGACCACACAGGTATTTCATAGATTTCATTAGAATTGGGCAGTGAAAATGAAAAATTACATTATTTTCCAATAAGATGTAGCTTTACCTCAGAATTTTACATTTTTTAAAAAAATAAATGGGGAATAGCACCCCAACATTTGTAAAGCAACTTCTCCAGAGTACGGAAATACCAAACATGTGGTCATAAACTGCTGTTTGGGCAAGCGGCAGGACTCAGAAGGGAAGGCACGCCATTTAGCTTTTGGAGTACTGCTTTTGCTGGATTGATTTCTCTACACCATGTCGCATTTGTAAAGCTCCTAATAAGGTACCAGTACAGTGGAAACCCCCCAAAAGTGACTCCATTTGGGAAACTACACCTCTTGAGGAATTCATCTAGTGGTATAGTGAGCATTTTAAGCCCACAGGTGTTTCATAGATTTCATTAGAATTGGGCAGTAAAAATAAAAAATTTAATTTTTTTCCACTAAGACGTAGCTTTAGGTCAAAATGTTTCATTTTCTCATCAAATAAATGAGAAAAAGCACCATAACATTTGTAAAGCAACTTCTGCAGAGTACGGAAATACTCCATATGTGGTAATAAACCACTGTATGAATACACATCAGGGCTCAGAAGGGAAGGAGCGAAATTTGGCTTTTGGAGAGCAGATTTTGCTGGATTGGTTTTTCTGCACCATGTCGCTTTTGCAAAGCCCCTTAGGTACCAGTACAGTGGAAACGCCCCAAAAGTGACTCCATTTGGAAAACTATACCCATTGAGGAATTTATTTAGGGGGGTAGTGAGCATTTTGACCCCACAGGTGTCTCATAGATTTTATTAGAAATGGGCATTGAAAATGAAAAATTACATTATTTTCCAATAACACGTAGCATTAGTTCAAAATTTTTCATTTTCTCAACAAATAAAGGAGAAAAAGCACCATAAGATTTGTAAAGAATTCTCTCCAGAGTAGGGAAATACCCCACACGTGGTCATAAACTGCTATTTGGACACACAGCAAGGCTCTAAAGTGAAGGAGCGCCATTTAGTATTTGGAGTGGAGATTTTACAAGATTCGTTTTTTGACACCATGTTGCATTGAGCTATAGTACCAGTACAGTGGTACCCCCGAAAAATTGCCTCATTTTGGAAACTAGATCCCTCAAATAATTTAACTAGGGGTGTAGTGAGCATTTTGACCGCACAAGTGTTTTGCAAAAATTAATACACTTTAGATGTTGCAGATTGAAAATTGCTGTTTTCCACAGATATGCCATTTCAGTGCCCAATGTGTTGTGCCCAGCTTGTACCACCGTAGACACACATCCCATAAATTGTTAAGCGGGTTCTCCAGAATACAGTAATACCCCATATGTGGTCATAAATTGCAGTTTGGGCACACTACCAGCCTCAGTTGGACCACCATTTGGCTTTTGAAGCGCAGATTTTGCTTTGTGTTTTACTGGTATTTCAGCTTATAATGTGGGGGCATATGTAAGATGGGCGGAGTACATCAGGGTATATGTAAGCTGGGCGGAGTACATCAGGGTATATGTAAGCTGGGCGGAGTACATCAGGGTATATGTAAGATGGGCAGAGTACATCAGGGTATATGTAAGCTGGGCGGAGTACATCAGGGTATATATAAACTGGGTGGGGTACATCAGGGTATATGTAAGCTAGGCGGAGTACATCAGGGTATATGTAAGCTGGGCAGAGTACATCAGGGTATATGTAAGCTGGGTGGAGTACATCAGGGCATAATAGGATGATGTAATAATGGGGTGAATGAATAATCCATGGATTGGTGTGGTACGCTTTGAACCAATCCTTTATGCACAGGCCGGGTTTATTGGGTATTATGCAAAATATCTGCGCTCCAGTATTGCCTAATCCTTGAATTCTTCACTAGCCTATACTGAAAACAGATAAAAAACACGGCGCCAGAATGTGCAAAATAACGATAAACAGCCCCAGGGGCAAGGGATGGAATAATTGCTCACCTAGGGACGTGGACACCGGTTAGGATGTCGTAAACGTAGGAGAGCTGCTGCCAGGTCCATGCACAAACAAACCAAGTTTGTTGTCAAGAAGTAATGTAAATCCAAGAGAGAAAATGGGACCAAAACGGCGCTGCTCAGGAAGGATGTCAGATGAGAGAGGATTATAATAAATAGAATTTATTATTAGGAGTAGAGTAGGCTACGCGTTTCGACGCCGGACCGGCGTCTTCATCAGGCCAATGTGTACAATGCGATAATTGCTCCTTTATATACATGGGGGAATTAACAAAATGATGAAAAAAACCGCCAAACAAGGCGGGTCAGAGGTCACACACAGCGTTTGCCAGATGTTTACCAACAAATTCTGAAATTTACATAAAACTATACAGATGTAATAACATAAATCATTTAATAAATATATTAAAACCTATCTCTAAGGAGAAAACCATAAAATGAACCTTTGTAAGGAAAAAGGGCAATTCTAGAGGAGATAACTAAGGGATGGCCGGTGACACGCAGAGTTGGACCGCAAACAGTTCAACATAATGAGGTGAGCCGCAGGGTGGACCGCAAACAAATGGGGTCGATTTGTGAATGAATGGACTAGAAACCACAAGGGATTAGTGAGTCACATGGGGTGTAGGAGAGGACCACCGTCGCAATGTTGGATCGCAAGACTACAAGGGCGACGGGAACGGAGCAACGTAAGTAATGGAATTACATAAACATAGCATACAGATGTAATAACATAAATAATTTAATACATATATTAAAAACTATCTCTAGGGAGAAAATCACAAATGAACCTTGTATGAAAAAGACAAATCTAGGGAAATTGACTAAAAAAAAAAAAAAGGGGGGGGAGCCGGTGACACGCAAAAGTTGAACCGCAAACAGTTCAACATATGGAGGTGAGCCGCACGGTGGACCGCAAACAAGCGGAGTTGATTTGTGAATGAATGGACTAGAAACCACAAGGGATCAGTAGGTCACATGGGGTATAGGAGAGGACCGCCGTCGCAATGTTGGATCGCAAGATTAGAAGGGCGAATGGACCGGAGCGGAGTGAGTATTTAAAAGTTTTTCAAGTTGCTTGAAAAAATAATGTTGGAAGTGTGTATTGCGGACCGTATTAGTATAAAATTAGTATAAAATTAGTATAAAGGCTTGATATGTTGGTTGGTTACTTGAAAAACCGTGATGATGAGATAATATATATATACACATATACACAATATGTAATGTGCGGAAGGTACTGTGATGAAGGGAAAAAAACATGAACTACCATGGGAGAGAGGAAAAAAAGAGAAGAAATATATATATATATATATATATATATATATATATATGTACATATATATATTTATGGGGAACATGATAGGGACATGAGCATTTTAGTCTAGGGACGTTTCTATGAGATCATTCAGGCCATTTGGGTGCAGGGTTTCCAGTTTGAAGATCCAAAAATTCTCTCTCTGTTTGAGTTTTGTAAACCTATTAGGGGTATCCGCAGGAATCTGTTCGATCGGGGTAACAACTAAATCAGTAAAACTACAATTATGTTTGAGGGCACAATGACGTGACACACTTTGTTTTAAAAAACCTTGCTTGACATTGAATCTATGTTTGTTGATTCGGTTTCTTAACGTTTGGGTGGTGCGACCTACGTATTGCAGGTTGCATGTACACTGTAAGAGGTACACAACATAAGTACTGCCACAATCTAAATGGCTTTGAATGGGATGATATATATTGGTTTTTAAGGAGTGAAATTGTATGGATTTCTTTGCAATGTTATTACAGCACAAACATCTAGCATGATTACATGAAAAAGAGCCATTTTGTGTTGAAGGATTCGTAACTTTCTTTTTGTTGTTATGTAGCCTGCTGGGGGCTAGTAGATTTTTCAAAGTTTTCGCTCTTCTAAAAGTGATTAAAGGTTTCGCGGGGAGTAATGTTTTTAAAAAAGGGTCGTTGGTTAAAACGTGCCAATGCCTTCTAAAAATGGACAAAATATTCTTGCTACTTTTGTTAAATGAGGTGATGAAATTTACATTCTGTTTGTTAAATTTATTTTTTATAGTTTTTTCACCATTACCAGTATTAGCCGGTATTGATTCTTTAATGCATTCAGATTGGGTCATATTTCTTGCTCTTATCTCTGCACCCTTAATTAGGCTCCTGGGAAAACCTTTTTCTAGGAACCTTTTATTGAGAATCTTGCATTCTTTATTGAAACTAATATCATCAGAACAGTTTTTTCTTATCCTCCGATATTGTCCAAACGGGACATTTTTCAGCCAAGGTGTGTGGTGTGCACTTTTAAAATCCAAATAGCTATTTACATCCACACTCTTAAAATGGGTACTGGTGGAAAAATGGTTCCCATTATTTTTAATGGTTATGTCTAAAAAATCAATAATAGTAGCTGAATAAGTATGTGTAAAAGTAAGGCCAAATGTATTTCTGTTTAAATGATCAATAAAAGCTTTTGCAGCGGATATGTCCCCTCTCCAGATAAAAAACAGATCATCGATGTAACGTTTATAGTAGATAATATGGTTTTTGAATATGTGTTCATTCCAGATAAAAGATTCCTCAAAGGACCCCATGTAGAGGTTTGCATAAGACGGTGCAAAACGGGTCCCCATCGCGCAACCCTTAATTTGTTTATAAAAAACGTCCTCAAAAGTAAAAACATTATGTGTTAGAATGAAATCGATACAGTCAATGAGAAAAGTCAATTGCCTATTTGGAATACGGGGGTCTAGCGCAAGAAAAGAGGAAACAGCCTCCATACCCTGTGTGTGTGGAATGTTAGTATAAAGCGATGATACATCTGCAGTAAGAAAACTCAAATCGGATAAATTATATAAGGGTTGTAGTTCTAATAATTCCCTAATTAACTGTGTTGAGTCTTTTAGGTAAGAAGGTAATTTTAAAACCATCGGTTGGAGATGAATATCAATATAATGTGATAGATTATTGGTTAAAGACCCTATCCCTGAAATAATGGGTCGGCCTGGGGGATTATACAGATGTTTATGTATCTTTGGCAGATGATACATGAAAGGGGTTGCAGGGAAAGGGACCGTGAGAATTTTTTTTTCTTTTTTACATAACAAATCATCAGCAAAAGCAGAATCAATGAGGGATTTGTATTCTGTTTCGTATTTCGGAATGGGATTAGAAATTAGTTTCTCATAAAATGATGTATCGGAAAGTAATCTTATAGCTTCATTGACATAGTCTAAACGGTCCTGTACCACGATACCCCCCCCTTTATCCGCGGATCGTATCACTATATTGTGGTTTTTTTGTATATTTTTAAGCCCTTTACGTTGAGAGTAAGATAAGTTGTCTGATGATGGGATAGATTGTTCTATCGTTTTAAAATCATTGCTTATTAAATTGGAAAATGTTTCAATTGCAGGGCCACGGTGATGGAGGGGGTAAAAATAGGATTTAGGCTGTACATTAGTCCTTACAGGCATAGAGATGTCTACTGGAAAAGGAGCCGTAAGGGCCGTGGGGGGGCAGATGGCAAAATGACGTAACAGAGTTATTTTACGTAGAAATTTATTAAGGTCCATGAAGATCTCAAAGTCGTCTGGAGATGAGGTAGGACAAAAAGACAAACCTTTTGAAAGTAAGCTTAGTTCATTAGGATTAAAAGTGTATTTAGAAAGGTTGAATATTTTTATTTTGTCAACCTGTGTTTCCTCTTGGCTGAGAGGGGTAGGGTCCATGGAACGACCTCTACCCCCTCTGCAACCTCTAGGTCTGTTTCTAGTTTTCTTTTGGATGGTAATTTGTGTATTTTTTGAAAATATGTACTGATGTTCTGAGATTTGGGGCTTTTGGGTAAGGGCAGAGTGGTTGGGAGAACCGGGGGCATGGTTGGTTGACAAGGAAGATATAAAAAAGGACTGAGGGGGATGGTTTGGTCAGGGAAAGAGGAACCGTCATCTAATAGTGGAGCAACAGTGGAAGGGGCATGACTAATATGGACAATGGATACAGGAGTGTGTTCAAATGGAGATGAGAGGTTTGTGGAGCAAATTGTAAGGTCCATAGAATTGTTAAAAATAGAAAGATCCGAAACCGAGCCAGGGGGTGTATCTGGTAAGAGATTGATTAGTTTTAGATGTGCATCCAAATCGTGAGACTTAAATGCATACTGTGGGATGGTGCCTAAAGACTTTGAACAAGATGATTGATTTGCCTGAGGTCCAAGAACATTAAGAATGGAAATGGATGGGCTTGCATTATTTATTGGAGTGGTAGTGCCAATGAATGGTACAGAGGGGTCAACCTTGGATATGTTCATGACGGGTAATCCTAAATTATCCTGATGGGATGGTCCAATGTGAGGTATGGTAAGAGGCTTGGATAAGGGTTTTTTTGTGGATATATAAGTGGACAGATTTCTTCTAGATATTTTAGGAGAATTGATTGGAGGAAAATATTTGGTGGTCGTAGGACGTGCAGAGGACCAATCTCCCAAAGCATTGTTTAAGTAATCTTCCCTATCTCTTGTTAATTTACGCATTTTTTTGGAAATGACATTTTTCTCAAAAATCTTTAAATGATCTAAGGTGGATGATTCAAGTTTATTAAAATCAGGATGTTGGAGGAAAGGTTCAAATTGGTCAATCAAGCCCTCAATGGTGGTTGCAAGCGCTAGACATAGTTCAGATCTTTTATAAACAAGACGATCAATAAAACCCAAACTACAGTGTTCGATGTAGTTAGACCAATTGATACTAAAGTCTTTATCGGCAGGATAAGGTGAGTTGAACAGAAGTCTGAGGCCTCTCGGGGCCATTTTTTCAGAAATGTACAGGTTGAGAAAATAGCAATCGATGCTGTGGAAAGCTTCTTCCTTCAGTAAATCTTCCAGGCGCAGAAACAACTCTGTCATGGCTTTGGTTAGTTCCGGATTTATGGGACTGTTCAGAGATGCCACGTCGGCAACTCTTCCATTTGTATTGAGCATTTGTGTTAGTAAAGAGTCCCGGGATAAACCCCTCAGAGCAATTGATTCCAACATGATTGAACAATAAGGATTTTGTTCGGTGGTAACCAGGAGAAATGTAAAGGCAGCCTGTGTGCGAGGTCCTACACAGTGGTGACTGTGTCCAAAGTAGGAATCCTCGATAACCCGAGACGAAACACCTGAGGACTTGGTGTAGAACGTCCGGCACAATACACTGAAAACAGATAAAAAACACGGCGCCAGAATGTGCAAAATAACGATAAACAGCCCCAGGGGCAAGGGATGGAATAATTGCTCACCTAGGGACGTGGACACCGGTTAGGATGTCGTAAACGTAGGAGAGCTGCTGCCAGGTCACTAGCCTATATGCAGCACAAGGCCCTTAGGTTTCCTCATCTCCGCTGCATCTACAGGGCCCACCTGTGGGGTCTAGCAAATGATGATGTGGGGTTTTTAGTGAAATTCTACTGGACCTAAAAAATTAGTCTGTGCCGTCATTTAGCATCATTGCGTTTTGAGAGTCATAACGTGTTATTTTTCCGTTGACGGAGCTGTGTGAGGGCTTGTTTTTTGTGGAATGAGCTGTAATTTTTATTGGTTCCATTTTTGGGTATATGCGATTTTTTTTTTTATCACTATTCCATTTTTTGGGAGATGTGGAAACCAAAAAACAGCAATTCTAGCACGTTTTTTTTTTTTTGTATTTTTTAGAGTGTTCACCGTGCAGTATAAACAACATGTTAACTTTATTCTGCGGGTCGATACGATTACAGCGACACAAATTTATATCGTTTTTTTACGTTTCACTACGTTCCCACAATAAAAATACTCTTTTCTAAAAAAATCATGTTTTAGTGTCGCCATTTTCTGACAGCCATAACTTTTTTATTTTTTATTTGATATCGCTGCGGGAGGGATTTTTTTATGCGTGACGAACTGTAGTTTCTATTGGTCCCATTTTGCGTTACTTGCAACTTTTTGATCACTTTTTATAAAAAAAATTTTGAGACAAGATGACCAAAAAATAAAATGCTGTCATTGTTTTTTATTAAAACTTTTTACAGTGTTCACTGTGCAGTAAAACTAATGTGATATTTTTATAGATCAGACTGTTCCGAACGCGGCGATACCTATTATGTATAGTTTTTCTAATAATAAAGGAGTTCAGGGAAACAGGGCGATTGTTGTTTTTATTAGTTAAAACTTTTATTTATTTATTTTTCTTTAACATTTTTTTTACTTTTTTCACTTTTTTTTTTTACACTGACCTGAGGGCTTGAAGATCTGGTCTTTTGATCCCCAGTACAATACACTACACTACTTATAAAGTGCAGTGTATTGTAACTGTCATTCTTCATCTGAAAGTTAGCGTATTAAGTCCTGCCTCGGGTAGGACCTAATAGGCTTCCGTACCTGGGCAACCAGGAAGCCTAGCAACGGCTTCCCAGTTGCCTTAGCAACCATCGCCACCCGTGATCCATAACAGGGGGGGCCCGGGGAAGTACAGAGGGAGCTCCATCCCTCTGTCAACCACTTCAATGCGGCGGACGCCATTGACAGCCGCATTGAAGGGGTTAAATGGCTGCGATCGGCGGTAACTGCTGTCTTTGCAGCGTGATGTCAGCTGTGTATTACAGCTGACCGCCGCTGAAGTTGAAGCGCACACAGCTCCTGTGCCGGCTTTATCTACAGGGCGTGACTGTACGCCCTATTGCGGGAACGCACTTTGAATTTGGACATACAGTTACGCCTAAAAGCGGGAAGGGGTTAAACATATTAAAATAAAGTGGCACAAAATCAAAACTTTTGTGCTAGGCCTTGTTCACATCTGCATTGTAAGCTCCATTAGGGGCCTCCGTCGCAGATCCGGCCAAGAATATTGGATACAATAGTGCAGCATGCTGCCCTATTATTTTCGTTAAAACTACGGACACCCCAACGGAAACCCGACAAAACCCATTAACGTCAATGGGTTTCAGTGGCGGCCAGTGTTATCCATTGTGCAATGGAACCAGCGCTTCTTATTTTTCCATTGTTCTGCTCCTCTGACGGAGCAAAATAACAGAAAGCTGAATGCAGGTGTGAACCCAGCCTTACATGTTGGGCATTTTGAGTAATATAAAACTTCTCATGCAGGAGCAGCTTGTATAGAGTGGTGGTCAAGCATGTGCCCTTTACTTCATTCAATGTCCATACACTTTGAATGAAGTGGCAGCGCGCATGCTTGACCGCAGCTCGATTCAATGTCCCCCTCAATGCGAGGGGTGGGACCAAGACAATTTAGATGTATGTGGCACCGAAATTCCTTATGGCAGCCCTGATCTTGGGTGAAGGGTCTTCCCTGTTAGAACTTCCAAATTTCATCCAGGTAGGCGCTTTGCAGGACAGTCAAGCTCAAGATCCTTGATGCATCAAACATAGCACTGCACATGGCAATGCCCTTCTTATATGGAATCTTCTTTTATGAGTTCTGTGTGTCACAAACATATGCGTTTATGACATCAGCAAATTTGTCATGGTTACTACAGTTGTTTGGCTCATACCTTATGATGTCAACCACAGTGTTCTGAAATATTAATCCTTTAATGATTGACAATATGCATGGTTGTAATATATGGGCAAATGGAATATATAGAGAATATAGAAGAATTGCTTTATGGGTAGGCAATCTGCAGTGTATTAACGTAACAGCCATGTGGATGAGATTTCAACATATCTCATCCACACGCTGCTTACAATTTCAGTGCAGAACTATACTCTCAGTACAAATTATTTCATCCTCAGCATGTCAACTTATGCTGCGGAATGGTTGCGTATTTGTTGTGATTTTTTTGCATTGTGTTCAATGGGTAAGTAAAAATCCACAACACATACAACTGTTGCGATTTTTGGTTTGGAAAAGTAGTAAGTAGGAAAATAAAAAAAGCCCTACATTATCAGTTTAAAATATATATTTTTTTTATCATACTAACCTCCCTGGCTCCTTACTGCTCCCACAACTCGTCTCTGTGCTGCCAGCCTCCTAGGATGCATTTCACTCCATGTGACTGTCGCAGACAATACCAGAAATTTTCTGCAGCAAATCCGGTACAAGTGAACGTTCCCTTAGTACTGCTGTATGTCTGTATGTATGTGTATGTGCATACATATGTGTACTTAGTTGTATGTATGTGTATATGTGTCTGCATGGGTGTGTGTACATGTGTACATAGGTGTGTGTATGTCCTTGTACGTCTGTCTGTATGGGTGTGTGTATGTATGTATTTATGTATGTATGTATTTGTGTCTGTATGTATGTATGTATGCATGTATGTATGCATGTATATATGGGTGTGTATACATGTGTACTTAGGTGTGTGTATGTATGCATGTCTGTATGGGTGTGTATACATGTATACTTAGGTGTGTGTCTGTACTTGTACGTGTGTTTGTATGGGTGTGTGTATGTATGTATGCATGTATATATGTATGTATGTATGTATATATGGGTGTGTATACATGTGTACTTAGATGTGTATGTATGAGTGTTTGTACGGGTGTGTATGCATGTATATTTAGGTGTGTGTATGTACAGTTAGGTCCAGAATTATTTGGACAGTGACACAAGTTTTGGCATTTTAGCTGTTTACCAAAACATATTGAATATACAGTTATATAATCAATATGGGCTTAAAGTGCAGACTCTCAGCTTTAATTTGAGTCTATTCACATTCTAATTTGAGGAAGGGTTTAGGAATTACAGTACTTTAATATGTAGCTGTCTCTTTTTCAAGGGACCAAAGGTAATTTGACAATTATCTAAAAAGCTATTTAATGGGCTGCATGGGCTATTCCCTCGTTAATCCATCATCAATTAAGCAGGTAAAAGGTCTGGAGTTGATTCCAGGTGTGGCATTTGCATTTGGAAGCTGTTGCTGTGAACCCACAACATGAGGTCAAAGAAGCTCTCAGTAAAACAGACCATCGTTAGGCTGAAAAAAATGAAGAAATCCATCAGAGATATAGCAAAAATGTTAGGAGTGGCCAAATCAACAGTTTGGTACATTCTTAAAAAAAAAGAGCACACTAGTGATCTCGTGAACTCCAAAAGGCCTGGATGTCCACGGAAGACAACAGTGGTGGATGATCGCAGAAGCCTTTCCATGGTGAAGAAAAACCCCTTCACAACATCTACCCAAGTGAAGAACACTCTCCTGGAAGTAGGCGTATCAGTATCTAAGTCTACCATAAAGAGAAGACTTCATGAGAGCAAATACAAAGCGTTCACCACAAGGTGCAAACCATTAATCAGCCTCAAAAATAGAAAGGCCAGATTAGACTTTGCCAAACAACATGTAAAGAAGCCGGCCCAGTTCTGGAACAGCATGAAACTAAGATCAAACTGTACCAGAATGATGGGAGGAAGAAAGTATGGAAAAGGCTTAGAACGGCTCATGATCCAAAGCACACGACATCCTCTGTAAAACGTGGTGGAGGCAGTGTGATGGCATGGGCATGCATGGCTACCAAAGGCACTGGTTCACTAGGGTTTATTGATGATGTGACTGAAGACAGAAGCAGCCGGATGAATTCTGAAGTGTTCAGGGATATACTTTCTGCTCCGATTCATCCAAATGCAGCAAGGTTGATTGGACGACGCTTCACATTACAGATGGATAATGACCCAAAACATACTGCGAAGGCAGCCCAGGAGTTTTTTAAGACAAAGAAGTGGAATATTCTGCAATGGCCAAGTCAATCACCAGATCTCAACCCGATCGAGCTGCATTTCACTTGATTAAGACAAAACTTAAGGAAGAAAGACCCACAAACAAGCAACAACTGAAGACCTGGCAAAGCCTGGCAAAGCATCACAAAGGAGGAAACCCAGCGTTTGGTGATGTCCATGCGTTCCAGACTTCAGCCAGTCATTGCCTGCAAAGAATTCTCTACAAAGTATTAAAAAAAAGAACCAATTTATTCATGGTAATGTTAATTTGTCCAATTACTTTTGAGCCCCTGAAATGAGGAGGCTGTGTAGAAAAATGGTTGCAATTCCTAAACGTTTCACAGGATATTTTTTGTTCAACC